>NC_134869.1:5615000-5932500 GCF_049852395.1 Peromyscus maniculatus bairdii | reverse complement strand
AGTTTTAAGATTAAAATTTGCCAAAAAGAAAATGGGGGAGTGAAAAACCCTAGCCCTTCAGGCTTACACCCCCAAGCCTCAGGAATAGAGAAAACTTCAAGCACCAGGAAATGAGAAACTAAAAATCTAGTTCCAAGAGCAACCTGACTTAGCCATTGTTCAATCTCCCCTGCAACCATATAACAATGTAAAGAGATTTCTGCTAAGAGATGTGCTCAACTGTGACTGGGATAGTTGCAGGTGTTCCAGGAAGGACCACTGTGACCTTTGTGTAAACTCCACTCTGGAACCCTGATACCCCCTTGAGGTTTCAGGAAAAATGTACCTGTTGACATAACTGTACCCCCTCTGTGATCACTCTGTAACCAGACCATGATCTTGTGAAATGAAATTGTATGGGAATTGTAATCTTGTGGGTTTTTCCTTTATTAGCCTTTATGGGGCTGCAGTAAGATGCGTCTCTTGCTCTTAGGAGCAGGGTTTGCCCTTCTATATAGAAGCTTTAAAGAATCCCCTTGGCTTTCTACCCTGATCCCCACCCTCCTGGACCCCTGATTATTTTCCTTCTCCTTCTCATTACCTTTGGTCCCTGGGCCTTTCAGCGGTTGACTCGGTTTATCAAAAATCAGATTGATTTGGCCTTACCACGACACATCTCGATTCATTATCACAGAGTAGATTCCTAGGAGGCCAGCCAGGAGCCCCATCAAGGATTCAGATTCAGTGTCCTAAAGCCCTAACGTCCCCACGGTCTTGCTAGAGAGTACTCAATGACGGGAATAGTACAGGGCCCACGCAGGAGACAACAGCATACAGAGGTCGTTGAGACCGGCTCAACATGGCACCTGCCGTGCATGGGAGTCCCCCTGTATATCCTAAGACAGAGGCTCTCTCGGACCTCCACAATCCCGATCTTATGGACTTGGTCCATTTTTGAGAAAAGAGGGGGAACTGTTGGAGACCGACTCTGGACAGCTGTGTCTTGAACCTTGTGTTACCTGCCACGATTTATCATGCCTCGTGTAAATAAGAGGCTTTTAGTCTAACCTAGAAATGTAGGATTAAATAAACCTCTTTAAATCACCTAGCTGCAGGGGCCTGGGACCAAAGCGACCTCCTGCTGACCCTCCTTAGGAATTTTCTTTGTCCTCTCCTCACTCCTGCTCCCCCTCCCTACCTGAAGCCCTGTTTATAAGCTCTAACACCAGTCAATAAACCAAGGCCTTGACGCAACTCAGACTGCTTTGTCTTTCTTCACGCGCTTGGTCTCCTTTCCCTCTCGCCCCCCATTGATTCACAGGTGGTCCCTCCTCGAGAACCTCGAATAACCTGGCCTGCTGGACGGGTCACTGAGTATGGATCTGAAGCAGGGGAAGAGCCATTCCTGTACAGTGCTTTGAAAGTGAGCCTTCAACTCCCCATAGATAGTTTCTAATGAAGCAGAGAGCCAGATCTCTGACTTTGGAAGGAGGGTGTGCCAAAGAAGTTTCTGTGTGACCCCCCAGAGGGACTTCTGATATGGCACCTTGGTTTCAGATCATTTTGGAGTGAAGTAGTTATCAGGGAGATAAAGGCTGTACTGTAAACATCAGCCATCTCCTCCCTGGACATTCTCCTGTATCCTGGAGAGCCCTGGCATTCCATGTGATGTCACCAGTGTTGTGGCAACACCAACTGCCATTGGGGCATCTGTTCATTACCTAAAGGTTTCACTTGCAGCCATGCTGGCAAGACTGAGCAGGCTCCTTGGGAGACGGAAGGCAGAACATAACGAGACTAGAGAGAGGAGGAAGGAAGCTGGCCTTCATTCTCAGTGCCACACATCAAGAAATAAATGGTTCTGGGGAAAGCCCAGTGAGTCCTGAACAAGGGATGGGGAGCTTCCTGAAGGAGGAAAGGCTTCAGCTAGGTTTTTCACAATGGGACTCAGGATCTTGGAGCTGTTTGGAAGTAATGGACCTATTATGTTTCTCTGAGTTCCTAATAAGCAGACCTGGAGTTGAGGATTTCTGGTGGTTAGTTTGGCAGAGAGCCAGGAATGGTCAAGCCTGCGGCTGCTCTGCTCAGGGCCTCTGCTTTCACTCTGAGTGGGAAGAAGCATAGGAGGGAGAATGAGGCTTCAGTTACAGCACTGAACTTCACCCTCAGTGGACATTGTTTGGTTGTGTGATGCTAATAACAGGCAGAGTAAAGTCCCTTGGCCAGAGTTGGAGGTTCTCATTTTACCTCATAGCCACTTGCAGGGCAGAAGCCACCAAGCATTGTTGCATTTCAGTGACCCCTAAGGTTCCTGAGTTCCTGCCCGCTCACTAGCCAGTCATCTTTTCTCTAACTTGGGTGCAGGAATGGGCTATCACTCTTCCTGCAGGTGTTTGTTCTTGGGTCTGAGGGCTCACCTGAGGATGCCCAGTCCTTAGGTATCTCCAGTCTGTCCTGTCACTAGGTGATCACACCTTTGCTAACATCATGATGAATGGACTGTACTCTGCTGAAGTTTTGGAGAAATTTTCATCATTACCTATGTGACTTATTTTTGGTCTGACAGGACACTCATAATCTCCACCCACTCACCCACAGTGTAACATCCCTGTTCATCTTTCCTGATATCTTCATTCACTTCCTGGAACTTATCTTCCTCCCCCATCATCCTGAGCTGATTTCTTAGTATCCTTTACTTCTCATCTTATTGATTAGAGATCTTAAGGAAGGGAAGAGCCCATTCCTGGAGAGTGTTTGGAAAGTGAGTCTTCACCTCCACAGGTTGACCTAGTGAAAAGTTTCTAATGAATCAGAGATCTCTTGATGCTGAAGGTGCTGAAGGCCTTCCCCTGTGTCTCAAGGAAGGCTACTGGAAAGGGAAGCTTGGCTTTTATTGAATTGAGGAAGAGATAGTTATCAAATAAGAGATGACAGTTGGCAGTGACTCTAACAGTCCCTCCTCTGAACATTCTATTGTCTCCTAGAGAGCACTTGACAAGATCTGTGAATTCACCATGATTGTGGTAACACCATCCGTCCTTGGGGCATACCTTAAGTGCTTATAGGGCTCACCAGAAGTCATGTTGGCAAGATTGAACACAGTGGTTGGCAGAGAGATCTGGCTTTCTAAGGAGGAAGTGAGGCTTGAGGTGGACCTTCCAAAAATAGGGTTCAGTAGCTGGGGTCTTAAAAAGAGATAGGTCTATGCTGCTTCTCTGGATTCCTGAAAGGGTAGACTCAGAGTCAAGGATTCCTGATGGTTAGTTGGCAGAGAGCCAGGAGCTGTCAAGGCTGCAGCTGCTGTTCTGGGAGTTCCTTAATTTCATTTTGAGTGGCAAAGAAGGCCAGCAGGAGTCACAGACTAAGGAGGTGTCAGGGTAGGGTGTTCCTACAGTTCATTGTCAGCGGATTCCTTTAGGTTCCATGGGTATCTGATGTGAGTACCAAGGAGGACTCCCTATCCATGCACCAAGGTCTTAGACATTCAGTTACTTTTAGTCCTGGACACAGGTGAAAAGGGATTGGTGGTGCTAAGCACTAGGGACTTCAGGAATTTCCTGTCTCATGTCAGATATGAGCTGATATTTCCAGAGCTGCATGGCTGGGTAACATATGCCTTCCAAGGACAGTGGAGCTGCAGTAGGGGCTGGTGCACATATCTAGCCAAAGTGACTGGGGTCAGAGACATGGCTAAGCCCCAACTTGAGGACAGCTGTCCTGCTCTTTGGGTCTTCACTGGGTTCCATGCATTCCCTCTTTCTCAGGCCTCTTCTTGGGACTCAACATGATCTCTCCCGGCCCTGTGCCATACAGCCGTACAAATTCACTTATGTTCATCTTTATACAGGGACTACTGGAAAGGCATCAACTTCAACCTCCCTCACTGAGCAAGAACAGCAGATGAACAAGGTGGATAGACTGACCCGTCAGCTACAGATGATGACCAATGAAAGGAATGAGCTCTCTATAATCCTGGCCAATTTCACCAACAATGATTTGAACAATAGGTAGTCATTATGTCCAGTTCTATGGTGACTATCTTGATCCTACTGAGTCAACCCCATCAATCCTCAGGTCATTGGAGGCTGTGCCTTCAGGGTATCCTCATGCCCAGGCTAATTTTTCTGAGTGCATCTGAGAGGCAGAACAGAAGCTTAGTTGGGAGTGAGATGGGAATACAGGCTGCCCTGCTTCCTCCAAATGAAAAGCAGAGCTTGTGGCCTGAATCACAGTCTGGGGATAAGGGCAGTAGTGTGTGAGCTCTTACATGCATTTCAAGAGTTTTTGACAGGTGTTGGCTTATGGGAGATGCTATGTGCTGTGAGTTTATGGTGACTCTTTGTTCTGACCAGCAGGTGCTTGGGTGCTGGTGGCTGTTGGAAGCAGCAGGAGGGGCCAGGTGCCACTTGGTCCATCTCAGTGTGTGCTTGAAGGCTGAACTTCATCACTGCTCCTTTCTGGTCTTGATCCTTATACTCTGAGACAATGCTACCTCCCTACATTTATTTGGCACCGTGTGTGTGTGTGTGTGTGTGTGTGTGTGTGTGTGTGTGTGTGTGCATGTGTACCCAGTCCTGGCAGTTGGAGGTCTCTGGCAGGGCATGTGGTTCTTCCTGTGTCAGGAAGTTTCCAGGCAATGTCAGTAACTCACTGTGAGCAACAGTGTTCTTGGCCTGTGTGCTCCTGTTGGCAACCCATTGCAATCCACTGGAGACTTATAAATTTATCCTTAAGTTGGGTCTACTCCCTGAAAATACTGATTATGTGATCTGGGCATCCATATAGCAATAGGAACCTGGGATCAAAAATCCCCATTCTGAAGACACAAACAACATTATCATACATTTCTGGTGGGTCCAGACTTGTGACACAGACCCCTGAGGACTTCTTGGAGAGCTAATCAATTCCTTCAGGCCCAGTGATGGCACTCATGCAGCCCTGGCTCACTCTCTTAGCACCACCTGACTGCTGGTCTGAGGCCAGGACAGCAAGTTTAATAAGCACCACATTGTCTTACTTTATAGGTTCCATAATACAACATCAACTGTGCTGGGGTAGTTGAGGGCACCACCTGAATTCATATGGTCATTGGGTCCTGTGTTAATAGGGTTTTTTGTTTCTGGGCCATGCCCTACCACAGGCTCAATTTCGAGCTGGAGATGCTGAATATGGAACATAAAAAAGTGATGGTGGACCTGGAGAAATACCCTAATGAGATAAGTGAGGCCTTGAACAAGTGCAAGGAGTTGACAGAGGAAACTGTCTCCTGCAGGTGAGTAACTGACTTCACTGCAACCCCATTACTTGGGAGTGACTGCTTTTTACCATGTTTTTGTCTTTGAACCAAAGTGAGGCCTTTTGTTCTCGCCTGTGTACCCCATAGCAAGCAGTCTGCCTTGTGCTCTTTACTTGGGCCTCTTGGACCAGTTTTGCTAAGAGTGAAGTGTCTGTGAGCCACTCCCATCATTGTCCTGCCAGCCTTAGAGGCCGCTAGATAGAAAAACTATTAGCACCATGATGGGGTACCAGGCATTTGTGTGTCTCTGGGGCTCTGACAGGGGCTTACAGACCTGGTTCCCATGGGACCCACAGATGGAATCTATTCCCATTGGATCTTCTGTCCTCCATGAAGAATGTTTACCCTCTACCTGCTGTTGTTTTCCCAATACCATGAACAGTTAAGCACATGTTGGGGGAGGCAAACCCTGCTCTCAGAAGTACATGGATCCCTTTCAGTTTCAGGGTTTTCAGAAACAGTCTGAGTCTCTCTGGAATTTGGCTTTTCTCTGGCTTTGCCAGCTACTAGGTTATGCTGGCATGGCTACAGTGGACTCTAGTCTGGGCATGGGACCTTGCATGGATGATGTGGGAGTGGCATATGGAAGCTGGATGGGGCTCACCTTGTTCTTTGTGGTGGTTCAGCATCCTTCACAGCCAGCTCCTGAGTGAGTGGACTCATCTGAAGGAAAAAGTGAGCATCTTGAGAGAGGAGAACCGAAAGCTGAGGGGGGAGCAGATTTCACTACAAGAGTCCTGTGAGGAGATGAGGAGGCTCTGTGGGGAGGCCCATGAGAAGATCTATGACCTCTGGGCCAAGGAAAAGCAGGTAGGCTGAGGTATTGTGTGCAGGCTGCCCACCATCTTTAATCATACAGATTCACACGCAAACACACACACATACACACACACACACACACACACACACACACACACAGACACACACTCACACACACATTCATGGGACCATCCACCCACTTATCCATCAGATCACCAACATCTCATCCAATTGTTGGTTTCTGTGATCATTCCTAAGTCTTTCTGGAGAGTTAGCCTCTTGTGAGATCACAGGTTGGAAACAGCTTTGAAGGAGCAGTGCCCTGTGAAAATGCCAAAGGAGTGGTTCTCATTGTCACCCTTTTTGTCTTCTCTCATATGTTACATCTCAACATCAGTTCGCCCTCCACCCCTCCTCCCACTCCTTCACCCCCAGTTCCCTCCTACCCCAGGTCCACTCCTCCTTAATTTCCCTTCAAAAAGTTAATTATTAAAATAACATTGATACCCGGGCTTTGCAAGTGCTTGTTACATATTCTAACATTGAGCTATATCCCCCGTCTTTTAAAATCTTGAGTAATGGTCACACCAAATTGCACAAATTAACTTTGAACTCATAGTAGAGTTCAGACTAGCCTTTAATATTCAGTTCTTCTGTCTCAGCCTCTGAGTAGCTAGGATGACGGGTGTGCATCACAAATTCAAACCTAGTCTAAATACTTCAATTAAAATTAATACTTAAACTAAATGTCAAAGGTCAATGGATTACAAATATGTGTTTTTAAGACATAGGTGCTAAATTATTAGTGATCTCAAAAACATCAGTGAAAATATAATTTAGATGTGTCATCTTTAGTAGACAGGTAGCTTTAAAAAAATAACAGAATGGTTGCTTTTCAAGATTATTTCTTGGGAGTCACATAAATGCCAGGAAGTAAGCTATACTTGGAACAAACAGATAAGATGTCTGTCCTGAAGGAACTGAGGAAGTTATTACCTTTTATCCATCTCATACATTCTAGCTTTTGCTCTGAGCAACCAACCCTCCAGCTCTTCTTGTGTCTGAGACCTCTAATAGAAGAGGATTTTCCTGCAGGAGGCAGCATCCAAACCCTCCTGTTGGTTTGTCCATGAAATTCAGTCTCCACAGGAATGGCAATCTTACCTCCTGCCCATTATTCACAGCCTGCAACTCACTGCTGTATATGAAAATGATTATATGCCATCAAATCATAGGAATTTCAGCTCCTTGTTAATATTTTAGTGGAAGGAAATTTTAAGCTTTCCCTTGGGTAGATACTACATAGTTAATAACTATTTTAGAGTGTTATAACTATTAAACAATTTATTTTTATTGTTATTGAGTGAATATTCTCTTTTTTACTGAAAATAGATCATTCTCTCATACAATAGTTCCCAACAGTAGTTTCCCCTCCCTCCACTCCTCCCAGTGCCCACAAACCTCCCCTCCTCTTCAGATCTGCTACCCCTTGGCTACTTTTCAGAAAAGAACAGGCCTCCAAGAGAAAACAGCCAAACATGACAAAACAAGATAAGACCAAACAAAAATAAGACAAGACAAAAGCCATCATATAGACTGGACAAAGCAATCCAATAGGAGGAAAGATGTCCAGAGAGGAGGCAAAAGAGTCAGAGACAAACCCACTCCTACTATTAGGAGTCCCATTAAAACTCCAACATGTACGCAGAGAAGCTGGTGCAGACACATGCATGCTCCATGTTTGCTGCATCAGTCTGTGTGAGTTCGTGTGAGCTCTGCTTAGGTGATTCACTGGGCCATGTGACCTGATAGAGAGTTTCAATTTAGTCTCCCACTTCCACACAATGACTGGCTGTGGGTCTCTGCACCCATCTGCTGCTAGAAGAAACTTCTTTGATGACAACTGGCAAGACACCAATCTATGAGGATAGCAGAATATTGTCAAGAATATTAGCAATTATTTTATTGATTTTTTTTGTAGTTACATTTGGTTCTACCCTAGGTCTGTGGGCTATTTGGTCTCCAGTTCCTGGCCATCCTGGCAGTGTAGGGCATGGACTGCTTTTCCTTCCATGGGCCTCAAGTTAAACCAGACATTGTATGGCCACTCTCTCAAGTTGTGTGCCAACATAGCCCCAGCACATCTTGCCCGTAGGACAGACTATATGTTGAGGTTTTTGCAGCTTGGTTGGTGTCCATGTTTCTCTTTCTATAGCCTGCAGAGTACCTTTCCAGGCCAAACAGAATAGAAGATAGGGGTGAGAGCTCCATGAAGGCAACAGCTTGTTCTCTCTATGTTCAATGAACTGTATAGATGTTGCCCACAACAATGGTACCCCACTGTCAGTTTTCAGAGACGAACACTTTGTCCTAGCATCAATCTGGGTTGTTTAGAGATCTCCACAGAATTCCCTTCCCAACAGTTCAACTGACTGCAATCCAGTCTCACCACTGGAAGCCTTGCCTGGCTACAGAAGACGGTCAGTTCAGACTCTGTACACTTCATTACTAGGAATACTCACTAGGATCACCCATATAGGTTTCAGGAAGTTTTCTCTGCACTAGCTTTCCACAACATGCTCTAAAGGCCCCCAACTCCAGCTGTGTCTCCCCATACTCTCTCCCTCTATCCCTTCCCCCTAATACATGATCCCTTCTAAACCTCCTCCCACTAACCCCAAGTCCCCCTGAAAAATATATTCTATTTTTCTTTCCCAGGGAGACCCATATGTTTCCTCTAGAGACATCTCTTCATCTAACTACTTTGTATCTGTGGAATGTAGCTTGATTATCCTTTACCTCACAACTAATAATATACTTAGAAGTGAATACAAATTATACTTGTCTTTCTGGGTCTAGGTTATCTCCCACAGGATGTTTTTTTCTAGTTCCACACGTTTGCTTGCAATGCCAATTGGATATCATTTTATACTCCCTTGTGTAAATGTACTACATGTTCTTTATTCCTTCGTCCATTGAGGGACATCTAGGTTGTTTCCCGTTTGAGGTTATAATGAATAAAGCCACAATGAACATATTTGAGCAAGTGTCCTTGTGGTAGGATAGAGCATCCTTTGGTTACATGTCCAAGAATGGTTTACCTGGGTCTTGAGGTAGATCAATTCCCAATTTTCTGAGGAAACACCATATTGATTCCACAGAGGCTGTACAAGTTTGTAGTCCCACCAGAAATGGAGGAGTGTTCCCCTTGCGACAAATCCACACCAGCATGAGCCGTCACTCCTGTCATTAATCCTAGCCATTCTCACAGGTGTAAGATGGAATTTCAAAGTAGTTTTGATTCACATTTCCCTGATGGCTAAGGTTGTAGAATGTTGCAGTGTTTCTCAGTTATTTGAGATTCTTCTTTTGAGAATTCTCTGTTTAAATCTGTACCCCATTTTTTAATTGGATGTTTTTGTTTGCTGATGTCTAGTCTATTGAATTCTTTATATATTTTGGATATTTTTGCTCTGTCAGATGTGGAGTTGATGAAAATCTTTTCCCATTCTATAGGCTGCCATTTTTTCCTATTGATGGTGTCCTTTGCCATAAGAAGTTTCTCAGTTTCATGAGGTTATTATTAATTGATCTTAGCTCCTGTGCCAGTGTTCAGGGCTATTCCCTATATTCTCTTCTACCAGGTTCAGTGTATCTGGTTTAATGCTGAGGTCTTTCATCTACTTGGACTTGGGTTTTGTACAATACAGAGAATATCAGTCTATTTGCAGTCTTCAACATGCAGACATCCAGTTTGACCAGCACCATTTTTTGAAGATGCTTTCTTTTTTCCATTCTTTCTTTCTGGATTCTTTATCAAAAATCAGATGTCTGTAGGTATGTTTATTTATGTCTGGGTCTTTGATTAGATTCCATTGATCAATGTATCTGTTTTATGCCAATACCATGTGGTTTTATTACTATAGCTCTGTAGTACAGCTTGAAATCAGGGATGGTGATACCTACAGCAGTTCTCTTACTGTTGAGGATTGTTTTAGGTATCCTAGTTATTTTGTTTTTCCACATGAAGTTGAGAATTGTCTTTTCATGGTCTTTAAAGAATTGTTGGAATTTTTGATGGGGATTGTGTTGAATCTGAAATTTCTTTTGGTAGAATGGCCATTTTTACTATGTTGATCTTTCTGATCCACAAGCATCAGAGAGCTTTCCACTTTTTGATATCTTCATTTTCTTTCTTCAAAGACCTGGAGTTTTTAAACATATGAGTCTTTTACTTATTTGGTTAGAGTGACCACAAAACATGTTATAGTATTTTTGGCTGTTGTAAAGAGTGTTGTTCCACTGATTTTTTCAGTATGTTTATTATTTGTATGTATTTGTGCTAATGAATTTTTTAAGATAATCTTGTATCCAGCCACTTTGCTGAAAATGTTTTTCAACTGTAGGAGTTCCCTGGTAGATTTTTTAGGGCACTTATATATACTATCATATCATCTGTAAATAACGATATTTGTATTCATCCTTTCCAATTTGTATCCTCATGATCTCCTTCAGTTGTCTTATTGCTCTAGCTATATCTTCAAGTTCTCTATTGAATAGATATGAATAAAGTGGACAGCCTTGCCTTGTTCCTCATTTTAGTAAAATTGCTTTGAATTTCTCTCCATTTAATTTGAAGTAGGTTATATGCTTGCTGTAAATTATCTTTGTTATATTCGGGTATATCCCTTGTGTCAATAATATCTCTGTGGTATACGCTAATAAAACTTTCCCAGAAATCAGAGAACAAGACAGCCACTGGATTAGACATAGAGGCCAGACCGTGGTGGCACACACTCCTTACCTTTAATTCTATCACTTAGGAGGTAGAGATTTGTCTGGATCTGTGTGAGTTCAAGGCCACACTGGAAACAGCTAGGCAGTGGTGGCACATACCTTTAAACCCAAGGCTTGAGATCTCATGTCTTTGCTTGGGAAGGACACTCGCCTTTAATGCCAGGAAGTGAAGGCAGGAAGAAGAAAGGTATATAAGGCATGAGGACCAGGAACTAGAAGCTTTTATGCAGTTCAGCTAAGACTCTTTTGAGTGAGGACTCAGAGGCTTTCAATCTGAGGAAACAGGATCAGCTCAGGAGTTGGCGAGGTGAGGTTGGCTGTGGCTTGTTCTGTCTCTCTGATCATTTGGGCTCCAGGCTTTTTATTTATTATAAGACCTTTTCAGATTCATGTAACATATCTCCAGGACTTTTATCATGAAAGGGTATTGGATTTTGTCAAAGGCTTTTTGGGGGGGGGCATTAATTAAAATAATCATTTTTTCTTTCAGTTTATTTATATGGTGGATTACATTGACTAATTTTCATGTTGTACTGTTCTTACATCTCTGGGTTGAAGCCTACTTGGTCATGATAGATGATCTCTTTGATATGTTCTTGGATTTGGTTTGCAAGTATTTTTATTGAGTACTTTTGTATCTATGTTTGTGAGGGAAAATGGTCTGTAATTCTCTATGTTGAGTCTTTCTGTGGTTTGGCATTCAAGGTAACTGTGGCCTCATAAAATGAATTGGGTAATATTCTTCTATGTTTATTTTGTGAACTAATTTGAGGATATTGGCATTAACTCTTCTTTTTCTGGATGGGAGAGTTTTAATGACTGCTTCTATTTCACTAGGTGCTATAGGTCTATTTAAATTGTTTATCTGATCTTGCTTTAACTTTGGTAAGTGGTACCTATTGAGAAAATTATCCATTTCTTTTAGATTTTCCAATTTGATGAAGTACAGGATTTAAAGTATGTCCTTGTGATTCTCTGGGTTTCCTCAGTGTCCCTTGTTATGTTCCCATTTTTGTTTCTGATTTTATCAATTTGGATATTCTCTGTCCATCTTTATTTAGTTTGGATAAGGATTTATCTATCTTGTTGATTTTCTCAAAGAACCAATTCTTTGTTTTATTGATTTTCTTGTGTTGTTCTCTTTGTGTCTATTTTACTGATTTCAGCTATGAGTTTGATTATTTCTTGCAGTCTACTCTTCTTGGATGCACTTACTTCTTTTTGTTCTATAGCTTTGAGGTGTGCTATTAAGTTGCTAGTAAGAGATCTCTCTAATTTTTTAATGTAGGCACTTAGTGCTATGAACTTTCCTCTTAGCACCACTTTCATTGTGTCCTATAAGTTTGGGTATGTTATGTATTCATTTTCATTGAATTCTAGAAAGTGTTTAATTTCTTATTCATTTCTGTTTTTCCACTTTTCATTCAGTATAGAGTTCTTCAGTTTCCACGAGCTTATAAGCTTTCTGTTCTTCCTGTTGTTGATATCCAGCTTTAAACATGGTGGTCTGCTGGGATGCAGGAAGTTATTTCAATTTTCTTGTGTCTGATGAGACTTGCTTTATGTTTGAATATGTGGTCAGTTTTGGAAGAAGTTCCATGAGGTGCTGTTCGGAAGGTGTACTCTTTTGTGTTTGGGTAGTATGTTCTGTAGATACCTGTTAGGTTTATTTGGTTTATAACTTCAGTTACTCCAACATTTCTCTATTAATTTTGTCTATATGACCTGCACACTGGTTACATGAACATTGGTGAGATTGGAGTATTTAAGTTCCCTAATATCAGTGTGTGAGGGTCAGTATGTGCTTTAAGCTGTGGTAGTGTTTCTTTTACAAAAGTGGGTGCCCTTGTGCTTAGGGCAAGCCTTTAAGAATTAAAATGTCATCTTGGTGGTGTATACTTCCCCATCTCTTTTGATTAATTTTGAATTGAAGTCCTTTTTGTTAAATATTAAAATGGCTACACCAGCTTGCCTTTTAGGTCCATATGCTTGAAATATCTTTTTCCAATCCTTTCCTCTGACATAATGTCTATACTTGATGTTGAAGTTTGTCTCTTGTATGCAGCAAAAAAAATGATTCCTGTTTTTTTTAATCCATTCTGTTAGTCTGTGTCATTTTATTTGGGAAGTGAGACCATTGATACAAAGAGATATCACATGACTAATTCCTGTTATGTTGTTGTTGTTGTTGGTGGTGGTGGTGGTAGTGGTGGTGGTGGTGGTGGTGTGTGTGTGTGTGTGTTGTTTATATTCATGTTGAGTTTGTGTATATATTTGTGCACTTTAGAATGTGTGAGCCTCTATGTGTATGTTCACTTGCTCATGGAACATCTTTAAAACTGATAGAGACTAACTTTAATGAGAAAATCCTGTGCCAGCTTTGTTGGAAACCATGTAATCAAACATCACATGGAGCTGCCCATCTTTCTGCATGTCCACATAGCACCCTAGAACAAACACATAAAAACTGCTGTAACTAAAAGTCTTTCAAGTGTTCTCAGAGTCACAAATATTTATAAATATTAAAAACAAAAAATTTAAAAGTCAGAAAAGAAATCCTTTGGAGAAAACCAAAGGAATGGGGTACATTGTGGTGATTCCCTTGCAGGCTTTACAACAGGGAGGGGAAATGATCCATGAAAAGACAATAATGAAACTTGGCTCAGCCCAATTTTATTGCGAACAGTGCTGGAACAGGACTCCAAGAGTCTGGACCAGATCATTTAACTTTAGCCATATGTAAGCACAGATCAATTTTCGAAAAAACTATTTAGATAACAATTAACTCAGTCCCAAGTCCACAACAATTTAAGGTATATTTACATTGAGATTCCTTACAAAGTACATTGGACTTCTCTCACTAGAATGGGTACAGTTGACACATAGATGGTGCCCACAATCTAGGCTGTAGGGAGCATGACTGAGGTAAGCATAATACCTATGGGCATCAGGATTAGCCACCAGTAAGATAACGTAGAAGCCACTTAGGCTGCTGTAACGCACAAGTGACTTCAGTCTTTAGAGTAAGTTTATGGTCTAAAAGCTCAAGATTTAGGGGACTAGGTCTTGGATTAGTAATAACATTGATTCTGTGAGATATGGCAGAGCCTGTCTCAATAGACAGCAAAGGGTCACCAGGTTATAAAATGACATCATTCCTAGCATTCCAGGAAGAGCAGCTGTGCTCCTCATTCCACTGAAGATGTAAGCTGTGTGTTTTAGTTTCCTGGCTTCTCCAGTACTTACCTGTGTGCATATGGCTTTTTGCTCTCTACAGAAGATGATGGTGAGGAAAGAGCTGGTGAGGCATATCACGGTGCCTGAGAGGTAGGAAAGCCTGGATGAGGGTTTGTGTCCTTTCTCTGTTCTTAGTGAATGGTGACTGCCCACTGGATGGTCAGGTGCCGGCCCTCACTCTGCTTTATTCTCAGTCTCATGGCCTACTACCATTTTCTTTCCACCTTGGCCTCACCTTTGCTGAGTTGACCTTGGTCTTGAAGCTTGGCCTGAATTTTATTCCCTGAGAGATTCTGAATTGTAGGGGTGCTTGTGGTTTTATCTCAGCTGAGCAGAAGTTCCATAGCCATGCTGAGGTTTGAAAATAGGGTTCTTTCAGTGCATCCCACTTACGCTCATTGCAGTCTAAAGCACTCACCCTCTGCTGTGTCTGCAGCATTCAGTAACTGATTTTATTCCAAAGTTGTTAAGTCTGAATTAAAATGGGCCTTATGGAGGGTTAGGAGAAATAAAGAGTCTCAGACACTGCTGGTGTTGTAAAATTGTGTAGCCCCATGAGAAGCTATGTACAATTTTTCAGAAAGTTGAACTGCAGTCCCCAAGTAACCCAGTGATTCTGGAATAGGAAATCAATTGTTCACAGAGAAACTAGCTGACACCAGGGTTGTAGCAGTCATCTTCAGAGCAGCCCTGAAGTCAGAACTATTCAGATACCCACCATCTGTGAGTGTAAATGTACAATGTGGTCTGGGCTTTCCATGGAATCTTGTTCAGTAAGAAATAATACATGCAATCATTTGTGACTTAGTCAACCTTCTCTTATTCAAACAAATCCCTGACACAATCACCTTACAGGGATGAAAGGATTCTATTGCACCTGGTTGAGGATTTTCTAGTTTCCTGGGCTCATTGCTTTGTGTCTGAAGTGAGGCAGCCTGTGGTTTAGAAAGCTCCTTTTGGAGGAAGCTGTTTACCTTGGAGACACTGGAAAGCACTGAGTGAAGCTATTGGCTGCTTCACCACCATCCTGTTGTCCAGTGCTGGGGACCCAAGCCTTTAGTGCATGGACTGGGGAACTTGATGAACAGGCACGGCTTATGGGCCAAACACCCCACAAGTCCATTTTTTGTGCACTGGGTTTACAAGGTTTGTGCACTTCATTGACTGGTCTGTCCATCTGTCCTGCCCACTGTGTTCTTCCATCTAAGGAATGTTCAGTTTCTTCTTAAATGTCCTGGGTGATCTTTTCTTATATTAGCGTTATCTGGGAAACTAAACATGTGAATGCAATGTATAATGCTTGTATGTGTACACCCTTGTACGTGTGTGTTCAAGAGTGTATGTGTTTAGGAGTGTGTGTGTGTGTGTGTGTGTGTGTGTGTGTGTGTGTGTGTGCATATGAGTGTTCAACCCTGCACTAAGAACATAATCTTCTACTAAACAGAAGCAGGAAAGATTGGAGGAGAGACTGCAATACCTGCTGAAGCAGAGAGATCTGGTCACCAAGCACAAGGTCTTGGCAGAAAAGCTACAGCATTACTTCACTGTCTCCCAGATGAGGTAGGAGCCCAGGCCAGGAGGGAGTGGCACTCAGTAGTTCCCCTCTACCTGAATCTCTGTCCTATTTGGATTTCTGCCCATCTGCATGGCCTTTCAGTCACAGCCAGGGAAAGAACATCTGAGTGTATGAGCTGGTTCAGTCAACAGAAATGTCTGTCCGGGAAAAATACGTATTATCCTTAATCTTGCTAGAGATTGTGTCCCCTTCTTCGTTTCTGAGCTCTCATATGTCCTGAGTTCATTGATCTTTATGTCTCCCCACACATGTTCCTATGGCAGCCCAAACCTAACAGGGAGAGTGTTAGATGGAAGACAGTGTGCCCTCCTGCCTCTTCATTTTCCTTCAGGATGGCACCTTTAGAGGTAAGGTGCAGATTTGCATGGAGCCCCTTCTTACTGATTACAGGCTTTCTGCAGTGTGCATCTGTTTGCTGTGGGAAAGTTTCTCTGGAAATAAGCAGGTTTAGAGTTTGACAGGTTGAAGCCAAGGAAGTTTCTGTACTGCAGGAGTAAACAGAGCCTGCACACTGCAGTGTTGTGTAGACACCACTAGAGGGCCTCATACAGTTAGGTTCCAAGGTTGCTGAGTTGCCTGGCATCTGTTCAAGGCCATGCATAGCTCTCCTGAACTGTGACTCTGACATTGCTATGCTGCTTTTTTTTTTTTTTCAAAATAATGTATCTGAACTATTGGAGAAATGTGCTGGTTTCTTTTTGTTTGTTTGTTTTTGTTTTTAGTTTAGGTGTGTATTTCTCAGTTCAATCTCTAGCAATTTTTAATGGCTGAGAAAAAATCCAGGGCCAGCTGCTCTCTGGCCCTTCTCTCTTGAGGAAGAAAGGAATAAGCTCAGCTGAAAGGTAATGCTGATTGTCCAGCTGAATGGAGCCGGTGGGGACTCAAATGCTGGCATGGCAGGTCCCCACCAGGCCTGTTTCAGCTGCCTTCCTCTCCTAGGTCTAAAACACTCCAGCATGATCTAGAACAGGCCACAGCCCAGGGTCAGAGCCTGCTGCAGACAAACCTGCTTCAGCAGGGACACTAAGTGTGCCAGGCAAAAGAGCCACCATTGACTCCTGTCCCCTGCAACCATGGCATCCGTGGGGTGGTCTTTCTTCCTTCACATTGGTGTCCCGTGAGTGAATAGGCCCTGGTTTTGTCTAGGCCATAGCAGAGTTAGGATGCTTATGGGAATAATTGCCATTCTTTCTCTGACAGCACCACTTAAGAGAACTCCACTCTAGCATCAACACCTCCTCAACAAAAGACATCTTGTAGCTGTGAACTAACCAGTGAGGAAATTCCCAACCTATCAACAGGGATCCATGTGTCTGTTGGTGCATTATTCCAGGAGAAGATAAATCATCAGAAAGAAGCTTGAGCGACAGAGGACCTGCCAAGATTACTCAGAACCCAGCCATCTATTAACAAGTGGTCCTCAAACGGGGCACAGCAGCATGGGGAGGGTATGTTGGTGAGCCAGAGTTACTCTGTCAGTGTACTCTCCATGTCTTTAGTAAGCTGTCTGAGTCCTCCACATGTGGTGAGAAACCTGACAAGAAAGCCTGCATGGCTGTCATGCTGTTGTCTATACATACCACATGGAGAAGAATAGGATTCCCTCCCCAGAGCAATGCTGAAGCCAACTCCATGTCACGGGAAAGTGTTGCTGAAGATGACGTACTGCAGAGACTACAGCACTCCCTCACACCTATGTGAGTCAGTTATCGGGTCTTCCATAAAGAAAATGACTAGGGATTCTCCAGCTTCACAGCCTGGACTGGCATGACTGGTCCTGAGAAAGAACTTATAGAGGAGGTCTGAGTCATCTTTGTGCTTTGGAAAGCCAAATGTGCTCCATTGATTTGTTGGGTCTAGAGTAGAAGGATATTTGTAGCTTAAATTTTTGGAGAGGTCTTTTCTTTGCTGGGGTTTTGTTTGCTTGGTGTTTACTTTAGTTAGAAATTTTGTTATTTTTTGTTAATTATTTTATTCTTGTCAGTGTTTTAATAGTTGGCTAAATATATACACTGCATTTTCTGACTGCCTTTTAAAAGTCCCCACTGAAGACTTTTTATGAATAAAAAAGCAATTTTCAACTCTTCACTTTTCCAACTCTTCTTTATTCAGGCATGGTGTTGCACTCCTGTAACTTCAGAACTCAGAGGCAGAGATGAATCTCTGCAAGTTCCAGGAGCCTTGGCTACAAAGTGAATTCCCATCTAACCAGGGCTACATAGGGGGTTGACACCTTGAATGTGGATGGCATGGTCACCTCCAGTCTTCATGACCTACCTAGCCTTTATGTTAACAGCCAGATTTAGAGATTGTAACAATGATGAACTTCTGGAAAGAAAGGAATCTCCCTTCTGCACTACATTAGTCCTTTCCCCACGCCCTTTCACAATTGCCCATTGTGGTTCTGGGATAGCAAAACAGTGAAAATGGCCTTGAAATGCATGAACAAAGTTTACCACTACCCACAGCAGAGGGGAACTGCTGAGCTGCAAGTGTGAATACTGGAGATGCCTTCTGACCTCTCACTCCTTAAGCATGACTGTTACATTGGGGAGATGTAGAGTAATGACCTGCTCTGGCTCTGTCATCTGCTTCCATTAGGAATACTGTGAACAAAGCCTGAAGGATTCATTCAAATCTCTGAAATGGTGTTTCCCGTTGGTTTATGACACAAAACATTTGATAAAATTCCATAAGGCTGTCTCAGATAGGTAACTCAGAATACCAATTCCATCTGCTAAATTTAAGAAGTATGAGTTTGGGGCTTGGGGAGATGGTTCAGTAGTTAAGAGCACTTGGGTTTGGTTCCCAGCACACATAAGGGGGCTGATATCCATCTGAAATTCTAATTCCAGAGGACCCAATGACTTCTTCTGACCTCCGTACCGAGCATGCCTCTGGTACTCAGATATACATGCAAGCAAAACATTCACACACAAGTATACATAAAAGTAAAATAGGTGAGTATTACCAACTAACTTAATGCTACTTAGCAGATGAAAAGCTTCATCTACTTTTACTTTTAAATATTATCTCCAGATTTTTCTCAGGCTACATCAGAATTCACTATCCTACTTTGGCATAAAATACCAAGGTTGTTTATTTTATTTTTTTCTAATAAAACTAAATTTATTCAATACCCTAGAGTAATGGTTTTGATAATAACTATCCAAGAGTATAAAAAGTATGACATATTTGTAGATTTCTAGTGTATTAATACAAAGTGCATGCCTAGATAAAGTATGCTTACAGAGAGAGTTGAGTGGGAGAAGACGGAGTTGAGGTCTAATAATAAATATATAAATGCAGAAATAAAGATGATCAATCATTGGGCACTCTGCATATGGTGGCTTGTACTAGGTAGGTTTTTCACAAAAGGAAGAAGCACACAAGTTAAAACTATAAAACTACAGGTTGTCATAAACGGTGGCTCTCCTTGTTGTGAAACACTAACAGACTTTAAAAATCCAGTTTTCAAAAATAATCATGAGTGACAGAATACTAAGGCAGCATGTACCCTTCCCTCTAAGAGATGTCTGACATGGCAGTGTTGTTTTTTTCCTGAATTTTGAGAAGAAACCATTGGACAGCTTCAGGAGCGTTCTGTGGAGAAACCCTCTCTGAGATCTTAATGTGAGGCATTCCATTCAGCTACCTGGAAGTTCAGAAGCCCAACACCAAGAAACCAACTCAACTAGCCAACTTAATCTCAATATACAACTCTTCTCTTAAGTCTACTTTAAATAGTGGGAGAAAAGCAACAAAAGCCCAAATCCTAATAAGGTCAAGACAAGGCAAAGGGCTACTCTATAGATAAAACCTCCACAAAGGTCAACTGAGGAAATCCAGATCTAGAACTGAATCATACAGATTTCAGTGAGTCCCAGATAGTCATTTAACAGCAATGTCAATTATTTACACACTGCAAGTTCTCTAAGAAATGTGCCTCAAGCAGCATCAGCTATGCCCAGTGCATCCCCAGGACTTACACATATTAATAAATGTTTCTAACCATGTGTTCTCTACTGTATGGTGATGTTTTGATACTATCCATATAGGACCTTGCCCATCCTACAGGCTTGCCTTGCCCAGAAGGAGCTCTGGTTCTGTTTTAGAAGATTCACATAAAGTCTTCTTTTCAAATATTAAGATGAAGGGAGGTGGCACGATGCTACCTGTGTGTTCAGAAATTGCTTCCTCTTCTAAGCTATTTGGAGAAATCTCAGTCTCCTCTGCTTAATAGTCAGTAGTACAGGTCTGAATCATCAGAAGTTTGGTAATGCTGAAGCATTCCAAAATACTTAACTGTTTCTAGAGGCAGATCATGCTACTGAATTATGACAAATTATCATGAGGAAAAATAAGTGTAGCCACACATTTAAAAATGCCTCAACCACAACCTTTCCACAGAAAGACTAAACTACATATGGTTTATCATAGAACAATTGCACCTCTAGCCTCTGAAATCCCTTATTTCATTCATTTGGGGTTATTAAACAAGTAAAAAAAAACACTTAAAGAGTACTTTACAACAGCATTCAGCTTTCCTATGAAATACTCAGCATCTTAAATATTATGTACACTTTTTTCCTTGCATTACGCTAGACACTGGCTTCTGAGTTTGTTGGATGGGGAATGGGTAACACATTAAAACTGTTATATAAAATGTCTTTTGGCAGAATAATAGGTATCCAAGTTAAAAATAGGAGGGTCAGTTTGTTGCTTTATGTTCTTTTCAAAGTTTAAATCAATCTTTGTTCCCTTCTACATGAACCTCAGTCACTACTCCTGAGGGGAGATGGGGCGAGGTGCCAGCCCCTCCTCCTCAGGCTTCTCAGTAGCTGCTTGCTTTGTGCTGCAGCAAGGCTGGAAGAGATGGGTGTCAGTGAGGACTTGGCCAAAACTGCCCTTAGAGATGATCCCACAACGTATTTTCTGCCTTTTCCAGTAGGTAATATCTAAAAAGGAAAAACTGGAGTCCTCTTAGATCTGGAAGCCATCTCTGTATCTGAGCCTTGATCTGATGGTTCCTGAAGCAGAGAGAGTGGGCCAGAGGGGCACTTGAGGTGCTATGAGCATCAGGATTGTGGTGTTTAAATTCCTTCTGCAGTTTACTGATGTGATTGCTTTTCATCTTGTTTCCAGATAGAGTTCTCACTTTTTTGATTTAAATGTCTTTAGACTGGGTCCTGCCCTTGTGTCTACAACATGATTCCAGTTTTGTTGTTGTTTTGTTGTTGTTGTTGTTTTTGCTTTGTTTTTCTGGATCTTCAACTTCTTCCATCTTTCCACAAGCAACACACACACACTGCAGATGTCATGTGCAACCCAAAATAGCTCTGAAAATCCTTTTTGTAATGTTTACTGTCCATGAACCAAGAGCTGGAAGATTTGTCTCTGCAGATACAGCAGTCCTTTGTTCTTCAGTGAATCTTTGGCTTATGAAAACCAAACATTTCCTTCTGGGCAACAGCTTCCATGTGCAGCAGCATCCACACACACAGCAGGCTGCACCGAGAAATCCCTGCAAGCACTCACTGTGCACACAGTGAATCCAGCAAGTTTGCTGATTTTATATGCTGCCTAAGTTAAAAAAATTCTACAACCTACCCAAATGGTTTAGCCTAGAGCAATAATGAAACAAAAATACTAAGGCAGATTAATGATAAAAAAAATGTGAACGTGTATATACTTGTCAAAATTCTTAAAGTGATAGTGTGGAGCTATTTTAATGGTTGTAGCAAAAGAGATGGAGTCGAACCACAGGGGGAAAAATGAGTTTGATGGGATATACTTCATAGTTCTCATTCATTGCTTGCTCCTCATTATGCAATTTATTTTAATAGAACAAAAGCCCCCCATATTTATAACACTTTTATTATCTCCCTCTATTTTGTAGTCAGAAGATCCTATAGTATATACTTATGGTTACTTTATTATGATATGGACCATGTGGAAAATAGAAACAATGAAGATGATTGAGGAACAAAGATATGAAAATGTTTTCATCAGCTCCTATTTAGACATCAAAAATAATCCATATCATGAGGTGTGGTGGTGCCTGTCTTTAATCCTAGCACTAGGGAGGTAGAGGCAGGATGCAGTGTTTGACACACACCCCAATTGTTAGTTTCTGCCATGCCTCAGCAGCCTACATCTGCTGCTGCCACCACAGCAGTTACATCATCACTTGTCATCAGGTTCTGTCCACCCTCAGCTCTGCCACATGTGCAGCCTTAAAAATGCCCGCCAGGTACAGCTCACTCCCTTTCCATCCCTCTGCCTTTTTCACATCTCTTTGCTTCTCCTCTCTCTTGCCTCTTCTTTTCTTTCTTGTGTCTCTTCTTCCTCTTGTCATTCTGTCTCTCTAAGTCTCCACTCCAACATAGCCCTTCACACTTCCACTCACCATTCCCCAATGAACCTCTTTGCACTAACTGTTGCTGGTGGTGTGTGTTGCTTAGTGGCATACCTTGGCAGGACCTGCTGAAAGGTACTCAGTATCACCTCGCTTTCTTTTTTATTTATCATTTCACCAATTACTTAATTTAATTTAGTTTATGTGCTTTGGGGTGTGGGATAGGGAGAGGTATGCATGTGGAGTTAAAGAGGACAACTCTTTGGAAGTCTTTTTGAGAGGATGCCAGGGTTGCAGCCATCTTAGAGAAGGGTCAGACAGAGGACAACCAGATGATCTGCTGCCCCCTCACCCCTAGAGAGTCAGGAGCTGCACACCAGGCATTTCCTGCCATGACCTAAAGGATATAACATAACTGGCATAATAAACAAAGCGCCAGATATATCCTCTGAGATATTTTCTGCTGTTATAGATTGTATACCATAGCTGTCATAGGGAATGAGTTTCCTGCAGATAAAAATGGGATGCCTAGCTATCAGAGGAAATGGATCTGCTGGTCAAATGGATACAATAACATAGATTGCTAGAGGACAGGGCAATTTCCTTTCAGTTGCAACTCTCTAATCAGTTCAAACCAAGCATCTCTAACCTGACGTAAGCACCAGTCTTGAGCTTGTAATGATATAGAGTTGGAATTCCCCTAGATCTTCTACCCAAACCATTAGAAAAACCCTGCTTGAGTGCTACTCAGGGTCTCTCCTGCTCTGCTGCATCAGATGGATGGAGATGCCCAAGTTAACTGGCAGCAATAAATAGACTTTGCAGAATTTGGTCTCTTGGAGGTCTTTGGGGGACTCGGGGTACAACATGTTCCATCCTGCTACCTTGTGGGATTTCAGGGTTGAACATAAATTCTCTGGTCTGCTTGGAAATGCCTCTTCCCAATAAGCATTGCTAGTCCTCAGTTTCTTGAAGAAGAACCCCCCCCAATTTTATTTAAATTCCAAGTAAAGTTTTTCTGCCTTACTGTTAAATTTCAGACTTGACAGAGGAGCTGACAAGATGGTTCAGCTGGTAAATAGGCACTCACCACCAAGCCTGATGATCTGGGACCCACATTTTAGGGGGCAGAGTACCAATCCCTTACATTAGTTTCTGACCTCAATACATGTACTGTGCATGCATGTCACACAAGTGCACAGAAATAATAATAGCAATAATAAATCTAATTTAAAATTGATGGAGAATATTGTTATGCCTATCTCACAGAATTTTAAGTTTTACTGGAGCTGTATGTCAATAAAAATTATGTTGATTTCTATATTTTATAAACCCCAAATCTGTGTTAACTTTGTATTAAGATTTAAAAAAACACATATGCTTCTAAATTTATTTAACTCAGTTGTGCTCTGTTATTAGCTGCCTATGTCTAAACATGAAAAAGAGCACCAGACTTTAGTTACAGAGATTATAATGCAGTACTAACACTTGCCTCTAAAACAAACATGATTTTGTCAGATGACTTTGCAGGGTGCAGTCAGAAACTGAGGCCAAACAAAAATCCAGCATCTTTCCAAAGAATCCATTAAGGCCCAGGAGCTAACTAGAGCAAGTATGCAAAAATGCTTTGAACTCAAGGTGAGGTCAAGGTCACTGGGTCTTATGAAAGCAGCACAGGGTGATTGATGGCACAGAACTCAGAGCCTGGAGGCAAGACAGGGTCTCCAGAGCCAGGGCTTTGCTAGCCTTGTTCTCAGACATTCACTCAACCTCCCAGCTTTCATTTCAGATGGTGAGATGAGAACTACTGGAGTTGGCCACCTTCCTTCTTTGTGATTGTGAAGAGCATTAAGAGTCCTAACAGCAAATGACCACTATTGTTAATTATTAATTACATGCTAATTGCAGGCTGAATGTCCCTTATATGAAATGCTTGGGATCAACAGTTTCAGATTTCATAGCATTTTGTATTTCAGATTTCTTTAGATGTGAAATGCCCAATCAACCAGTGCAAGGTAAGCATGGGGTGCACGGGGTGGTGGTGGTGGTGGTGGTGGTGGTGGTGGTAAATTTAGTTATATATAGAGAGAGTGAATTGAATTATGTCAGTACTCACTTTTGATGAGATTTATTTAACAGGTTTCAGACACGCTTCAGGGTATGGAATCTTGGTGCCAAGCACAGTAGCACACATAAAAGAAAGAAATACTCAAGTTTGAGATCAGCCTGGGTGGCTAGACTTAAAACAAAAAGAAAGAGGATGAGATAGACAGATAGATAGATAAATAGAGATAGATAGATAGATAGATAGATAGATAGATAGATAGATAGATAGATAGATAGATGATAGATAAAATGAAAGATTAAAATCTTCTCATCTTGGCCACTTCTATTCCTGATAATTATTTACCAATGAGGTCCTTGCTGTTCTCTGGAGCTTATATTTCCAGATAATTCCAGTATGTGCCCTTTGGCAGTGAAAATCTTGGAGAGTCCTAAGACCTATCCAATAGATTCTTATGAAATCCTTAGGTTTTGTAAGATGCCCTTCCTGAGGAGAAGAACAACTCAAATGCCCAGAAGAAGCCAGGATCTTCTTACGACTACTTCCATTTCTGGTTCTTAACGACATTACTGTGTTGATGAACTTTAACTTATGTGTAACAACAGCTCTAGTTTTCCTGGAACTCGCTCTGTAGCCCAGGCTGGCCTTGAACTCACAGAGATCTGCCTGTCTGCCCAAGTGCTGAGATTAGAGGCATGCTCTCCCACCACCTGGCATTAAATTGTATTTCTTTTTTCTTTTTTCCATTCACAGGCAGGTTTATTAGTTCTCAGTTCAGGCTTGCATCACTGGCCGGGACAGCTCTGCCTGTAGCTTCACTCCTGAGCCTGCGAAGCCTGTACCACCGCGCTGCAGCATGATGATATCACGTTCTGTCAGCGGATCCCCGTTCACCGGGTCCACCATGTCCTTCCGGATCAGTTTCTCGACACACTCCAGGGTGACCACAGCCCCAGAGGGCCGCAGCACTGCACATGGTGTGGCATTGCTCAGGCTGTCTCGGGTCACAGCACACACGTAGCGCTCACTGCATGTGATGAGTCCCACGCGGTCTCCAGAGTCGTCCAGCTGCGTGAAGCGCACTGGCGTCAGGTCCGACATGCGTAGAGGCTTCCCAGACATCGGGCAGGTCACAGTGCGAGATGGTTTTTCCAGCTTGGTGGCCTTTGCCTCAGGCGTCAGTGAGGGAATCCAGAAGCTGGGCAGCGCTTTGTTCTTGTCCTTGCCTGGGGGACCCGCACTGGCCCCTGGCCGCTCACCATCTGTGTTGGGTAAGGTGGCAGCTTTGGGCATGAAGGGGTTGAGGGGCCGGCTCACGATGGCTGCCTCCTTCTCCAGGAAGCCTCGAACTTGGTCCTGGGCTGCAGCTCCCTGAAGCTGTTTCTGCTCTTCCCTCCGGGCTGCTCGCTGCTTCTCATAGGCCTTCATCTGCCGGGCAATCTCTTTCTTCTGGTGTAGGATGTACTCCAGGATCGCCTCCCGTTCGTACAGGTAGCCATCTGGGGTGACCACAGGATCATGGCAGGGCTGCATTGAGAGACAGCAGCAGTCAAAGTCCTTCACAGCGTCCCGGCTCAGTCGGATGTTCCGGGTTCCATAGCCTGAGGCCGCTGCATCCTTCTTCTTCTCATGGTAGGTGTAGACAGCCCCTGTGGTACAGTTCTTACTGTGCTGCATCATCCTCACAAACGGTTATCCGACCCGTCGCTGCTTCTACTGTATTGTGATGACACATAAAGTTCCATTTAATAACACACTGGGAAATAAATGTAGATACTGTAAATTTTCTTTCAACTGGGATTTCTTACAAAGAGTAATTGTTTCCTCGACAACTCCTGATCAGATCCTGTTTCCACGAATCTTCAGACTGAAGCTTGTGAGTCCTTGCTGGAATGGATCTCAGCTGAACTGCTGCTAAAGGCCTAAAAGCTGAAAAGGCACTAGTTCCTGGTCCTCACACCTTATATACCTTTCTGTTTCCTGCCATCACTTCCTGGGATTAAAGGCGTGTGTCTTTCCCAAGCAAGACTTGAGATCTCAAGTGCTGGGATTAAAGGGGTGTGTCACCATGCCTGGCTGTTTCCAGTGTGGCCTTGAACTCACAGAGATCCAGATGGATCTCTGCCTCCCAAGTGATAGGATTAAAGGTGTGTGTACCTCCATTTTCTGGCCTATATGTCTAATCTATTGGCTGTTCTATTCTCTGACCGTCAGATAAGTTTATTAAGGTACAAATATATCAACCACAGAACTCCCTCTCCCAAGTGGTAGTAGTGTGGCTTATGGGTGGAGTCCCTGCCTAAAACCTCACAGTGAGTGGCTGCGTGCCAGTATGGTTCACCAATGGAGCCCTTGCCTAGAATCCCCCAGCAGGGGGCTGCAGGCCTGGCTTAGTGCTACAGCACTTGGCTACCTTGCAGAAGGCCCTGGCTTCCATTCCCAGCACTGAAAATAATAAAGAAAATAACAAGAACAGTATAGGTGGCCCCAGGAATGCATCATGGGTTGACTGGACTCCAGCCAAAGTCTAATGTGGAAAACCAAGAGAACTGTGGGTGTCTAGAGGCCCACACACTGCTGAAGGGCTATATTCCAGAATGCTGAAGTGCCACAAGGCTAGGAGCAAAGCAGGAGTCTGAAACTTCTAGCCAGAACTCTCAATGTGAGCCCACACATAGGGCACCATTAGCCAGGCAGGAAGTTGTCTGGGCTGCTTGCTGGCATCCATACCCACTGAGAGCCTTGGTTACTTGGGATGAGGGTCTTGACAGAAACTGAGAGTAGAGCACATATCGTAGGAAATTAGAACAAGCCCTAAATGCAATGTCTGCCACTCTTAGCAGACACAAGATTGGCATGGTGGCATACTCCTGTGTACACAGCACTAGAGTTTTGGGGATTTGTTTTTTTTTTCTTTTCAGCACTGGGAATTTAACCCAGGACCTCAGCACTGGGCAGATACCACGGAGTTACAGCCCCAAGCACTCAGGAGGCAGAGGCAGGCAGATCTCTGAGTTTGAGGCCAGCCTGAATTACAGATAGAGTTCCAGGACAGCCAGGCTGTTACACAGAGAAACACTGTCTCAGAAAAACAAAACAAAATCCCTCATGTTGTATACTGAGGACAGTAATAGATTTGACTATGGCTTTGCACCTGTACCCTTCCAACTCTGTACACTTAGGGACAACCATACTGAAGATGTAATAGTGAGGTGCAGATTGCTTTGGAAACCTTGGCCACTGCTTACTACTTCTTGCCCTATGGAGGTAGGTGTTATCGTAGAAGCCAGTAGGGCTGACTTGTCAGGAAAGCAGGTCTTCAGGAGAGAGAAGTGATAACCAAAGCCACTGAGACAGAAATCCCTAAATTATAGATCTGTTAGCCCCATATTTTTATTTACTTTTATTTATTTATTTACTAGTGTTTCACCTTATGTGTGTCTGTGCGCCATGTGCATGCTTGGTGCCTATGAAGTCCAGAGCAATGCCCCCGGAACTGGAGTTAGAGGCAGTTATGAGCCATCAGGAACTGAACCTGGGTCTTCTGCAAGAGCAGCCAGTGCTTTTAGCCACTAAGCCATCTCTTCAGTCCCCCCATTAACTCTATTATAATTGAGATTTAATTATTTTTGTCTTCTGCATTCGATGTAACCCTGATCTAACTAATGTTAGTGTGATGGTGTATAGATACACATGCAGGCAACACTTTGTACACATAAATCTTTTTCCTTCTTCTTTTTTTTTTTTTAAAGAAAAACACGATCCAACATGGTAACATGACTTTAGTCCTAGCACAGACCTTTTCCCAGACCTCAGGGAGTTCTATGGTTGCTTGGGTAGTTTCTGCAAGGAATAGGTTTAAGTTTTCCTCTTCTACCCTTATGGTGATATTTTATTTGTGCTGAAATGTGATTTTATTTGTATGTTAATAAATAAAGTTGCCTGGGGGTCAGAGCTAATAGCAAGCCATAGCAGAAGTCTGGCAGTGGTAGCACACGCCCTTAATCCCGATCACATGACAGGCAGATCTCTGAGTGTTCAAGGACACCACCAGCATGGAGACACACGCCTTTAATTTCAATACCAACCATAGAAGACCTGGAGGTCTGTACAGACAGGTAGTGACAAGAAGGTCATGTGGTTGGGTTTACAACCAATGAGAAGGCAGAACAGAAAGTCAATAAAAATACAGACACACAGGAAGTAGGTCTCTTTCTCAGGGGAAGGACGGCAGTGGCAGCAAGGGGTAAGAAGACGGTTTTAGTCTCAGCTCTTAGTTACTGCTCTGACCACTTGGGCTTTTAACTCTGCATTTGGCTCTGTGATTCTTATTTAATAAGACCGTTACATCAACAGACCCTGCTGTCCCTTTATTTCCTAAGGAAGGTCCCCAGCTCCAGTCGTGAATGAGAAGGGCATGGACCACAACATTGCCCCACCGTGCTCCTTCTTGCTTTACCTGGGGTCACTGGCAGCCTGGCACCCACTGTTGCTGTTTGTAGGCTTTGAAGACTTACGCCAGTGTAGAAATTTGGTGTCCTCTTAAGTCCAAAGCAACAGGTATAGAAAACAAACACATCTTGAGAATGCCATAGGAAGTCAGTTGCCAGCACCTCCATAGCACGCAGGAGCACAGGCCCATCGAGATGGCTGGGTGTTGAAGGCAGTCCAGCAGATGTGCCATTAATTTCCCATGTCTGATGAATGTCCCTGTTAAACAAATCCTGCTTGTCCTGTATACACAGTTTCAAGACTCCTGCATTTCTCTCTGACCTCTAAGCAAGTACATCAAAGGTCAAGTGGCCTGACCTCTGAATGTTCCATAACAGATTTCTCTACAGGCTGCTGGGAAGCCACCTGAAGGAAGGACCAATGCATTGCCAAGGACCAGAAGCAGGGCCTGGCTGGGGCTTGGGGGTTGGCATTCTGGCATCAGGGAAGGAGCTGCCAGGCCTCCCCCAGAGCAATCAAGACAACCTCTCACAGACATGCCCACAGTCCAGCCTGATCCAGACAACCCCTCACTCCCCAGGTGATCCTAGATTGTGTCAGGTGGGCAATGAAAACTGACCACCAAGGGGTCTCTGTCAGAAAGGATATGATTCAAGAGTTTGTGATGGGAGCATGGGGCAGTGTGTCTGAGGGTACAGCCATATGTTCAAGGAACTGCTTGCAGATCCAGGGAACATGGGGGATTGGCCAGGAGCTACTGTTTGCTGTTGGTTTAGGGGCTCTGCAGAAATTAGACCCCACTGGGTGCCTGACATCGGGCACTTAGGAGCTGGAGATAGGAAGATCAGGAGTTCAAAGTCACCTTGGTCACATTGGGGAAATTGAAGCCAGTCTGGGCTACATGAGACCCTACCTAAAAAAATTAAAAAAAAAAGCAACAAAGAATTCTCCAGGTGGGGATGAGAGCAGCTCACTAGTCTGGCTAGGGTTTTCTCATGTGACTGAGTGAAGCCTGTGATTAAAGCTGGGCCAGTCAGGGTCCAGGACCTGCCTGGATTAAACAGAGTGCTCATCTAACAGTGATGATGACTGGTTAGGGATGTATGCAGACATTTTATTTGGATTTTTGTCATTGGTGGATGGAACTACAGCTGCTGGTTGAGCCCTTGATGCACACAGTAACCCTAGATAGGCCCTGACTAGCCCAGAGATCAGCAGTATCAAAGCTGAGGAACTACTTTTATTTTATTTCATTTTGTCATTATAGGTAGTTGTGCCTGGCACCTTGGCACATGTGGCATCAGAGGACAGCTCTGTGGAGTTCTTCTCTCCTTCTAGCTTCCTGTGCATTCCCCAGATTGAGTCCATCATCAGGCTTACTAGGCAAGGAAGCGACTTTATGGGCTGAGCCAGCCAACCCATTCCAGTGTTTTTTCTTTTTTGTTTTTTTTTTTTTTTGGGGGGGGGGAGTTGTTTATTTGTTTTGTTTTTGTTGTTTGGGGTTTTTGTTTGTTTGTTTTTGGGTTTGTTGTTGTTGTTGTTGTTTGATACAGGGTCTCATGTAGCCCAGACTGGCCCAGAAGTTGCCTTGCATCTGAGGGCAGCTCTGAATTCCTGAGTGCTGGGTTGGGTCTTGAGCACAGGACCTACTAACTTCATAGCTCCAGAAGTCAGTAGCTCCTGTGGTGCTGTGAAGTTTCTTAACTGTTTCCCTTCATAGCACGGTTGTAAAAGCAGGCAAATAGCGCCCCTCCCTACCTCTCTTATAGGTCACCACTTTGAATAGATTCATGTTTATCTTTAATAATTACTTATTGTGGTTTGTGGGTTATGATCATCCCAAAACTTGCTCAGTAGGGCTTCATCTTCAGTACCACAAAGAAGAAACACTTAGCCTAATGGCACCCATGGTCACTTTAGTCTGTCTAGAATGCCTGTACTTGGGGAGTTGACAGGGTTTTTTGTTGTTTGTTTTTGAGACAAGGTCTCACTGTGCAGTCACAGACTGGGTGGTGGTAACAGGTGTGGGTCCCAGGTGGGATGACAGCAGCAGGTGTGAGTCTCAGATGAGGTGGCATCAGCAGGTGCAGGTCCCAGGCAGGATGGAGGTAGCAAGCACAGGTCCCAGGCAGAGTGACAGCAGCAGGTACAGGTCCCAGGCAGTGCTTCTGTCATAAAGGGCATGAGGGCCTGGGTGCTGGGGTTGAGGGTGACGTCTTCCTCTTGTGACAGTCTGAGTCATGAGTCAAGAGGCACCTGCTATGTTCTTGGTCACTTATTGTGGCACAAGCCTGAAGCCCCAAGCTGGGGCAGGAGGATTATTAAGTCTTAGGCCAACATGGACTACATCTCCAAAAACCAAGTGAAAGACTCTTTTTTAAATAAATAAAATGGTCTATTTTAGACAAAAGCATGTTCAGGGAGGCTCCCCAGCTAGACAGGACAATGTCAAAGAAAGCCAACTCCAAGCCCTTTACCACCCCTCAGAGAAAGTGAACCCTTCACAAGAAGAGACAGGTAAGTACAAAGGTATTGGGCGGTGGGTATATCTGACTCCCAGCACCTAAGGCTTCAGGTCAGAGGCAGCCAGTCCTCCTCTAGGACAGAGGCCAGGACTGTGGTGCCCATTAGACCTGCTCAGGTGAGTGTTCATATACTGAGTGGGGTGGGGGACACCCATACAATTTCCAGGCAAGTATAGACCTGGCTCCACCCACAACCCCTCTGACACTATTTCCATTTGAACCTATGAAGTACACAGAGGTTGGGGGTTCCACCATACCCAGAAGAACCAGGTGAACGTGGCATACTGAGAACTGAACAGCTGGACACTGCAGCAGACCATGGACATGATGGAGTCACAGATGCTGCTGACCCTGCTGTCTGTGTGGGTAGCTTAGCTGGACCTCTGAGCACCAGTGTGTCTTCTGTCATCTCCCCACCCCACCTGAGTTGGTCTTGCACCCACAGGTGGAAGAGAACATGATTCTGCTGGAGAAGGATGAGAAGGAATCAGTAGTCATGTCCTGTGAGGAGAGGCTACAGGACGGGTGCTGGAGATTCAGCACCAGCTATTGCTCCAGCAGAAAGACCAGGAGCAGAATGCCATCCTGAATGCCCAGGTGGGTCTGAGAATGTTCCTGAAGACAGGGATGCATGAGGGAGCAAGGGTCAGGGTGTCACCTCTTGCAATCTGCCCACTCTGCTTAGGCTCCTGATGTTAGCATAGACTGGGTATGGACACCTGTGTCTGCCACAAGACGTGCAGAATCCTTGGTACCTGCCAGCTGATGGCAGCAATGTCAGCTGCCATCCTACCCTGGTGTCTAGCACAGCAACAGTATCCTATCAAGGGCAGATAAGAGGGGTTCCTGTTTCCCGAATGAGATGGCTAAGTCGGCCTCCAACCTTGTGACTTTCCTATGGCCAGGAAACCTGAGGCTGGAGGCTGCCAACATCCTGTTGGATGCATTCTCAATATGCTAGGGAATCCTGGAGCAATTTTCTAAAGCTAAGCACATGGCTTCCATGACTGTACCCTTAACACAAATGCCAGTGTAACCATCTCCATTTTCTGAGTGTCAGATTAAAGGCATGTGTCACTACCACTTGGCAATAGCCTCCCTCCAAAACATGTGTGAACCTGTATTCAGATTGTTAGCCCAGCCTACAGAGCAATTTTAGAGTGTTTGATGACTGGGTGTCTTTCAGGGATGTGAAGCCTATGGGTCGCAAACTGAGTATTTCCAATCTGTAAGTGCTTGTATGTATGAATATCTGACAATTTTCTCTCAAGTTTTATAAAAATCTAGTGAAATTATACATAAACTTGTTGGAATTGAGTGACTTCAGTGTAGAAGCTTAGTTCTGAAGTTTTCTTTGTATTTCATAATCGTTTTCTGAGACTTTTGGTTTTTTTGAGAAAGGGCTTCTCTGTAGTCTTGGCTGTCATGGAACTCACTCTATAGACCAGGTTGGCCTCAAGTCCAGAGATACCCCTGCCTCTGCTTCTTAAGTACTGGTATTAAAGGGGTGTGCCATAGCCTGACTGGGAAAGTAATCCTCTTGGTAGGGTTCTTGCCTAGTGTAAATGATGCCCTGGGTTTATTCCCAGCACTGCACAGAACCTCACGTGGTGGTGCATATCTGTACTTCAGAAAATGAGAAGCAGAGGCAGGAGGATCAGAAGGTGCCACTTTGTCCTTTGTACTGCTGTGACGTTAGTTCACTTCCCCACATTCTTAACCTTAGGTAAACACTAAGTCCTACCTAGCTCATTAGGTCAGAACAGATGAGAACCAGCACCTTTTTTTTCTATGTAGCTTGAACTCAGGATCCTCCTGCCTCACCTTCCTGAGTGCCACAATTACAGGCTACCTATCCAGTCACAATCATGTGAATCATAGTGAAGGTTAACGAGTCATTTTCTAAACCTGGCATGATGCTTGTAACACTGGCCCTCAGGAAGTAGGAAGTAGAGAATTCAAGGCCGGCCTAAACTAGGGAGTAAAACCCCATGTCAACAAAATCCTTTTCTAAGTCATGGTTTCTCAACCTTGGAGTACTGATTCAGAAGAGAAAACTGTCAGGGAAAGGGTGGGTGGTACCCTATATCCTATGCCATGTTATACTTGGCATGCTTAGCAGCATCCCTGGTCTCACAGGTTGATAGAGGTACTTTCTTCCCAAGGCAAGCCAGCCAAAATGCCTGCATGCATTGCCTACTGTCCTCTCAGCTGTAGATCAGCCCTGATGGAGACTGCCTTGGGGAAGAGGGAGTGGTTTATCCCCTGGGAATAGATGAGCAGGCTTGGAGGGGCCTCTTCCTGAGAGAAGGGACACAGAGGGTTATCCCTACAGCCCATTTCTCCATTCACATCTCTGAAGATGTTCCAGTCCTAAAAGGATTATCAGTGCAAGACCTGCTCCATGTCATGAAGAATAAATTGTGTTCTAGAGCCTGGGTGGGACATGGATCAGGGATGGCCTGCCATAACTGAGTCAGTGTCCTTGTCCTGTCCATCCCCAGAAGCACCACTACAGGGAGCTCCCAACTGAAGTACACCAGGCTCTGAGCCAAGTCCCTACTGGCTACATCTTTACTTCACACACCGCTTCCCGAGGCTGCTGCTACACACTCACCATGCCCTGAGAACCTGTGCTTCTGAGAGCTTCTTCCTGCCCTACTAGTCACCAACTTTGGATGCTGGGAGGTCCTGCCAGATGTCAAAGATCTGAGACAACCAGGTGCCCCAAAGGTGGACCAAGGAGTTAAGGCTATGGCTCAACCTTGTCTAGGGAGCATCAAAATATTGGACAGCAGTTTAGCAGCCTGAGGCTGTTGGAACAGAGGAATACTCTGGGTTCCGGGTACTCACAAAAACACAGGATAAGAAAAGATATGCACATATATTGAATAAATATAAAGCCAAGGAAAGAACAGTCAAATTCAATAGAAATATATCTATACAAGTTACACATTAGACTGAGGGCAGGGGAAGAGGTTATAAACTCAGATCCAAACATATACAGAAATAACTCACACAGCAACCCCTTCCCCACCCAGCCCCAAGGCCACAGGCACTGAACAGCAGTCCCGGAAGCCCAGCAACGCAGTCCCAGGCAGAGCTTGCGGAGTGAAGGGGCACCAGCCCAAAGGACAGAGGCCTAGGTGTTGTCCTCCAGTCTACTGCTGGGAGACTTTGAGCTCAGCATCCTGTCTATCATAGTGTGGGCATAGCATAGCTGTCTGCCCAGTTCCTCGCAGCAGCCATATTCCTCCAGAAGGCTCAGGCTGTATGTGTGGAAGTCCTGGTTCTTGTTGATGCAGGTCACAGCTGCCATCATGGGGCACAGAATAAGTTTGGTGTGGTCCTTGGAGGGAAGAAGGGAGTGAGTGAAAAGCTCAGCTGGGGCCTGAGGTTGAGGCAAAGGGGAGGAAGACCCCCCACCTGGTGAAAGGGACAGCCACCCCACCCAGCCACCTCAAGTACAGGCCCCTGCACACCTGGAAGAAATTAATCTGTATAGTGCCGTTGCTGAGGTGCAGGACGATGGCGTGGCTTGTGCGGAGCCATTTTTTCAGGTAGGGCAGCCGGGCAAGCTCATCACCTTCCCGGGGTGTGGTGTTGGCCCCTGCTGTCATGGTGGCCCCTGCCTTCTGCAGGTGTTCATTCATGTAACTTCGGAAATGCTGGAGGAGAGTGATCTGGTTGAAAAGTTGAGGCAGGGATTGCAGAATGAGAGCCTGACCCTGAGGCAGACCCCATACCCTGCCACACCCTCTTACAGCAGCCAGTTCCCACCTTCTTCATCAAGGAGTCAGGGTGGGAGCTCATGGTGGGGTAAGACTCCATTCCATCATGGTCTATGTACTGGAGGCTGTCGCCATCATTGTAGAGGACGAGGCATGTTGAGTCATTAAAGAGTGCCCCTGTGCTGTTGTCACAGAGCTGATACCCTAATGGCGGGGGGAGGGCTGTCTTAGAAAGGCAGGAAGAGGTGGACAAAGGCTGGGAATAGCTCAGTAGTACAGTGCTTGCATGTATTAGGCCCTAACAATTCTTGGTAACACAGCCACACAATTACGGATATCACTCACTTGTTCACTCAAAGGCTACTATGGCAGCACCATCCCCTGCCCATCGCACATTCTGGAGACACCTACCAAGTCCATACTTCATTGATTGGTCTACCCACTGGCTGACCCAGAAGATGGGGATACATGCTGGATCCTCAGCCTCCTCTGGGATAGAAACAGAGCACTGGTTAGGCCAGTCCCTTCTTCTGTCTTCTCAGATAATCCTCCCGAGAGTTGGGGGGTGCACCCCATGAAGCCTGTGGAGGGCTGTGACAGCACAAACCCAGACACCCAAATTGCAGCCCAGGACGTCAAGTCCCAATTCGTTAAGTGGGCCCTTTTACTGTGTCTCAGGAACTGTGGTAGGTGTGGATAGGAAAAGAAAACCCTAGGCTTCTAGAAGGACCCACATACCGAACAGAGGGATGAAGAGTAATCAAAGTCATTAACATCAGGGCTGGTGGAAAGCCTAGTGCCTCAGATTAAAGTGCTGAAGAAACTGAGCAGACCCAACCATTCCTGCAACGCTGGAACCACCTCAGTGCACACGAGTCCCAACTGCAGATACATGAACGTGTCGGGAAGAAATGTTATGGAGAATTAAGTCAGGTTAGGAAGTGCTGGCAGGGGGAGTCAGGGTGGTGACGGTGGGCACAAAACCCTGAGGCTGGAGCTGACCTGAGTCTCTTGAGGACCAAGGGATTAATTCCCTGGGCAGAAAGGAGACAATAGACACAGCTGTGCAGAGGTGACCTATCAGTCACCTACAGAGTGAGATGGGGCAGAAGCAGGCAGAAGGCACACCAGGAGGGCCTTGGGTGTCAGGCTAACTCATCTGGATTTTGATCTCCAGGAAATGGGGCCTCTGCTTACTGACTGAGAAACCCTGCCTTCTCCGGATGGGAAGCCCCTACAGGACTCACCTTGCCGCACCAGCCTTCGCTCTGAGGGCTTGGAGGCATTGACCCTGGTCAGCTGCTGCAGCATGTCACTGAGGTGGCACTCGATGGCCTCACTTGTCCCCCAAACCACTGGTTCCTCCTTTTCCCAGGGATGGTCAGGCAAGGGTCTCTCTACACCTAAGAAGGTGACATGGTCATTAGCCAGCACAAAAACACTGGAGGGAACACAGGCCGGCCTGCCACAGCTAGCACTCTTCCCACAGTACCATTGGCTCTCATTGCTGTTGGGAACTGAGTCAGGACTGGGTTGGCGTGTCAGGTACATGGTGCTTATTGAGAGGCCACAAAGCTTCAGGTGCTCAGGCCTCTGCTCCAACAGCCTGCCCTTCCAGGACACCTGCTGTTGCTGTCCCTCAGGGAGGGAGCCTGAAGGGACCGAGTGAAGCAAAGAACGAAGGGCACCTTGTGCATCCAGGAAGGCGGAAGGATGGATGAAGCACAGTGTAAGCCTTTTGCTTTGTTTGCCTACACATAACTGAGTCCAATGAAATCCACACTGAAGCATTAGTTGGCCTATGGTGATCGGGGCTGCGCTGGTCACTGTTGCTGTCTTTATTCTTGAACAATTTACTTCCCCAAACCAGCACGTGTCAGTTCTCCCGTGAAACAGGACATTCCCTAAATTTTCAATTAAAAACAGCAACAACAATCCCACCATGCTGTATTAAGAACTTAAGTGTAAAATAAAATATCCAAGCTCTGATTTTAAAACTAGCCAAAAAGGGGCTGGAGAGATGGCTCAGCCACTAAGAGCACTGGTTATTCTTGTCAAGAACCTGGCTTTGGTTCCCAGCATTCTTATGGAGGCTCACAACTACCTGTAACTCCAGTTCCAGGGGATCCAAGACCGTCTTCTGGCCTTTGTGGTCACCAGGCATTCATGTGCTACACATTCGTATATGTATGTAAAACACCCATTCACAGGAAAAACAAAATGAGACGGTTTGCAGAATATGTAAAATCAAACTTGTCCAAATAAAACTATTGAAAATGGAGGACGACTACTCCAGGATCACATAACACATGATACAATCTTCTACCTTTGGATAATCTGGAAAATGTCTATAAAATATTTTCATTTATTGCTACTTTACTAAGAAAAAAAGAATCCTAAAGGAGCAGTATTTTAATACCTCCCCATAAGATAGGATCCACAAGTCCAGCACTACAGGAAAGGGAAACAGAAAAGGGGGCTCAGCAATAGCTCAATTAACAGAGTGCCTGTCTAGTGTGAAGCCCTGAATTAACATTCTCAGCTCCTTATAAACTGGCCGTGGTGGTCCACGCCTGTAATCCTAGCACTTGGGAGACAGAGGCAGAAGGAACAGAAGCTCAAGGTCATCCTTGGCTACTGGGAATTCTAAGCAGATTGGGCCACATGAGACACTCTCTCAAAAATTTAAAGGGGAAAATAAAAATTACAGCAATAATTACTACACCAAGACCCACATGTGGGTGCCAAATTTGATGGGCAGCAGTTTTTCAAACAACTTCCTGCAAGATACTTACCAATGACTGAAAAAAAAAGTATCTGTAGCAGAGACAGCCTTGTCTCCCCGACACATTGAAAAGAGCACATCCCCTCTGCAGCATTCCTGCTCAGAATGTAGAATCTTCCCTAAATCACGAGGAAGCAACAAACCCAACAGGAAAGACACTCATCAGCACCCTCTGAAAGTGTCAAGGTCACAAGACACAAGGAAAAACCCAGAGACTGTCACAGGCTGGAGGAAACTAAGAAGCTGAGTTCTCTAAATGCCATGTGTGGTACTGACTTGCACCCTGGTACAGAACAAGGTGATGTTAATGGGGAATCTGTTTGATTGATATGAGGACTGGAGTTTGTTGACAGGATTATCTTGTGGTTAACTTTTTAGTTTTGGTAATTATTCTATTTTAGAGAGATGCTGATAATGGAGGAAGGTGGGGGAAGGGCACATAGGAAGTCAGCTCTGTTTTGTTTATAACACTTTGTATAGCCCTAAAATTATTCCAAAAAATCCAAGTCATTGAGTCAGGGGTGAGGCACACATTGGTAACCCCAGCATTTGGCAGTTCAAGGCTAGCCTGAACAACATGAGACTCTGTCTCAAAGCACCAAAACCAAAACTAAATCATCGCAAGTCATTTGCCTAAAAATGTAAATCTAATTGAACAGACAAACTGAGAACTTTGTATTAAATTGGTGGTATATCCACACAGAGAAACAAAGTCCTTCAAGCTACTTCTCAAAGACTACAACCCTTAATGAAATATATTAAGGTCAAATAAAACTGCAAGAAAAAAAAAAGTAATTCTAAATACATTGGCACACTCCTATAAGCCCAGCATCTGGGTAGTGAGGCCAGAGATTTCAAACCTGAGGCCAGTCTTGGCTTCATATTCTGTTTCAATAAATAAATAAATAAATAAATTAATTAATTAATAATGGAAGGCAAGAGTGAGGGAAGGAGTCAAAAAAAAAAAAAAAGGAATGCTACCAGGTAAGGTGTCTCACGTCTTTGATCCTAGCACTTGGAAGGCAGAAACATGTAGATGTCTGTGAGTTGGAGGCCAGCTTGAGCTACATAGTGAGATCTTGTCTCAAGAAGAAAGGAAGGAAGGAAGGAAGGAAGGAAGGAAGGAAGGAAGGAAGGAAAAGAGAAAAAGAGTAAAAGAAAGAAAGAAGAAAGGAAGGAAGGAAGAAACTGTGAAGACAATATGGGATTAGATTAATGCTCACAGTCCTGAAGGTTGTGCTTGTGTCTGTCATGTCTGTTTTCAAGAACTATACACAGAAGCATTAACAGAAGAAAGTTTGCTCTTGGGGCAGGAGAGATGGCTCAGTGGTTAAGAACACTGACTGCTCTTCCAGAGGTTCTGAGTTCAATTCCCAGCAACCACATGGTGGCTCATAGCCACCTGTAATGAGATCTGGTGTCCTCATAATAAATAAATCTTTAAAAAAAAAACAAAGTTTGCTCTCAATCAGTTAAGAGAAACACATAGAGAATTGATGATGAAAACATCAAAAGAAATGTAAACAGACTGGGAAAAGAGGGTCAGATGCTTCCTGTTCATTCTTCTACCTATTTAATCCTTTTTTTTTTTTTTTTTTAAGACAGAGTTTCTCTAACAGCTCTGGCTGTCCTGGTACTGGCTCTGTAGACCAGGCGGGCCTTGAACTCACAGATGTACTTTAGTTTAAGTATAAAATGGCAGACTGCTGGAGTTGGCTTTAGTGACATTTCAAAAGTGAGATGTGCTGACAAACTTGTAATCCAGAGCCCTAGGCAGGAGGACTGACTCCAGAGCAGCCTGGTGACAATGAAAGACCTGCTCCTGACAGACAAAACACAAGCACTCAAAGGGGTGAAGGTGCAGAGTGAACCATGACTGAGAATGAGAACTGAGGACGGGTGCCATGTTATACTCCATGTCTATACCTGACAAGTTCCAGCATTCAACAAAACATGCAAAAGAGACGATAGACTTTTGAACATAATCAAAAAGAATTTCTTGGGCTTGGTGTTCAGTCCATTTTTTCCTTATCAGATCAAATGGGTTGATTCAGTCTGTTCTTCCTGCCAAGCCCAAGAGTCAGAAGAACCCAGGGACCAGACCTCAAGGAGAGGACCCACCTCTGGGGGCAGAGTAAGGTGCATGCACCCTGAAATGCACCCTGGAAATCTGGGCTCTCTGCAGTCTACCCTACCAAGACCAAGCTTCACCTTTCTCGAGGACCATGAGAGGCTTCCTACTGCTGGGGTCCAGGCCTCTGGGAGCTACTGACAACCTTGGTGGGATGGTGAGGCAGGTGATGGGCAGACGGGCAGGGATATAGCCAGAAGTGAAGAACTCATCTTTGAGCAACTCCTCAATGGTGGGGCGGGCAATGGGTTTTGCCTGAAGCATCTTCTGGATGAGGGAGGCAGCAACGGGATTGATGTGCTGGAGGGGAGAAGCAGAGCCTAAGTGAGATGAGACAGGGACCCCACCTGACATGTGGCTGCTCCTATCTCAAATATACCATAGCTCAGTGGCCATAAGCTCCACCAGGTCCTCCACCCCAGCTTTAGCAAGGACCAATGTCACCCTGATGGTGAGAAGGATCATTTCCTGCCACTTGGCACTCAATATTAACTTGGGACAATTTCCGCAGCTTGCCCTTGCAAAGCACATTTAGTTATTTACCACCAGAGGGGCCTCCAGGTCCCCAGACCTGTGTTTAAATCCCAGTTCCACCCCCATGATTCCAGCTCTGACAAATAGCGTGGGCTTTCTGGGCCCACCAAGGCGTATCTGTAGAATGGGGGAGCACAACCATGTGGGACACCTGGTATATGGGATAAACCCTAGAACAGGCCTGTCAGTCAGAGCATTAACTCTAGGCTTCTTATGTATCAGGAATGCAGTCTTGTATATTAACTCATTTGGGCCTCACAAAAACTCCTAAAAGACTCCCTCCCCCTATATAGTTTGAGACAGGATTTCACTATGTAGCTCAGGCTAGCCTGGAACTTGAGATTCCCCTGCCTCAGCCTCACAAAAGTGAAGACTACTCACTCCACTACTATGCCTCACTTTAGATGAAGAAGCAGGCTCAGAACTGAGAAAGTGCCCCTGTCTGAGAATACACACAGCCTAGGTGATAAAGCCAGGACTTATACCACAGCAGTCCAGCTGGCTAATGCCAGTCCATGCCATCTGCAGTGAGCTGATTCTCTGTGACATAGTTACTCTATATACAAGTCAAGGACACCAATTTGAAAGTGGCCATATGTCCCATGTAGACCTAGTCCCCAGAAATGGGTTATCCCTTCAAATGGATGTATGTCATTGGTTGTGAAAAAAAAGATGTTATTTTGTCACTGGAAGCCCTTGGGGAAACTTCCATGTTGTAGATGGGAAGCCTGGTTCACAAGAGTCAAGCCATCATCTGCTAAACACAGCTCAGCTGGGTGGAGATGGTCCAAGTCCCAAGCTTAAGCATGTCTGCCTCTTCTCCCCCATTTTCTCCCTGCACTTTACATCCATTCAGGAAGCTGGGCATGTGACTCAGTTGGCAGAGTGGTTGCCTATAAGCACAAAACCCAGTTCAGTTCCCAGTATACCCCATAAAGCCAGCCTGGTGCTGCATGCCTATAATCTCAACTTTTGGGAGGTAGAGGCAGGAGAATCTGACATTCAAACTCAACATGAGGCGAGTTCAAGGCCAGCCTTCAGACATACATTCTCTGTGGCTATATTAGAGGCAAGGCTCTGTCCTCAGGATATAGCTGGGCTCAGTGAATAGCTTTTTGGTAAAACAAAATAAAATTGTGTTGCTGTCACCTTGGGAACACTGTATTCATTTGGTTTCATCCGGAGATAAGTTTCTTTTTCGAATGAGGTCTCAAAAGGTGGCTTTCCCACTAGCAAGGTGTACCTGGAGGTACAAGGAAGAATTTTGCTTAAACTCCCAAGAAAGTCCAAATGCATAAGTCATTGTCTAGAGGAAGGGCGCTGTGCTGGATTCACTGACTAGGAAGAGATGGGGATGGTCTCCAAGTCTGCCTAGTGCCACGGTAACCTTGGCTAGGACAAGCCCTCAGAAGAATGTAGCTGATAACACGTGGATACTAAGGGGCCAGGAATTCCCCAGCTCTGGGCTGCAGTAATAGAGGACTCCAAGGAGCCCAGAGGCCACTGCTATCCACCGCAGGCCACCATGATGGGACTTCTGATGATCAGCCTTTCTGATGATCTAATTCTCCCATCAGTGCTCATCAGTGCTTCCAAAGCTTTCTTGAAAGTCTGCCAGGGACACAATTAAACCCAGGTTCAGAACTGAGATTCCATAATCCTAACAAGCCCTCAGGTATTGATGGTTTGGGTCTGTGCATGCTTTTAGTAAACAGCAAAGAGCTGGAGGAAGAATTGTAGAGACTTTCTCGTCCCTTCTCTGGACCATAAGTCCAAGCTACAGGAAATCCTACATCCTACACCAGATTGATAAGGAAATAGGGCTTCATGTGGGCAACCTGCTCCCTGAAATAGCCTTTCTCTAAGGAAGAAGGATCCAGAGGGTAAGGTCAACTGGATGAAGTGCCTCAGAAAGCCCCATTGAGACCCATAACTCCTGAGTCCATTCCCAACTTACATGATGCACCCGATGGACCATACATCCTCCTCAAAACTTCGCAGTCTCACCGCTTCGGGAGCTACAAAGTTCTGGGGGCTACAAAAGGTCTTCATTTGTTCCTCTTCATATTCCACTTTGGTTGCCAGCCCGAAACCCCCTGGGACAGAGGAAAGAAGAGAGGGCACTCAGCTGCTAGGTGTGGGTCATCTGTGGTTGCAGACAGCTGCCTCAGGTCTGACCATTGAGAATCAGACTCCAAAGTCTCTGTTCTGGGAACCTTTCTACTTTGCTGGCCCTTGCTGGCTTCCCACTGCTCTTTACACTGCTCTTTTAGAGAGCAGGGCTAGGGCAGTAAGATGGCTCAGTGGGCAGAGGTGCATGCCTCTAAGACAGATGGCTGGAGTTGACCCTGGGACTCACACAGTGCAAGGGCTCAACCGACTCCTGAAAGTTACCTCCTATCCCCACCCCTCACGTAAATAAATGACATTTAAGACCCGAGACAACAGAATTGGATGCACTGGGGAACCAAGTAAACACTCTTCAGACTGCTGATGGACAAGGTAAAAAAGGTGACATGGGTACAGGGGCTGAGGCAAATCAGAGTCTCAAGGGAATAGGACTTTTCAGCTCAGTAAAGGGACAGCTAAGGGAATGCTGCCAGCCTTGCTCCATGGCATACGTCTAGACCTCCAGTATAAAAGGGAAACTGAGGAGCACCTAGCTCAGTGCTGTGAGATAGGGTAGTAATTGGGGGAGGCACCCCCAAGTAAACTATTATTTTCGGAACTACTGTATTGAGATACACAAGACAGCAACAGCAAACACAAAAACAAAAAGAGCAAATGCATCTAAAGGCAAGACACTGGCGTGTGGGCCCCTCACTTTCCATTTCTAGAATAGAGGGCGTTCTGGAGGGCAGCACCTCCATGTCCCACCGGCCCTCCATTTCTCTGGCTCCCACTCTCCCAGATTTCCTCTCCTTGCCTCCTCTTGTACTGGCACCAGGCACCCGCAGGTCCAGCACCTTACCTATTTTCACCTCCATATCCTCGTTCAGGAAGACGTTGCTCAACCTAAGGTTCCCGTGAATGACCTGATGGTGGTGCAGGTACTGGCAGCCCAGGATTATCTGCCTTAGGTAGTAGCGCGCCTCCAGCTGGGTCAGGCCTTTCCTCCTCTTGTGCAGCTCCAGGAGGGACTGAGGGAGAAGGAAGAAGTTACTGAAGCCCACCGAAAAGGGTGGCCAGCTGGATGGGACCAGGACTAAGATCTCGGGATTAAAGGGAGGTCTTGGCATACTCCTGATGATTCTGCCCATACACTGGTCATTATCATTCACAGGACCCTCTCCTGTTAATGCGTGCCCTTATCCAGAGTCCTTTCTCAACCCCACTCAGCACCCTCACTAGAAGCCTTTCCATAATCGCTTGAAACCCAAGCACTCCTCTAAGGCTACTCCAAGGCATCTGTAACCCCTTTGCCAGCAAATTCACGGTGTGAGCACCCCAGTCCCACAGCAGAAACACTCACCCTCTCCCGACAAAGTTCCAAAATCACAAACACAAATTCACTGTCTTCGAAAACGCTGTGGAAGCCGACGACGTGTTGATGTGAGAGGCTGCGGTGAATGGAAATCTCTTTGGACAGCTTCTTCTTCTGGGAGGGTGTGAGCAAAGACTTAGGCACGATCTTGGCTGCGAACACCTCCTTTGTGTTTTGGTCTGAGATCTCAAAGCATTTGACAACGCCTGCTTTACTCAGAAAGCGTCCCCTTACATAAAGGCGCCTGCTGCATTTGTCCACTAAGACCTCTGGAATCTCTTTCAACAGCGGGGCCGCCACTGGAGCACTGGGACCTGCATCTCCCTGGACCCTGGCTTTCCGGAGGTCGGCTGGTGCTAGAGCCGGCTTTCCAGCTTTGGCTGCTGCTTTCATGCTCCTAAACTTGCTCTGCTCCCCCTCGAATACAAACAAGGTACTGGGAATCTTTCAAAGGCCTGCGCGTTGCTGATTGGCCACAGGGATTTTAAACGGAAGCCACCCAGCACTCTGCATCATGTGAGTGCTCTAATGGTGCAGCTCCTTTTAAAACCTGTATCTTGTGAGCAAGAAACTTGATGGGCGAGGACTTGAGGATTGAATGCATGTGGGATAGCCTAGGAAACCAAGAACTAATTGGATACAGGTTAGTTGATTCTGAGTCTTCTTGTGGTGTCCTTGACCCCTCTGTTTCCTACAATCCTTTCTCCTCCTGTTCTCTAGGATTCACTGAACTCCTTTTAGTATGTGGCTGTGAGTTTGCATCAGTTTCCATCATTTGGTGAATGGTGCCTCTCTGTTAACTTTTTTAAAAAGATCATTTGCAGATTGCCCTGTGCCCTGTGGCCACTAGATCTATGGTCAAGTCCACAGTGGTCTTCAACCTTGGTATAGATAGCCACCCTTAAGCTGAGTCTTCTAGCTATTTGCAAAGTTCCCAAGGTAGAAGAAAACTTTGCTGCTCTGAGCATTTGAAAGGAAGTATTTGGTTACGAGTGTTTCTCCTTTCAATGAATTATTCCAGGATTCATGTCTGGCTGGTGACATTATGTGCCATAGTCACTCATATGAAGTCCATCTATGGGGTGAAATTTAAGGATGAGAATGTCATTCTGAACATTCAGGTCCTAGTATTTCATCCATGGCAAATGATGAACCAAGACAAACAATTCCCAGTTTTCATCTGCACTGCAGAGACTCAGTGTTTTCATGGCAAACACATGGTCCTTGGGAATGCTAAAGAAGACATGAGCATTGTTGAATCCATGAGCATCTTGGGTCCAAGAAGAGCAAGTTCAGCAAGAAGCTCACCACTGCCAACTATGGGACAGCTGTGACAGTTCTGACTGACATACACCTTAAAGACCAGACCCTCCCATCTGCAGCTCAGAGGGCACCCATCCAACTGTGGCACCCATCCTTCTGCTATTAATATCTTATAGTCCTTGAGTCCTGCTGCTCTTCTTTAGGTCTGTAATTTCCTCATTCCCCTGATGTTGAGCTGGATTGCATAGTTAAGATTATTATTATCAGTAGAAACTAAATAAGGGAAAGAAAGACACCATGTTATAACAAATCAATACCTTCAATTTAAAGTGTTTTATTTTGCCAAGTAGAGGGGAGGCTGGGGAGGAGCTGGTAATTCAATCTTGGGGTAGCAAGCTGAAAAGCCAGACAAACACTAGAGCTGCTAATTTCCTTCCAATGCTCCTTTGATGCTAAAGCATCTGTATTCTGATTCCTAAATGCCTTCCTAAACATCTCCTGACAGCTTCCCTTGTAAACACATGCAACTCCTTCAGACCTTTGCTGCTGCAAGTCTATTGAAAGTCTATTTGAAAGTCTATTAGTGCTGCTAGGCCAGGGAACCTTTGAATGTTACCTTCATTATAGAGAAGCGAAGAGGCCTAACAACATTAGGGCAGCCATGACAGGCTGCAAACTAACAATATTAGAACTAGGTCTCACCATTACAATAACCAGGAAACGCCACAAATGTACCCTGCAGGAGACAATCAGAATTGAGACAAACAAGTACTAAGTGCTCATTAAGGATAGCATACTTAATTTGTATATAAGCTACCAATTTCCTTGCAGCCAGTACCAACCACTGTTTGACAAAACTTCTGTTACCCCACTCCTGCCCAATCAGGAGTTCAACCCCCATCTGAATCCAGAATTCCCCTATGCCCCATCCTTTACTCCTTAAAAACTTTGGCTCAACTGAACTCAACGCTCTCCCTCATCCAACCACTGTGACAGAATGGATGAAGAACCCAAGCTGGATCTTGCATTAAAGGTTCTTTGCTTTTGCATATGAACTCTGACTCCTGGTGGTCTCTGAGGGGCTCATGATGTGGGCATAACAGGAAGTAGGTTATGGAAGGAGAACTTGGCATCTGTTTGTTCATTTCTGAAATTGTATCATGGATTAAATGTGGTATGAAGAGATTGTGCTGGGAGTTAAGATCAAGACTGTGTGATTTTTTTCCATCCTAGTTATAAAGTAGGTGTATTGTTAGATCTGTTTACCATTATATTGTGAATTGACTCAGGTGTCAGGAAGATAACCTCTCGCCTTAGCCTGTCATGACTAGTTGAAACTGGTAACTAAAATCATTAGGAACTCCCTTTTCTCTCATTGTTTCAAGAGACAGTAAATTATATATTATCTGTCATGTAAAGGACTAAGTGACTGCAGTGAGGCAGACAGTGGAAGGATGTGATAAAGTGTGCCATGTAGAAGTTACACACACACACACACACACACACACACACACACACGCATGCACGCACATCTAGAAAGGTGACTATGAGACGGGAAGAGGGGACCTAATGGGAGGAGGGAGGCAAAGAGGATAATGGTGTCTATGAGATGAACGCAGAAAGTCAATCTGTTTGGGGTGGAGAGAGGGAAGGTCTATTTGAAGGAGTGGGAAAGGTAGTGAGAGCATAAATGAAAACATAACATATGAAAAATGTCAGAGCAGCTCACTTCTATGCTAAATATAAAAATCCCACAAAACAAAATGAAGCCGAGGTGTGCATGGAACAGCACAGCACCAAGGGTCAAACATCGTCAGCTCCTAGAGGCAGTTTCCGGTTAATGAAGGTCTAGATTGGGTTCACAGGTCAGTGGGAAGTTGTTGCCACCTTTCCAGCAGGGGCCCATTCATCTGCTCTTTTCTATACACAGAAGCATTTTCCATGAATGCTCACGGAGATGGATGTGCAGAGGAGCCATGCCAAGAATCTGCTCAAGAAACATATTTCATGTAGAGGTGCATACCCACAGTGTCATTTACTCAGGAGGTCCAGGCAGGTGTAACACTTGAACTCGGGGCTTTAATATCATCCTGGGCATCATAGTAAAGACCAGCCTCAAAAAATACACATGATAAACTTAGTGTTCATATAATTTTTTTTCTTCTTATGGTATGTTTCTTCCCTAGTCTAGGGATGTAGGTCAATTGGTCCTGGGCTCCATCCTCAACACTAACACAAATAGGGCATGGTGCTGCCTGCCTGTAATTGAAGGACATGGGAGGCGAAGGCTGAAGGATCAGAAGTTCTAGGTCATTCTTGCTGCACAGTGAGTAAAAGGCCAGCCAGGAGTACACAAGACCCTGCCTCATTAAGACACATGTACTGTCTCTCACACAGGTATCCTTGCTTTGAAAATTTTCTTTTGTGTGTTTTTGGAGTACATGTGGAAGCCAGGTAATTAGAGACAGGCCATTGGGGATGGATTCATGAGGGCAGGTGGATTTAGTTAAATATAGGTAAAGAGTCAAGGTAGAGAGGGGGGATGCTCAGAGTGGGAAGGTTCAAACATGGATGGGGAAGTGACACATTGGAAAAGACTTAACTAGAATGAAGGGCATATGAAAAAGCTGTAAGAAAACCTACATATTGCAGCCAAAGTAAAAAATATAATCAGAAGGGATAGTAAACACAGGTTGCATGAAAGAATCGGGGAGAACATTCCAGGTTAAAGGCATAAGTGGGGCTGGCAGCAGGCTGGTAGGGGAGAGTGGGATGGGGAGGGTAAACTGTGCAGGGGTGAGTTAACAAAAACTAAAGATATCAGAAGAAGCCTTTTGACCATCCAGCCTTTGAAAGCTAATTAAAAATGAAACAAAGAGAAAAGGATGCTGGTAAAGATACTGTCCCCATGTCATTTCCACGCCAGTGCAGTAAGAGGCTTAGCTGTGAATGAAGCAGACCCTGAAAGAGTCAATGAGGAGGTTTTGTAAGGCTGGTCCTTTAAAAGCTGGAGATCCAAAGATTAACAAAATTACAATTTTCACTAGGTGCTGATGTCCATTTCTTAATCTGCAGAACCTGTAATTTCAGTGCCTATAATGGAACCGAATGAATGAATTGATTAACTGAATAAAGCTGCAAGCTGGGAGTTAGGAAATAATTGCTTGAGAGTAATGTCTGGAAATTGATAAAAGTCTACACCTGGGTGGGCTGATGCTAATGGCCCCTACATGTACTCAGTGAGGGTCAAGATACCAGGTGTTGTGAAGCATGCCTGTCAGCAGCACAGAGTTCAAGAGGTGGAGGTGGAAGGGTCCAGAGTTCAAGGACAGCCTGAGTTGAGTTTCTTCAGATCCTGTCTCAAAGAAACCACTTTTTTCTGTACATTATCTTTGAGATGGGGTCTTCCTTTGTAGCCCTGGCTGTCACAGAACTCCCTATGGAGACCAGGCTAGCCTCTAGCTCACAGATCACAGAGATCTGAATGAAAAATGAGGACGGGCCTGCCCCAAGGAATGGTTGACAACGAGGTTTATTGTACATGTGAGGGAAAGTACAGCCAGTGGCATCTGGAAGAATCCAGACTGAACCTGACCAGCAGACTGAGCAGCAGGAGAGAGAGGAACAGAGGGAGAGGAAAAGAGAGAAGGATCAAAGACAGCACCTGAAAACCAACAAACCAAGTAAGCAAAATGGCTGTTACTTAGAGAAGAGAAGCTGGGAAAAGGGAAGGGAAGGAAAGCTCAGGGGCTGGAGAGGTGGAGGGTAGGGAGCGGGGTGGCCCACCAGAATGACTCTGTAACAGGTACTTGGGATGCTGAGAGATTTTGCTAGAACATGGTGGCCTGAATCTACTTTGATAAGTTAAACAGGCACCTCAGACAGACACTTTTCCCAGGGTTCTTTGAGACCTAACAAGATCCAGCTGCCTCTGCGTCTGCAGATTATAGGCTTGCACCACGACACCCAGCCCGGGCTAACATTCTGTACTAAGGCTCTGCCACTCCTGGACAGACTTCTAGAACATCTCACAATTCCAGCAGAGGCTAGATTCTAACCTTTGGGTCTTACATGTGAGAGAGAGAGAGAGAGAGAGAGAGAGAGAGAGAGAGAGAGAGAGAGAGAGAGAGAGAGAGAGGAGAGAGGAGAGAGAGAAACAGCGCGCGCAAGAGAGAAACAGCGAGAGACAGAGGGAGAGAGAGGGAGAGACAGAGGGGGAAGGAGGGAGAGAGAGGGAGAGAGAGGGAGATGGACAGAGACAGAGAGACAGACGGAGACAGAGAGACGGACGGAGACAGACAGAGAGATGGACAGAGACAGACAGGCGGGGGAGACAGACAGAGAGATGGGGAGACAGAGATGGGGAGAGAGGGGGAGGAGAGGAGGAGGAGAGAGAGATGGGTAGAGATATGGAGAGAGAGAAAGAGAGACAGGGAGAGAGAGACAGAGGGAGAGAGAGACAGAGGGAGAGAGAGAGAGAGGGAGAGAGAGAATATGTATGAAGAAAACTAATAAAGACCAAGCTTAGCCTGGTGATCACCCTGGCACAGATAGTGCCGGACCCACAGCAGAACTCACCAAGGCAGATCAGGCCAGAAACAATCTCCTTGTCTTGAGTGAGGACCCAAGGGCCTCCATTTTATTTTATTTTATTATTTTATTTTATTTTATTTTATTTTATTTTATTTTATTTTATTTTATTTTATTTTATGGCAAATTATGATGGAACCCAGTGCCTAATGTGGGTAAAGCAGGTACAAATACCTTGAGCCATGACACAGCACAGGGGTGGGAGTGTGTGATTCTAGGCAGAGGCTCCACCCCTGAGCCACACCCCAGCCTCTCAGTAGGGAATTCTAGGCAGGGGTTCCAACTCTGAGCCAAGCCCCCAGCCTTTCACCAGGGGATTCTAGGCAGGGGCTTCACCCCTGAGCCACACCACCAGCCTCTCCTTGGGGGATTCTAGGCAGGAGCTTTACCATTTAGCCATGCCCAAATCTCTCTCTGGGGGATCCTAGACAGGTGCTCCAACCCTGAGCCATGCCCTAATCCTGAAAAGAATTGTTTTTAATAAAACACATTTACTTCTGAAGGCTGTAAGAACAAAGAATGGGTTGATGCTGCTAATAGCCTGTCTGGTATCTTGCAGAAAGAGACACAAATGCTGTATGGGTCAAGTGCATGAGATCACTGAGCACCAACTGAAGACAAATGAGGCTGTTGCTCCAAGCCAGCAGGAGAACCAGCCAGCAGCTGGTCTGCAACCCCCCCCCCCAAAAAAAAAAATGAAACACAGTAGGAGTGTCTCTTCCAGAGCTGACAAGCACTCCACAAAAGGTATGGGAACCTAAAAGAGGGGCTCTGAAGGATTAAGAGGAGTTCATGAGACTGGCCAGTAGAAGGAGGGTGTGGTAGTCTTCACTGCCTGTTTTTATAAATCAAGTTTTATATCATGGCAGAAATACTGCATGTGGCCACTTTTGCTACAATACTAAAAATGAATGGTCACAAGAGAGACTGATGGCTGACAAGGCTGCAATATTTACCTCTTGGTCACTTCCAGATGCTTGCTGGACTCTGACTTTGCAGAAATGTGACTCAGCACCACAAGCCTAAAAGTCCAGCAGCCAAGGGAGAACACCTGCTCTGGGGTCCTGAGCCCTAAAGTAGCAGAAGGAACAAGGCTTGAAGTAGCTCCCCATGAGGAGGGGACAGCAACAGTTCCCACAAGCACCATGGAAATGCTCAAGACAGACAAGACACAAGCTTCAGCTTTCAGATCTTTCCACACATTACAAGGAGCCATCTTTTGGTAGAATATGGATCATTCGAGGCCAAGGTGCAGCTCAGTGGTGGGGAACTTGCCTGGCATGTTTGAGGTCCTGGGTTCTATCTCCAGGCCCCCCAAATAAAATACTTAGTTCAGTACATACAGGCACCCCTGCTAGCAGTACACGACGTCACCCTGTCTACTGGGGAAACTAAGGCAGGAGGATGTGAATTAAAGGCCAGTCTGGTCTGTATAGTGAGTTGCAGGACAGTCAGTGCTACTCAGAGAAACTGTGTCTTTTTAATTTTCGGGATTTAACTGTCTTTATTTTATGCTTAAATATACATATAAAAGAGGAGTCGGGGGAGATTAGGAGAAAAATAATTAGACTGTGCCAAAACAAACACTAGAAGTTCTAGCCAGAGCCAAGACCAATAGTAAATGACCAACTGATGTTGGAAGGAGGTAACTTAAAAAAAGTCTGATTCAAGCCTATATGAGTGATGTCTCATTAGTTTCAACTGTATAATATCTTCAATAACACTGGCATTCATAGTTGTCAGATCCACTGCTACACATGGGCGGGTGAGTGTGAGAAATGGCTCTCGCCAAGCCTGGGGTGATGTAGAGAGCTCCTATTGGAATCAGGTGAAGAACTGAGGAGACACGGGCACAGTCAGTGGCAGCTCACTTGACTTCACCTCCACTGCTGAGTCCCCGCAGATTGGATTTGCCTTGTGGGTCAGCTCTTTCCGTAGCCTGGCTAACTCCTCCTCTTCCTGTTGCCTGACTTCCTCCAACTGCTGCATTTTCAAGGCTTTCATTTCAGCCATTCTCTTTTCCATCTCCTGGCACTCCTTGGCTCTCTTCTCGGTGGCCAGTTGAAAGGGTTCCTGAACTAGGGAACCAGAGAGGTTCTCTGCAACTGATTTCTTCTCTTTCCTGGGAACAAAGCGCTCTTGGAAGATGGTTTTTGGACGAGCCTTGAGGCAAACGGCTTCCTTCTGCTGCTTCGGTTCTTCCTCTAGCTGTTGCTTCTACATCTCAGCCTTGTAGGCACCTCTCTTGTCTGTCTCCAGGGAGAAAGGCTCAGCTTGAGTCACATTCTTTACCTTTTTCTGATAAGTTAATGGTGTCAAAATGGGGCCTTGAACAGGAAGGGCCTTGAACTTGGGCACCTCCCCTTTCTGCATTTCTTTTATTTTCTTCTCCTCCCGTAACTGGCCCTCTTTGTCCTGGGTATCAAAGGAGAAAGGGCACACCTCCATGTTTCTTGTCTCTGGGAGGTGGGGCTTATACGGCACCCCATAATATGTCACAGGTTGAGCTCTTTTCTATCCTATGCCTCTACGTGGATCTTTTAGCCATGTGTGATTTTTCTATTGCTATATTTTGTTCTTTTATAAAGTATTTGTAAACAAGTTTCATCATACAATAAATACTAGAAAGACTCCTTGTATTAATGTTACCATCTTCCTCAGAAATGTAGTTAAGTACAAGAAACTGCTAAAATTCCAGTGAGATGGTTTTCTAAAATTGTTAATATTTTATATTTAATATTTTATTTAATATTCATTTATTTTTGAGTCATGGTTTGATTATATAGTCCTGGCTGGCCAGGAATATATATATATATATATATATATATATATATATAACATCCTGGACTCAAACTCTGGCTTGGGCTAATATGTCAGATTGCCGTTTAAATCCACCTATGTAAAAATTTGATTCAGTGTACATGTCAACAGTGGCATGCCTCTGCTCTGTACTCTTAGAACTGGTTTCTGTTGATCGAGTGCTGAGGAGGAGTTGGTATTTAAGGAAAACAATCAACAAATGACTAGACAGTTGTTAAATTAAAATTTTTATTAAAAATTGATATTTTGGTAAATGAAATCCATCCAGGGTTGGTGGCACATGCCTTTACTTTAATCCCAACCCTCAGGAGACAGAGATAGGAGGATCTCTAAGTTTGAGTCCAGTGTGTTTTATATAACATGTTCCTGGCCAGCCAGGACTACATAATAAAACTATGACTCAAAAATAAATGAGTAAGTAAATACTTGTTCCCAGTAGAAACCACAGGGCAAGTTCAGAGCACAAAATGGAGGAGGACCGAACCCAAAGCAATTATTTTCAACTTCAAGTTAAATTAGAAACCATTGTCAACAGCAAACAATGAGCTAACCAGAAATGGACCTATACAAATAAGGATCCATTGTAACCTTTCTTAAACAATAAGCCACCTTCTATTTCCAACAGAAAATACCTACAATAATAACAAACTGCTTCCCTATGGTGAACTCATCACAAAAATGAATATAATATTTCAGTGATTTCATTCTGAACCTACTTAGAAAGTTAAAATTGCCAATCATTGTGTGAAAACTTTATATTAACTATAGTATATATATATATATATATATATATATATATATATATATTCACAGAAATTTCATATTAAAGGAAAGTTAGCTTTTACCACATCAGTCGCAAAATGTAAAATATCACAAGAATAATTTTGGTTACAATCAGGTAAGTTATATATACATATACACATATATATATACACATATATGTATACACATATACGTGTGCATGTGCATACACACACAAACACATTTACTTACATTTTCTTTCTGGAGTTGTGTTTCCATAAGTTTTTCTATATTATTACCCTGGCCAGCAGGGCTTCAACGGGAACTCAACCACCCTAAAGACGCAATGATAAGGACAGGAGACACAAAGGAAGACACCAAGACAGGATTCTGATTGAGGTGCAACTTTATTTTTCTCCAAGAGGGTTTATATAGCTCTTGCAGGGTAGGGGGAGCAGGAAGCCATTATCTGTGTGAAGCAAGTTAATGCAGCTGCAGGATGTTTGTGCAGGATGTTGACAGGGTGAAAAGGCCAAGGGTTCTGACTCAATGTCCTGTCACTAGGCAACCTGACTACAAGATGTTCTAGTTCCCTGTCTTATTGGGGGGTCTGTATTTTTCCATTAGCTAGAGGTTCTGTCCTTGTCCCTGACATATAATAGTCTTTCTCTATGTAATAGTTATAATGTAGTAAAAACAGATGCCATAGAAAGAATTTTCTTTCAGCACACCACTAATTACTGTTAATTTCTCAGAATGCTCATAGATTTTTTTATTACTTCATGCAAGCAATGGAGTCTTATAATGTTATACTTAGACTGGTTTTGTTCAAATGTAATTATAAATTTGGAAAAAATATTTAAAAAAAAAAACCTCCTGGTTATTTTTCTCACAGTCCTCATGTCATCCATCTGCTTCTTCCTTCTATTCTCTTGCCCAACTGATCTGACTTCACTTATCTTCCTTATGGGGGTGGGGGGGGGAAAGAAAGATGTGACTGTAAAATCTATGGACATCCGACTTTTCTGGGTCTTCTTTTAAAACAGTAAAAGACCTTTCAGTAAAAGGAGAAAATGAGGAGCAAAGTAACAATAAACTTCTTTTTTAGATGTCTTCAATCTGTCCTTTTTTTCCCACAGCTTATGCAATTACGTGAACCAAACAGAAAATGTTCATTTTTAAACCAGAAATCATCACAATATGATGACAGTGCAAACTAACCAGGACTAAAGTATGCACAATGTAATCCCCATGACAACAGCTAAGGCATGTCTGGGCTATCCTTCTTACTGAAGCTCCTTCTCTTCCTTCACTCTAACTCCAGTTCTGCTCAACTACCCAGCCTTCCAAGGATCTGACCCCTGTCAGGTCATGTTACTATGATGACCTCACATTCTCAGCCCTGTTTACTGTTGGGTTTCGGTAATACTTTTACACCCTCCATAAAAAAGGGACCCAGAACACAGGGGCCTCTGTGTATGAAGAGAAAACAAAGCAGCCCTACCTGGTTCATACTTAATAAAGCAGACTGGATGAACCTTCAATGGAGATAACACCCCATTCTTTCCCCTATATACACAAAACCGTGTCCATTGAACAGTAGATGTTTTCAGTGGTAAGATGTCTCCCTTTTGTGTATTTCAGTCTCATTTTCTGCCTGTCTTTTCAGTCTCATAAAAGTAAGATCTCTATCAATTAAGAGTCCCTGCCCATGTATTCTAGTAAATGCTCAAGTGGAGTTTTATTTTCCACAGCCAAGTAACTAACCATGGCAACTCTCAACAATCCAAATCAGATCATGGAGTCTGATCACTGTGCCTTCCCAGAACCTATTATTATTAGCAGGTTGCTAGATTTTTCCAAATAAAAGTAATAAAATGCCCAGGTGTCTAATTTTCAGGCAAGTACAAAATAGTGCTTTGTTTATACATCTTTACCAAATATTGCAAGAACATATTTATAATCTTTTTTCATCACTTTTTATCTTAACTAGGCATTCTATATTTTGTCTGGCAACCTTATTTTCAAAAAATGTTTCTTCAAAACTTAAAGAGCTGTAACAGTGGGTTCACAATGATACCCTCTGAGTATGTTTTGACTTGCTTCTGTGACTTCATATTTCTGCTAGTTTTCTGTTATTTGCTCAGGACTTTCAGTTGCCAGTAGTGAACTGAGTCTCCTCTAATGCTCTCTATACAAGTGGAAAACCTTTCCCATGTGTTTTTGTTGTTATCTCCTAGCCATCCTACCACCACTAAAAATGTAATAATATGCCCACTTTACAAAACTTTTACTCAAGACAAAAATTCTTATCCCAGAGCATGATATACATGGCCCAACACAAGCAGACAATAACTTCTCCTTTAGAGTCATATTCTACCTTTTCTGAGAACTTTGAATCTATGGAGAATGCCCTCAATCCTCTTGTTTATTCTTTAGTTGTGATTTGTTTACTGAAATATTCCAAGTCCTTGATCCATAACTGGTCCATCATCAGGAACCTGATAAGCATTTGTGAGGACATTCATATTAGAAGATGGCTAATAGTAGCAATTGATTAGCATGTAGCATGAAGAACTGGGTCCTAGAGTCCCAATGCCCATGCCCACCCCCTCCCCAAACTCTCCTATATGTGAGAGGTTCCCTTCTGCCTGTTTGCTAAGACTCTTGAATGAACAGCCTGCAGGCAGCACTTAGCTGAGTGACTGGCACTCAGTGAGTGCTGATCCAGTGTAAGATGATAACAGGTGAATAGTATTACTAGAGGTGAGTGTTACTATTAGAGGTGTTTTGATAGGAAACAAGGAGGACCCTAAGAGTGATGTACAAATCATCTTGCGATGTGAAAACAGAGGAGATCTCCATGAGTAAACTGGGGATGGGGGTGCAATATAAGGGAGGGTATTGGCTATAGGAACATGAGGGGACAGGATGTTTGAGCTGGGGAAGGGACAGAGTGGGAGAGCAATGAAAGAAATATCTTGATAGAGGGAGAAACTATAAGGTAAGGGAGAAACCTGGTGCTAGGGAAATTCCCAGGAATTCACAAAAATGCCCCCAGATTAGACTACTAGCAATAATGGTGAGGGTGCCTGAACTGGCCTACTTTGGTAATCAGATTGATGAATACCCTAGCTATCATCATAGAGCCTTCTCCAGTAACTGATGGAAGCAGATACAGAGATCCTCAACCAAGCACCAGAGCAAGCTCTGGGAGTCCAGTTGAAGAGAGGGAAGAGGATTATATGAGCAAGGGGGTGGGGGTGGGGTGTCAAGATCATGATGGGGGAATCAACATAGACAACTGAACTAAGCTCATAGGAACTCATGAATTTTAGACTGACAACTGTGGAACCTGCATGAGACTGGACTAGACCCTCTGCATAAAGGAGACAGTTGTGTATCTGGATCTGTCTGAGTGTGATCAGGATCTATTATCCCTGGTGCATGAGCTGGCTTTCTGGATTCCATTACCTGTAGTTAGACACCTTGCTCACCCTGAGGTGGGGGTGGATTGGCGGGAGGGGCTGGGTACTGTCTCAACTGAATGTACAAGGCTTTGCTGTTCCCCCATGGGAGAACTTACCCTTTTCAGAGAATGAGATGAGGGGTAGGTGGGTGTGGGGAGAGCGGGAGGAGAGATAAGAGGAGGATCTGTGGTTGGTATGTAAAATGAATTTAAAAAAATAAAAAAAGAATATAGCGTATGAGTCTTAGTTTCAAGGTTCTGTGTCTATCTACTCTATAGAATTGAAGATGTCAAAGGGGTCCTATGCTGAAGTCATTGCTAGCCACTGTTTGAGAGTTCTTCTGACTTGCCTTTTCTAGACACTATATCTAAGGTAATGTGTCTGTCACCTCCTGCTGATGTCATTTTTCAGTTAGTCATAATAAATTAGGAAGTGTAAGCCATGTGTCATTGTTGGTAACAAACTTTAGGAGATAATAGAGGAAACTAATAAGGTGGATCATGCAATTCTTTTGAGTCATGTCAACCTAGTCTTGTGAATACAAAGTGGAGTTGGCAGCAGTAGCAAGTGAGAGTCAGGAGTTACAGAAGGCAGTGTTACCAAAGAGGCATATCCCAAGTAGTCTAAGGATGGAGCAAGTGGAAATACAACATCATGCTTCTGAGAAAGCATTTACTTCCCCCAGGGCTCTGTAGAATCAGAGTTTGCAGAGCTTGGCATGGGGCTGTGGGCATAAAGAGAGGGCAAAGGGAACAATGTAGAATGGAGTTTTGTGTATGGTGCCTGGAATATTTCAGTAAAGAAAACACAGCTATAGAGTAAACACGAACAAATCATATATATGTAAAGGCAATATTTGCTATAGTAATACAAGAACTGAAAGAGAACAGGAATCCCAATTTGTGTTATAAATAGACATTAATATAGAAAATGGTCACTGGAAGCGTATTTGAATGGGCAGCATTTGAGCTTTACCAGAAATGAAAAGTGTTCTAGACAAAGAAAGCAATCAATTTAAAGCCTAGATTCTGGAACACATGTGAGAACAAGCTAGACTAGTGTAGCTTCATCAGAATGAATGAATGAGAAGGTAAAGAAACCAGCAAAGTTCAAGGGAGTACTCCATAGATTCAAAGTTTTCAGTTCACAAAACCTTAATGTGTAACTTTTTTGTTATACTCTAAGCTCAAAAGAAAAAATAAAACCTTAACAGTTATTTTTCAGAATAATAGTGTACTAACATTTAGTGGATTTAATTTATAGCTATTTGAAAAGTACATTTAAGTTGAAATATATTTATTACTAATTAATTGTTTATAACTGTTGACTATACAATGTCTCAAAACTTGGGTCAAGAAGAATATTTTTGGGTATTTTTTTCAGTATTGAGGTTTTGTTACAGCAACTGGAGAAAATAGAGCTTCATAAAGTTATGCACAATCTGCTGTGGAGATCAGTGGCTGGAATCCTGTTCAATAATAATAATTGACACAATGACACTTGAGAGATGCTTGAGACCTCTTCGATGATGGTATATTGCATATGGCTAGGTGTATAGTGAGCTATACCACCTTGGTTACAGCAAGGACATGCAATGGTGTTCATACAATGGAATCTCCTAACAGTGCGTTCTTAGAATGCATCCCTTCAGGCCATGCATGGCTAGGCTTTTAACTAACAGCAGTTAACATAATGTTTTGGGTGATATCATTAAAAAGTCTACCTTAAGGACTGTTTCCCTATCAATGTTGATAACCTAAAAAGCTTTCTGTGTTCACAGAAAAGTCTTTCCAAATCTTCAGGTATAAAGTTGTTGTGAGCATATGCCAATGCTGGAGAAGTGGATACAGGTAGATCCCTGGGGCTCACTGGTCAGCCATCTTAGCTTAATTAATGACCCCTGGGCCAGAGGGAGTCATATCTCAAAAAAGAAGTTGTTCTTTGGCCTCCACACATTCACACCTATGCACATATACATGAACATACAAAAGACAGATCAGAAAATTAAGTTTCAATTGTATTTTTAAAGGGTGAACCTTTCATTGTTTTTGGAACAGTAAAGTATAAGAGACCAAGTGAGAGACCATAAATATTCCTGGGAAGATACTGCTGCAGTGGTAACAATGGCCATAGTTCCAGGTAGAGCTGATAGAATGATTTGTTAACAAGTCTTACTTTGAGGTGTGAGAATAAAAGAGTTAACCTTCAGGCCAGCACAACTTGAAGGACAGAGCTGTCACTAGCCCAGATCGAAACACCAGGAAGAAAAGCTCTTCTGGCAGAGAGAAGAGATGTTCTGTCTAAAATAAGTTAGCTTTGAGATGTCGAAGGAAGCATGTGGATACTGGATATGTGAAACGTTTAGGAAAGATAAGGGCCAGGATATCACTCCAGAAAGTTCTCAGCTGTCTACTGGCCTTAGGGAAAGCCTTGGCTGTTGCTAGAGAGTTTCTCTCCAGGTTACATCAAGCCCCGCAGTCCCACAATCCACTTATAAAATAATCACTCAGACACTTATATTACTTATAAACTGTATGGCCGTGGCAGGCTTCTTGCTAACTGTTCTTATATCTTAAATTAACCCATTTTATAAATCTATACCAGCGTCTTTACATGCTGCTTTTCCTGGCGGTGGCTGCAGTGTCTCCTCCTCAGCCTTCCGCTTCCCAGAATTCTCCTCTCTCCTTGTCCCACCTACTTCCTGCCTGGCAACCTACTTCCTGCCTAGTCACTGGCCATCAGTGTTTTTTTTATATAGAGCAATATCCACAGCACTTCCCCTTTTCTTCTTTTTTTTAAAAAGGAAGGTTTTAACTTTAACATGGTAAAATTACATATAACAAAACAATTATCGAGCAAGAATTACAGTTACAATATTAAAGAAGATGTCCAATCTATCTTATATTTGTGAGTTTAAGGTTTTATATCTAACTTTTTTTTATCATAACTGAGGAAATTACAACTATCTAGTTTTCAACCACATCAAAGACCTGAGAAGGAACAAAATGGTACCTGAGAAATGGTACATGGATGCAAGCAGCTTTCGGGAATCTTGAAAAAGTAGACCAAGACGGCTGGCAGCCTGGACAGTCACCTAATGTTTCTCAGCATTGTTGGTGCATTTAAATTGGCTACAGGCCTAGAGTATCTGACAGACCATTTTCAGAAGCAGTAATTCTGAGAGACCGTCTTACCCTGTCTTGGCAGAGTTCATTGGTCGCTTTCCTTGTGTCCCGCTTATCCAGAAAGGACAGCATTTTATTTCTACTGTCAGCCGTCAAGGCAAGGGCAGTTCTTTGCCCAGTAGGCCATTTTGTGCCAAAAAGACAAACTTCCAAATGGAAATGTCTTAGAAGCCCAACATTGTCTCGGGATCAATTGGTGCAGCCAGGAGCAATTGTGTCTCATGTCAACAGAATTTTAAGTTATTTAAATGCCATATTCTCTAGGTCTATGAAGTGTTTGAAGATTACCTATCTATCTGAAATATATCTATGTATACCTAGAAGACTTAACTAACATGGCTACAGATATGATTATCATAGATGACTAATTATTAATCTATTTTTAATTATTCATTACAATTTTAAATGAGTTACATAAACATAATACCTCAAACAAGAATAGAAATAAATATATACAGTATAACAAAATTAACTTCAAGTTTGTATCAATAAACTAAAATTTATACCAATGTAAAACATTTTAAACTTAAACTAAAATCTATACCAATGTAAAACTTTTTAAACAAGTTGTTCTTTAAAAGTAGGTTCATTAATCTACCCTTTTATCTTATCATCTCTATGTCCTCCTATATGTCTATATCATATCCCCTTTTCTTTTTTAGAAAGAGATCACATTTATAATCAACCTGTTTTAAATAAAAATATTGGTTTTTCTCTGTCCAACACCAGAGGGCTCTTCTGATTTGGGACACAAGAATCTCCTAACCATTTTTTTAAGCAATATGTCTAGGTTTAGAGGAGGAGTGAGCCAATTCCACCTATAAAGTCAGCTTGGTATATTTGGGAATTTGGGCGTAGCATCTCTTACTACTTCCTGCTGGAGTGGGGTGCTGTATCTTATGGGGATGCAAAGAAAATTTTAGGCCTATGGGGTAGTCCATGAGGCTGTATTGTGTGAACCAGTTGCCTTGAAACCACTCTGGATGTTGGATCATCTGGGCCATGGTGTCATCAGAGACCTTTCAGGGGGTCTTGGCTGGTGAAACCTGATGTATGTTAATCTAGAACAAATCCACAGCCTCTGGCTTTTTGTGGAAACAAAAGCAGAACCCCTTTTCCAAAGCAACATATCCTTCAATCCAAATTTTGAAGTCAAGGTACCTTTAACATATACATTTTGGCATAACTCAACAGCTTTTGCAATCAAATGTTTTTCTTCAGTTACGAATATCAAAGACAACATAATCCAGATTCTCTGTGTGGTAGCCATCTTTACGTGGCTTATTTTTTATATTACCTTGAGCCTATTGCTTTAAACTGTACCATTCTAAGACTGAAAAGGCGCTGGGGCTGCTGGCTCCGCCCACTTCAGCTTCCCAACATGGCAGTGGTACATTTTCTGCCAGCTCTGGGAGTCATCAAGTCTCAGAAATAGTGGGTCTAAGCTTTTATCAAAGCAGCGTGTAGCCCAGAAACCTCTTTTTTTTTAAATACTAGTAAAGACTAAATCTACCACACAGCTTAATGTGCCGCTGGCAGACGCCTCATTTCCGCCATACTGCTGGTCAAACACACACACCAGGAACCCGCCAGTGTTCAAACCTGCATTTTGCGGCGTCTAGCTGCCCATATGAGACAAGAAGCAAGAACCTGGTTTTGGCTCTGTTTAGAATTGGTTATTAAATATTCTCAGGTTTAAGGTGGAAACTCGAGCCGTTGGGCGCCATTTGTTGCTAGAGAGGTTCTCTCCAGGTTCTACCAAGCCCCGCAGTCCCACAATCCACTTATAAAATAATCACTCAGACACTTATATTACTTATAATCTGTATGGCCGTGGCAGGCTTGCTAACTGTTCTTATATCTTAAATTAACCCATTTTTATAAATCTATACCTTGCCATGTGGCTGGTGGCTTACCGGCGTCTTTACATGCTGCTTCTCCTGGCGGTGGCTGCACTGTCTCCTCCTCAGCCTTCCACTTCCCAGAATTCTCCTCTCTCTTTGTCCCACCTACTTCCTGCCTGGCAACCTACTTCCTGCCTGGTCACTGGCCATCAGTGTTTTATTTATATAGAGCAATATCCACAGCACTTGGCATTTCCCTTTTAAGCCCCCAAATGATTCTGAGATGATTCTTGGTCACCACTCAGACCCACCTGAAGTCATATTGATCTAGCTTGTTTTCACTTTTCAGTGTGTTCCAGCTTCAGGATCTTTTCACTGGTTGTTCTCTTCTCACAATGCTTTTCCTGTCTTTAAAAAGCATAACTGACTTCTCTTTCAAGTTTTGCTTAAATGCTACCTTTTCAATGAGGCTTGCTCTGACTACTTTTATATGTTATCCACCCATAATCCTATTATGGGATTCTGGATCCCTCTTGGTTCTTTAATTACAGAGCAAAGATTGCCTTCAATGAGTTAGAGAGATTTCTCAGAAGTTAAGAGCATTTGGGACTCTTGCAGAGGACCTGGGTTTAATTCCTAGTATTCACATGCCTACAATCAGTTTGGAGGGATCCAATGCCCTCCTCTGTGCTCCTGTACAATTGTGGTGCACATACATACATTGAGGGGCACACATATACACTTAAATTAAATAAATGAATATTTTTAAAAATTGCCTTCAAGCACATATATTTTATTTTTGCAGTTTGGTAGAACACTTTTAACTTGTAACAGGAAGAAAAAAACTGAAGGCCAAAGAACCAGATAGAAGGTCAACAGATTAAAACCTGAACTGAGAGTTTGCACAAATATGAAAAAAATCCTGCTCTGGAATGTTCAGAAGTTATGAGGATCTGCTGAGAGAGGGGGAAAAGGCCATTTTTTACTCAGAAGCTCATGGAAATATGTGGTGGTATTGTGTTCCCCAAAATATTGTGTACTCTAATAAATTTATCTGGGGTCAGAGAACAGACAGCCATTAGATACAAAGGCTAGAAAATGGTGGCACTCACACCTTTAATCCTAGCATTCCAGAGATAGAAATCCCTCTGGATCTCTGTGAGTTCAAGGCCACATTGGAAATAGCAAGCATGGTGATACACACCTTTAATCCCAGAAAGCCAGCCTTTAATCCCAGGGAGTGGTGGTAGAAAGCAGAAAGATATATAAGGTGTGAGGACCAGAAATTAGAAGATTTTGGCTGGTTAAGCATTTGGCTGGTTAAGCATTTGGCCTGGTTAAGCTTCAGGCTTTTGAGCAGTAATTCAGCTGAGACCCATTCCGGATGAGGACACAGAGGCCTCCAGTCTGAGGAGACAAAACCAGCTGAGGACCAGGCGAGGTGAGATAGCTGTGGCTTGTTCTGTCTCTCTGATCTACCAGATTTGACCCCAATAACTGGCCTCGGGTTTGATTTTATTAATAAGAACTTTTAAGATTCCTGCTACAGAAATATGAGGCTACTAACAAAACCAGTGAGTTCACAAGAGGAATTAGAGGATCCATGTTTTAAAGTCCATGTCTATAAAGAAATAAGACAGAAAGTAGAGAGACTACGAAATTGGTTCAAAGGATCGGATAACCATTCACACCTGTTGAAAATCATCAGCATCCCAGCAGCCACCCAGTATCAGAGGACACAATTATCTGGAGAAAGCTGTAGCATTCAACATGACTTAGGATGTCTGAAATGTGCCAACACAGTATAACTAGCTATGTTGCCATTTGAATGAAGTTCTATTACAGAAGAGGGACCACCTCCCACTTCTTCCCTTCATTTCTTAAGAAAATTAATGAACAGTTTACCAGAAAATTAACAATTACTAGTCCAGAAGGTGCTTTTGAAAATAAATACTGTGGTGGTATTCTAATTTTACTGAAATGTCATTTTGATTGTATGTTAATAAATAAAGTTGTCCGGGGATCAGAGCTATTAGAATAATAGCAAGAGTGTGGCTGTGGTGGTACATGCCTTTAATCCCAGCACTTGGTAGAAGAGCTAGGTAGATCTCTGTGTATTCAGGGATACATCCAGCATTGGAGACATATGCCTTTAAGACCTGGGGGGCTGTACATACAGACAGTGACAAGGCAGTCATGTGTTTGGGTTTACAACCAATGAGAAGGCAGAACAAAAGACTATGAAAAGACATACACACAAGAAATAGGTCTCACACAGGTCCACACCTGTGTCTACCAGACCAGACAACAAAACACCATTTATTTTTATCGTTAATTTTGGTCTTTGTTCATTAATAGAAGTTTGCCAAAAATTTTTTGGAGAGCTAGGACCACCGCAGGAGGAAGGGTGAGATTTTAGCTCTGAGCTCTGACCTCTTGGCTTTCTCTTTTACATTGGTTCTGTGTTTCTTATTTAATAAGATGGTTGGTTACATCTATATCTGGCGCCCAACCTGACAAGAATCCATTAAAAACCGCTTAGCTTAAACCTGGAAACAACCTATATTCCCTTCAACTGAAGAATGGATAAATAAATTGTGGCACATATACACAATGGAATACTAATCAGCAGAGAAAAACAATGACATCATACGGTTTGCAGGCAAATGGATGGATCTAGAAAAAATCATCCTGAGTGAGGTAACCCAGACTCAGAAAGACAAATATCGTATGTACTCACTCATAGGAAGATGCTAGATGTGGAACAAGGATGACTGGACTGCTACTCACATCACCAGTGAGGCTACCTGGAAAATGGGACCCCAAAAAAGACACGGAGAAATGGGTGAGATCTACATGAACAGCCTGGTCATGAGTGGGAAGAATGAAGAGCGACAGTCGAGGGAAAGAGAGTGGGAGATTCTAGCTGGATCAAGAAAAGAGAGGGAGAACAAGGAATAGGAGACCATGGTAAATGAAGACCACATGAGAAGGGGAGGAATCAGAGAGCTAGGGAGGCCCATGGAGATCCACAAAGATACCCCCGCAAAAGACTGCTGGCAATGGTCGAGATACGGCAGGAACTGACCTACTCTGGTGATGGGATGGCCAGACACCCTGATAGTTGTGCCATAAAACCCATCCAAGGACTGAGGAATCTGGATGCAGACATCCACGGCTGAGCCCCTGGTGGAGCACTGGGAGTCTAATTAGTGAGAAAGAAGAGGGTTTATATGAGCGAGAATTGTTGAAGCCAAGGTTGGATAAAGCACAGGGACAAATAACCAAATGAATGGAAGCACAGGATCTATGAACCAAAGGCTGAGGAGCCCCCAACTGGATCAGGCCCCCTGAATGGGTGAGACAGTCATTTGGCTTGATCTGTTTGGGAGGCAACTGTGTGTTGGTGCCGGGTCCTGGGCTTGTTGCATGAGTTGGCTATTTGAATCCTGGGACTTATGCAGGGACGCTTGGCTCGGTCTGGGAGAGGACGACTGGACCTTCCTGGACTGAGTCTACCAGGTCGACCCTGGTCCTCGGGGGAGACCTTGATCTGGAGGAGGTGGGAATGGGGGGTGTGCTGGGGGGAGGGGGAGGGGGGTGAGAGGGGGAGACCAGGGGAATCTGTGGCTATTATGTTGAACTGAATGGTGTTGTAAAATAAATTTTAAAAAATGTTAAAATTCTCTACTTATCTTTTTTGGACATACAACTTTTAAATTTTTTACATCAGCATTTTGTTATCCTTGTTCAATAATAAAAGTTTCTTCGGGCAAAAAAAAAAAACCACTTGGCTTGGAGGCAGGTCCAGTTTGCTGCAAGGGCCGGCTCCCTAGCCCGGGGGCAGTTGGGTCCCTAGTCCAAGTGGTCAGCTTCCTATCCTGGGCCCAGGTATGCTTGGCCTCAGGCTGGACTAACCATGAGCTGCTTGCTTAAAGCCGGTGCTACAAACAACTCAGGCCTGTCCTGCTGAACAGGGGCCCTACCTGTAAAGTCAGCACATGGGGTTGGAGCTTAAGGAAGCCAGAGCCAACCTTGACTTGGCTCAAGAGGGAACACATGGCTGGATTTAAGCTTCAGCCGGCTACGCTTTCTTGTTCTCTCTCTCTCTCTCTCTCTCTCTCTCTCTCTCTCTCTCTCTCTCTCTCTCTCTGTATTTACACCTTGGACACTAGGTGGCTGTTTTAAAATTTCCTTGGATTTCTACTATTCTATGCAGATTTGGTAAGTCACAACATATCACATATTTTAATGGAAACTATTTAAAAAATTCCACATTAAAAAGAAAATGGGTTATATGTGTACATTGGAAGAAAATTGGGTTTTGTTTGAAATTTTAGGCAGTCTGACAATGGAACAACTGTATGAGGAGATTAGTATTATTTGAATTATGCAGTTTATCACTATGCTTATCCTCATTTTACAATTTAAAAATATAGTCAATTTAAGTGCCAGGATGACAGCTTTAGAAAAAATTGTTAAACCTGTAAAAATTCAGACAGAAGAAATTAACAGAGAATTTGTTTCAAGTTTGGATCATAAAGTTACAGAAAGAAAGCCTGTTTTCACACAGTCACCCTTAATTTATCCTGTAACCGTACAGCAGTTGCCTGATCAATTGACGACACAAAATATCTGGGCTCCAATTGAAAAGTTGGATTTAAAAAGGTTTAAGGAGGCAATAGTATCTTATGGCATGCATTCTCCATATGTAAAGCAAATGTTAAACTCTTGGTCAACATATAATAGGATTGTACCACAGGACTGGCCTGAGCTGGCACAAGCTGTTCTGGAACCCAGCCAGAGGTTACAGTGGCTAACTTGGTTCAAGGATGAAGCTAAAAACATGGAAAAACAAAGGAGGGGTAAAGGAATACAAGTTTGCCAGGATCACCTTATTGGAGAAGGCCAATATGCTTCAGTACAAACACAATGTTTATATGATGTCCAAACCCTAATTTTATGTCGAACGGCAGCCTTGAATGCATGGGAAAGAGTTGAGGAACCAGGAAAAAAAACTGAGTCATTTACAAAGGTTATGCAAGGCCCCAAAGAATCTTTCACAGATTTTTTAGAAAGAATGGCTTCAGCAGTGAAGAAAATGGTCTCGGATTCAGAAGTTAGTAAGATAATAATTGAATCTCTGGCCTTTGAGAATGCAAATGCAGCATGCAAAAGAATAATCAGGCCATTAAAGGCAAGATCTGCACCTTTGGAAGATTGGATTAGAGACAAAGTTAATGTTGAGGCTCATGAGCATGATGATATGTGGGTAGGAGAAGCAATTTCAAAAAGTTTGAGGAATGTTAGATGTTTTGGATATGGAAAGCAAGGACATTTGAAAAGGGAGTATAAACAGGTCACTCCTAGAAACAATGTTTCTTCGAAAAACAATGACAACAGAATGCCCCTTCCTTCTGGAGTATGCAGAAGTTGTGGTAAGGGAAAAGATTCGACCAATGAATACAGATCAACAAAGGACAGACAGGGTAATCCTTTGCCTCAGTCTTCGGGAAACTCCCAGAGGGGCCTCATGCAGGCCCCCATAGCAAATCCAGTTCAAACCTTTCCTGCAGCCATAGAGGAAACCCCTGCTCAGAGCAATTAAATAACCAAATGCCTATTGGAATAAATCATTCTGGTCAGGATGATGAAACAGAGAGAACAGAAAATTCAGGAGAAAACATAAAGAAAATTTTTTGGCAAACTTCTATTAATGAACAAAGACCAAAATTAACGATAAAAATAAATGGTGTTTTGTTGTCTGGTCTGGTAGACACAGGTGCGGACATTACCATAATTGCACCAGAATTTTGGCATCCAACTTGGCCTCTTCAGGAGGTAAACGTTCAACTGTTAGGAATTGGGACATTATCTGGAGTGAAACAGAGTGCAAGATGGCTGGAATGTATAGGTCCAGAAGGACAGAGAGGAAAATTAAAACCATATGTGGCTAACATAGCTATCTGTGGGGCTGAGACTTGTTGCAACAATGGAATACTCAGATTAGCATTCCACCAATATCAGAAAAAAATCATAAACTAGCACATGTTTCTGAGAGAAATATTAAAAGATATTGTTCTAATGAGTGGTCACCAGCCATCAATATTATACAAGAAAAGGGCACAACTGATGATCTTCCAAAGACACCAACAGCTCTACCTTTAAAATGGTTAACAGACAAGCCTGTATGGGTTCATCAATGGCCTTTAACAACAGAGAAACTTCAGGCTTTAGAAGAGCTGGTAGAAGAACAGTTAAATGCTCAGCATATTGAAGAATCAACCAGCCCTTGGAATTCTCCTGTATTTGTTATTAAAAAGAAATCTGATAAATGGAGAATGGTAACAGACCTTAGAGCAATTAACAAAGTAATTCAGCCAATGGGCTCTCTACAATCTGGAATTCCTTTGCCTACTCTGTTACCAAAAGGATGGCCTCTCATAGTTATCGATTTAATAGACTGTTTCTTTTCAATACCCTTTCAAGAAAAAGACAGAGAAAGATTTGCTTTCACAGTGCCTACTTATAATAATTCTCAACCGGTTAAAAGATTTCAATAGAGGGTCCTCCCTCAGGGAATGTTGAATAGCCCAACTGTGTGCCAATATTTTGTACAACAGCCATTGGATGCTGTGGGATGGTCTGTATGTCAAATCTGTTGCTTTGATTGGTCAATAAATAAAACACTGATTGGCCAGTGGCCAGGCAGAAGGAAGTGTAGGCAGGAAAAGGAGGAGAAGAATTCTGGGAAGTGGAAGGCTAAGTCAGAGAAACTGCCAGCCACCTCCATGAGCAGCAGCATGTGAAGACGCTGGTAAGCCACCAGCCACGTGGCAAGGTATAGACTTATGGAAATGGATTAATTTAAGCTAAGAACAGTTAGCAAGAAGCCTGCCACGGCCATACAGTTTGTGTGCAATATAAGTCTCTGTGTTTACTTCGTTGTGTCTGAGCGGCTGTGGGACTGGCAGGTGACAAAGATTTGTCCTGACTGTGGGCAAAGCAGGAAAACTCTAGCTACAATTGGAAGTGATATGTAAAAAATTTCCTAAATCTATAATTTATCATTAAATGGATGACATTTTACTAGCTGACTCAAATGCAGATACTTTAGAAAGAATGTTTGAAGAAGTAAAGAAAATTTTGCCTTGCTGGGGATTACAAATTGCTCCTGAAAAGATACAAAGAGGAGATTCTATTAATTATTTAGGATATAAAATAGAGCTACAAAAAATTAGACCCCAAAAGGTGCAAATTAGGAGAGATAGACTACAGACTCTTAATGACTTTCAAAGATTATTTGGAGATATTTCTCATCTACGAAGTATTGTTGGGGGTTAAAAAATGATGAACTGACTAATTTGTTTAAAACCTTAGAAGGTGACAAGGACTTAAATAGTCCAAGAGAATTATCACCTGAAGCTGAGAAAGAATTGGCCTTGGTAGAAAAGAAAGTACATGAAGGGCACGTGGATCATATTGATCCAAAGCTGGATTGCATTTTGGTTATTTTACCTTCTAGGCATTCTCCTACTGGAATACTAATGAAGAGGGAAGATATTATATTGGAATGGATATTTTTACCAAATAAACCAAATAAAAAAATAAAAACTAATGGGGAAAAAAATCTCTGACTTGATTTGGAAAGGAAAATTGAGACCTCGTCAGTTAGCAGGAATAGACCCAGCAGAAATAGTCATATCTTTCACTAAGGAGGACATTTAAAAATTAAGGACAGAAAGTGAACCTTGGCAAAGAGCTTGCAGTAATTTTTTAGGAGAAATTAACAGCAAATATCCCAAAGGTGATAGAATTGATCTTATAAAGAGAGCTGATTGGATCTTGCCTTAAATTGTACAGCAAAAACCATATCTGGAGTTCATACATTTTATACAGATGCCAACAAACAAGGAAAAGCAGGTTACAAATCAGAAAAATTAAGTAAAGTAGTTCAAAGTCTGTATAATTTAGTTCAAAAATCAGAATTGTATGCTATTCTGTTGGTATTAATGGATATTTCAGAACCTCTCAGCATAGTAACTGACTCTCAGTATGCTGAAAGAGTGGTATTACATATTGAGACTGCAGAATTTATCTCTGATGCTTCAGAATTAACTTCACTAATTTTTCAATTACAAGATACAATCAGGAAAAGGAATCATCCTTTATATATAACTCACATTTGATCCCATACTGGTTTGCTAGGCCCTCTAACACAAGGCAATGATGAGATTGATAAATTATTGATAGGAAATGTGCTGGAGGCCTCAGAATTTCATTAAAAACATCATGTCAATAGTAAAGGCTTAAAAAAGGATTTTTCCATAACCTGGCAACAAGCCAAAGTAATAGGAAAGAAATGTCCTACTTGTTCCTTCTATAATCAAACGCCATTACCAGCAGGATGTAACCCAAACGGTACTCAGAGGAAAGAAATCTGGGAGATGGACATGCATCACTTTGCAGAATTTGGAAAATTGAAATATGTACACCACACCATCGATACATATTCAGGATTTCAATGAGCAACTGCTTTGAGTTCTGAAAAAGCTGATTCTGTAATCACTCATTTGCTAGAAGTTATGGCCATCATGGGTATACCTGCACAAATCAAAACTGACAATGCTCCATCATATGTCTCTGTTAAAATGAAACAGTTTTTTGCTTATTACAATATAAAGCATATTACAGGCATACCACATAATCCTACAGGTCAAGCAGTTATAGAACGATCAAACAGAACTCTAAAGGATATGCTACATAAACAGAAAAAGGTAACAAAAACCCCCAGAAATAGACTGCATAATGCTCTATTAACTTTGAATTTTCTGAATGCCAATGAGAAAGGAACCACAGCTGCAGAGAGACATTGGATAATAGAAAAAAACTACAGAATTATATCAGCCTTATATACTTTAAGGATGTGCTGAGCTCAGAATGGAAACCAGGGTATGTATTACATTGGGGACGAGGTTTTGCTTTGGTTTCTACAGGAGAAGATAAGCTGTGGGTACCACCAAAATTGATAAAGGTTCAATTTCAATAAGAGAGACTTCTTAATTAGAGGAGGTGATAGTTCATCAACCAGCATGAACATCCAATTTAAACTAACTTGTACCAGTAACACATGCCTTTTCATTTAATCAGATAATAACTTGCCAAAAAGGAACATCCCCAAAATTAGCCTTGGGGAAAGGTTTTTGTTTTTGTATTTTAGGAGAATGAAGGTTAAGGAATCTGAAGAACACTGGACAAATGAAACAACTGAAGAAAAGGGACAAATCATCTATCCCAGGAAATAGAATGAAACAGCGTATGGTTATATATTATCTAAAAAAATTTATGTCTTCTTAAATGTTTGTTTCTGCTTTTCTCTAAAGAATTAGCACTACTGGTCTTCTAATAGTCCCAGTTCAATTAAAATTTAAAGCTGACTTTGGAGCTGGAGAATGGCTCTCTCCTTCTTTAAACCCAAGCATGTTGTTAAAAGGAAAATGCAAACTCCCTGTATCATGCCAGAATAAAAGAGCCCTCTTCTGCTATGGGACAGGACAAAAGCCAAATTAATTAAGGAACTATTCTATTACTAATCTCAACTCTTTGATTCTATTCTGATTCTTTAAACTTTTCTTAAAGTATGAATTTTATATCAAAATTTATAATATTAATATATATAGATATATAGTATATATACATTTTAAACTTTGTTAAGATATGAATGGTCATATAGAGTACTAACTAATTCTAGAAAAAAGGCTTCAATTAGCTGCATATATATGTCTTTGTGTTCGAGTCTCTTATCAGTTTTCTGCAGGAAATGACGGCCAGGCCCAACATCAACTGAAGTCTCCAGAAAGAAGATGGGGCCCCACAACAACAACAATTCCACATGGACAATAATGATATCACTAAGCTGACAAACATTATCTACAGATCAACTTTGAACTACAAGGTGCTTAGAGCAATTTTGAGATAACTAGCTGAGATGATCCAGTTTCAAAGACTGCTTGAATAAGGACTTGAGATAAACCCTGAACTTTGGCATTATACACAGACTGGATAATGAAGAATATAGTTACCTTTCCTAGAATTTGACAATTAACCTAAAATTTTTCTTTCAGGATAAAGATAACTCTGCCCATAGTCAGTAGGAAGCAATTTTAAGAGTATGACGCCCACATTCCCAAAGTTGTAGTTTGGGGCGGGTGGTTTTTTTTGTCTTTTTTAATGGGTTTTGGGTCTGGGATAATTTTCATTGTTTAGGGGCATTGGTTACAAGTTGTTTTCAAGGGTTAGGAAAAAGGCTAAGCAAAGAAGATTAGATTTAAGGTTCTTGTTTAAAAAAAAGAAAAAGAAAAGAAAGGAAGAAAAAAAGAAAAGAAAAAGACAATTACTAGTTTTAAATACTTTACATTGGATTGGATTGTTTTATATTGTATACAAATTTGAAATTGATATTGTTAGAAAATGCTATATGTATATTTCTAATTGTATTTATACCATTCATTTAACAATAATAATACAATTTTCTGATCCTTGAATGTTATTATTACCAACTATTAGGATATAAAGAAATGAAAGTTAGTAGTTAGACATTACAATAGAACTTGTAGTCATATTAGATATGTTTTAAAAATTGAGCAGATATATTTTAGACAGGTCATGTTCAAACCCTTCAGAGATCTACAGAATATGGCATTTAAAATGTTTTAATAACTTAAATTTTTTTCTTTTTTGAGACATGTCGGCTCCTGGCAGTACCAATCTACTTCAGAGAAAATATGGGCATTGAAGAAACTGCATATGGAGTCACCATTCATTGTGGCAAAAGTTAGCCACTGGACAACAAAGTATCCTTGAATCAACAGGACAAAATGGACAGACAGAACACGAAACAAAGTTCTACTGATTCTTGCCAAAACAAGTGTGGTTATGGCTTTATCAAAAGGCATCTTCTGTGGCCAGGACAATATGGCCCCATCCCTGAAGTGGCCTTCGCAATCCGGAAAAGGTACAGTGCCCTTTTCTTCGAAGGCAGCTGAACAGGCAGAGGGCTGATGGCTTCTGTTGTGCAATGGAACAGTAGCTGAAAGCTCACGCCTCTCAATAGTAGACTGGTATTTAATAGAGGGATGTGGAAAAGAAGGGGATGCTGAGATGAAGCCATATATACACAGCCAAGAAGAATGAACAGCTGAATTCAAAAACCATCAACAATTTCCAGAATTTAAAATCCTGAACCATGACATGACACTAGTGGAATTCTGGTGTTTCTGATACATGGACTGCTCACCCAAAGTGAGGTTGAACTGTTGACCTTGTGTACATCCTACTTCACAAATGAGTATGTCAGATACGCTAAGCCTGTAGGCTGAAGATGATGCCCCAACACTGTGGAGAAAACTCAGGTGACTATCCAAGCAGCTGGCTGTTTCTGTCAACTCACAAATTTTTTGGAAGTTGCTTGCATGCACTTTCTGTTTTTATTTTTGTTAGCTAATATTATTTCCTTCTTGGATCTCTGAGGCAGTTGAAGATTAGTTAGTTATAGTTGAATATTAATTAGGATAGAAATTGAATTACATACATCTTGGATTTACCAAAATAGGATAGATAATGGAATTATTTTCTCTGATTTGTCAAATACAAATGGACTAGACATTGTTTAGGTATTTATTACTTTTATATATTGTATATAGTTATTGTACTTTTGTATATAGTTTTTCTTATGTTAGTTTAACCTTTTGCTTTTTTTCTTTTTATTAAATTAGAAAAGGGAAAATATGGTGGTATTCTAATTGTACTGAAATGTGATTTTGATTGTATGTTAATAAATAAAGTTGCCCAGGGGTCAGAGCTATTAGAGCCATAGCAAGAGTGTGGCGGTGGTGGCACATGCCTTTAACCCCAGCACTTGGTAGAAGAGCTAGGTAGATCTCTGTGTGTTCAGGGATACATCCAGCATTGGAGACATATGCCTTTAAGACCTGGGGGGCTGTACATACAGACAGTGATGAGGCAGTCATGTGTTTGGGTTTACAACCAATGAGAAGGCAGAACAAAAGAATATGAAAAGACACAGGAAATAGGTCTCTTTTGGAGAGCTAGGACCACTGCAGGAGGAAGGGTGATATTTTAGCTCTAAGCTCTGACCTCTTGGATTTCTCTTTTATATTGGTTCAGTGTTTCTTATTTAATAAGATGGTTGGTTACATCTGCAAATACCTACCAAATAACAAGTATATAGTGATAATTCCAACACTGGTTTCACTGACAATTATGCTGGTGTCATGGGTAATGATGTCTATTATCTCATACTGTCCCATTATAAAATGGAAATAACAACTTCACATGGTGATATAATGATTCAGTAAAAGATCCATGCAGTACAGTGTCTGGTCAGCTCCCAGCATCAGATCCATTTTCATCACTACTACCTACCTTTTCATCATCATGGTCACCATGTGTTTATTTTGATGACAGTGTAATACATCTGACACTAGGGAAAACATCAGTTGGTATTTAGTAGGAACTGGAAATTAGCTTTATAAAGACAATTGTCCCCAAATGACATTTTTTATATCAATGCAGTATATATTTTCCTAAAAGAGACCTCATGATTTAAAACACGAGAGGAAAAAACTCATTAGTAAAGGTCCTGACAGATACTTTTCTGTTCAGCATAGAAGAAAAAAGTCTGTTTTTACCATGATGATTTCAATTACTGTATCCCCTCTCCAGGAGACCCTTTAAACCTTGTTTTACTTGGTACTACATTCAGCATTTCACTACAGGGCACCACTGTGTATAAGGGTGGGCCTCACATTGCTAGACTCCATCAAATGAGCACTTTTGCCTCTAAAGCAATGATTTCTAATAAATGAAAATTTTTACCCTAATAGGCATTGATACTCCTTTATGAAAAAAAAACCCAAGATTCAAAATTTCACTTTTCTGCATTTGGATTTTTGAGTTTGTTGTTGCTGTTTGTTTTGAGACAGAGTTCTTGAACTCTTGATCCTGTTTCTTTCTCCCAAGCACTGAGAGTAAGTACCAGCATGAATCACTAGGCCACGTTCCTTGTTCTCCTAAGTTGCAGAGAGTGTTGTGCCAACTCTCAAATGAGAATGTAGTATCTGTAATGTTATCCACTTTAATGAAAACCATATCACAGTAATTTGAAATGAATAATTTTAAAGGAATCATTACCATATGCCTCATAATCAAGTACAAAAACATTGTATGGTCATTATTTGCTCAGGAGTTTCTCTGTAAAAGTTGAGATTAGTGAGTCCTAAATCTAGTTGGCAAGCAAAGAAGCATAACTCATGTGGAGTAGGACTCATCCTTCTAGAATAATCATCCGATTTCATTAGACAGCCATCTCTGTCCATGCTTAAGTTCAACTGAATAGGTCAGCATTGTACACTGGTCTCAGGGGCTATACAGCAGAAGGGCTAAGGGGGCTGCTTGAAGGGATCTAAAACTGACCAGTGAAGAAGCATAAGAACTTTGCTACAAAAAAATGGCAGTGGATACTTCAAAAATTAAGCAATCTTACAGGAGTAATGGCTACAATTTTAAAGTTATATATTGCTTATTAAACAAGGTTCCTATCACTGAGTTGATATGTCTATGTCCATCCTTCCTATTTTCTGTTTGCCAACAACTAAAAGCTGCACCATGTCTATCAAGACCACCGTCCTCTTGAATTGCAAACTGGAATCACAGTGTGAGATAGGTCCCCTTCCCATTCCAGTTGAGGTTTTTGGTTTTTTATATTTGTGTGTATATGCATATGTGTGGGTACATGCTCATGTGCATGCGATTGGAACTCAGAGGACAAGCCCCAATGTCATTCATTCCTCAGGCACTGTCTATCCTTATTTTAGATAGGGTCTCTAACTGGCCTACAATTCCTCAAGTAGACTAGGCAAGCCTCAAGGACCCACCTGTCTTTACCTGTCCACCACTGAGATCATAAGAGCACCTACATCAACAGACCTTTAAAATCACACACAAATAAAGAACAATAACATTTCTGGCTTTCTCAAGGCAAGCCTTTTACATGTTAGCATCTCATTTTACAATGAGATCCTGGTCCAATTTCTTCATGTGAATTAAACAATGTTCTTTGATACAAATGTTAGAAAGAAGGCCCTGGCAGTCTCAGGGCTGAACAAGCAGAACTCTCAGCATGTATCTACCTCTTACATTGCAGACCCTGAGTCAGTCTGGGGAAACCTGTTGTAATTAGGAGTTATCTGCCCTAGGTTTCTGTGAAGCAGTCTGGGGAATATTGTACAGGCATGAGAAGTAGTCTTGAATATTGTGTACCTGCATGGGAAACAGTTTCTTGTTTTGTGAATTCTCTGTTTAGCTCTTTAGCCCATTTTTTAATTGGACTGTTCAGTATTTTGATGTCTAGTTTCTTGAATTCTTTATATACTGTGGAGATCAATCCTCTGTCAGATGTGGGGTTGGTGAAGATCTTTTCCATTCTGTTGGCTGTCTTTTTGTCTTATCGACTGTGTCGATAAGTTGAGTTTTTTTCTTTCCAAGTCTGTGAAGAATTGTGTTGGGATTTTGAAGGGGATTGCATTGAATCTGTAGATTGCTTTTGGTAAGATTGCCATTTTTACTATGTTAATCCTTCCCATCCATGAGCATGGGAGATCCTTCCATTTTCTGATATCTTCTTCAATTTCTTTCTTTAGAGATTCAAAGTTCTTATCAAAAAGGTCCTTCACTTGTTTAGTTAGTGTTATCCCAAAGTATTTTATATTATTTGTGGCTATTTTAAAGGGTGATGTTTCTCTGACTTCTTTCTCAGCCCTTTTATCATTTGTGTATAGGAGGGCTACTGATTTTTTTGAGTTGATCTTGTATCCTGCCACTTTACTGAAGGAGTTTATCACCTGTAGGAGTTTCCTGGTAGAATTTTTGGGGTCAGTTATGAATACTATCATATCATTTGCAATTAGTGAAAGTTTGACTTTTTCTTTTCCAATTTGTATCACTTTGATCTCCTTTTGTTGTCTTATTGCTCTAGCTAGAACTTCAAGTACTATATTGAATAAATATGGGGAGAGTGGACAACCTTGTCTTGTTCCTGATTTTAGTGGAATCGCTTTGAGTTTCTCTCCATTTAATTTGATGTTGGGTGTTGGCTTGCTGTAAATTGCCTTTATTATGTTTAGGATTGTTCTCTGTATTCCTGGTCTCTCTGAGACCTTTATCATGAAGGGATGTTGGATTATGTCAATGGCTTTTTCAGCATCTAATGAGATGATCATGTGGTTTTTTTCTTTCAGATTGTTTATATGGTGTTACATTGACAGATTTTCATATGTTGAACCATCCTTGCATCCCTGAATTGAAACCTACTTGGTCATGGTGGATAATTATTTTGATGTATTCTTGGGTTTGGTATGCCAGCATTTTGTTGAGTATTTTTGCATCAATATTTATGAGGGTGATTGGTCTGTAATTTATTTGCTTTGCTGCATCTTTGTGTGGTTTGGGTATCAGGGCAATTGTAGCCTGATAAAATGAGTTTGGTAATGTTCCTTCTGTTTCTATTGTGTGGAACGATTTGAAGAGTGCTGGAATTAGTTCTGCTTTGAAAGTCTGGTAGAAATCTGTGCTGAACCCATTTGGTCCTGGGTTGTGGGTTTTTTTTTGTTGTTGTTGTTGTTGTTTTTGTTGGGAGATTTTTGATAACTGTTTAGGGGTTATTGGTCTATTTAAATGGTTTTTCTGGTCTTGATTTAATTTTGGTATGTGGTATCTATCCAGAAAATTGTCCATTTCTTCCAGATTTTCTAATTTTGTGCAGTACATGTTTTTGAAGTATGACCTGATGATTCTCTGGATTTCCTCGTTGTCTGTTGTTTTGTCTCCCTTTTCATTTCTGATTTTGTTAATTTGGGTGCTCTCTCTTTGCCTTTTGGTTTATTTGGCTAGGGGTTTGTCCATTTTGTTGATTTTTTCAAAGAACCAACTCTTTGTTTCATTGATTTTTTTGTATTGTTCTCTTGTTTTCTATTTTGTTGATTTCAGCCCTCAATTTGATTATTTCCTTGCATCCATTTCTCCTGCGTGAGTTTTTTTTCTTTTTGTTCTAGAGCTTTCAGTTGTGCTGTTAATTCATTGGTATGAGATTTCTCCATCTTCTTTATGTGTGCATTTAGAGCCATGAATTTCCTTCTTCACAATGCTTTCATAGTGTCCCATAAGTTTGGGTATGTTGTACTTTCATTTTCATTGAACTCTAGGAAATCTTTAATTTCTTTCTTTATTTCTTCCTTGACTCACTGATGTTTTATGTGGGCATTATTCAGTTTCCATGAGATTGTAGGCTTCATATAGTTTTTGTTGTTGAAGTCTAACTTTAAGGCATGGTAGGTTATTCTAATTTTTTTTGTATCTGTTGAGATGTGTTTTGTGACCAAGCATGTGGTCAATTTTCGAGAAGGTTCCATGGGGTGCTGAGAAGAAGGTATATTCTTTTTTGTGAGGATGGAGCTTTCTATAGATATTTATTAAGTCCATTTGAGTCATCACATCTGTTAGTTCCTTTATTTCTTGGTTAAGTTTCAGTCTGGTAGATCTGTCTTTTGGTGAGAGTGGTGTTTTGAAACCTTCCACTACTAAAGTGTGGAGTTTGATGTGTGTTTTAAGCTTTAGTAATGTTTCTTTTATGAATGTGGGTTCCTTTGTATTTGGGGCATAAATGTTCAGAATCAAGATGTCTTCTTGGTGGATTTTTCCTGTGATAAATATGTAATGTCCATCCTGAACTCTTTCGATTGATTTTAGTTTGAAGTCTATTTTATTAGATATTAGGATAGCTATACCAGCTTGCTTCTTAGGTTCATTTGCTTGGAAAGCCTTTTCCCAGCCCTTTACTCAGAGGTAGTGTCTGTCTTTGAAGTTAAGGTGTGTTTCTTTTATGCAGCAGAAGGATGGATCTTCTTTTCTTATCCATTCTGTTAGTCTGTCTTTTTATAGGTGAGTTGAGACCATTGATATTGATGGATATTAATGACCAGTGATTTTTAATTCCTGTTATTTTTTGTGGTTGTGTTGTGTTGTCCTTCTTTGGTGTATGTTGTTGTGGGATTATATATTGCCTGAATTTTCATGGGTTTGTTTAACTTCTTTAGGTTGGATTTTTTTCTTCTAGTTCTTTCTGTAAGGCTGGATTTATGGATAGGTATTGTTTAAATCTGGTTTTATCATGGAATATTTTGTTTACTCCATCTATGATGATTGAGAGTTTTACTGGGTATAAAATAGCCTGGGTTGATATCCGTGATCTCTTAGTGTCTGCATAACGCTTGACTAGGACTTTCTAGTTTTCATAGTCTGTATTGAGAAGTCTGGTGTTATTCTGATGAGTCTGCCTTTACATGTTGCTTGGTCTTTTTCCTATGCAGTTCTTAATATTTTTCTTTGTTCTGTATGTTTAGTGTTTTAGCTGTTTTTATTACTATAGCTCTATAGTAGAGTTTGAGGTCAGGGATGGTGATGCCTCCAAAGGTTGCTTTATCGTATAGGATTCTTTTAGCTATCCTGGGTCTTTTGTTTTTCCATATGAAGTTGAGTATTTTTCTTTCCAAGTCTGTGAAGAATTGTGTTGGGATTTTGATGGGGATTGCATTGAATCTGTAGATTGCTTTTGGTAAGATTGCCATTTTTACTATGTTAATCCTTCCCATCCATGAGCATGGGAGATCCTTCCATTTTCTGATGTCTTCTTTAATTTCTTTCTTTAGAGATTTAAAGTTCTTATCAAAAAGGTCCTTCACTTGTTCAGTTAGTGTTATCCCAAGGTATTTTATATTATTTGTGGCTATTTTAAAGGGTGATGTTTCTCTGATTTCTTTCTCAGCCCTTTTATCATTTGTGTATAGGAGGGCTACTGATTTTTTTGAGTTGATCTTGTATCCTGCCACTTTACTGAAGGAGTTCATCAGCTGTAGGAGTTTCCTCGTAGAGTTTTTGGGGTCACTTATGTATACTATCATATCATGTGCAAATAGTGAAAGTTTGACTTCTTCCTTGCCAATTTGTATCCCTTTGATCTCCTTTTGTTGTCTTATTGCTCTAGCTAGAATGCCTAGTACTATATTAAATAAATATGGGGAGAGTGGACAGCCTTGTCTTGTTCCTGAATTTAGTGGTATCGCTTTGAGTTTCTCTCCGTTTAATTTGATGTTTGCTGTTGGCTTGCTATAAATTGCTTTTATTATGTTTAGAAATGTTCCTTGTATTCCTGATCTTTCTAAGACCTTTATCATGAAGGGGTGTTGGATTTTGTCAAAGGCTTTTTCAGCATCTAATGAGATGATTGTTGCTGGAGGGCTTCTCTCCAGGTTTCACAAGCCCCGCAGACCCACAATCCACTTATAAAATAATCACTCAGATGCTTATATCACTTATAAACTGTATGGCCGTGACAGGCTTCTTGCTAACTGTTTTTTTTATCTTAAATTAACCCATTTTTATAAATCTATACCTTGCCATGTGGCTAGTGGCTTACCAGAGTCTTTACATGCTGCTTGTCCTGGTGGTGGCTGCAGTGTCTCTCTTCCTCAGCCTTCCACTTCCCAGAATTCTCCTCTCTCCTTGTCCCACCTACTTCCTGCCTGGCCACCTACTTCCTCCTGGTCACTGGCCATCGGTGTTTTATTCATATAGAACGATATCCACAGCATTTCCCCTTTTCTTCTTTTTTTTAAAAAGTAAGGTTTTAACTTTAACAAGGTAAAATTACATATAACAAAACAATTATCGAGCAAGAATTACAGTTACAATATTAAAGAAGATGCCCTATCTATCTTATATTTGTGAATTTAAGTTTTTATATCTAACTTATCTTTTATCATAACTGAGGAAATTACAACTATCTAGTTTTCAACCACATCAAAGATCTGAGAAGGAACATAATGGTACCTGAGAAATGGTAGATGGATGCAAGCAACTTTCGGGAATCTTGCAAGAGTAGACCAAGACAGCTGGCAGCCTGGACAGTCACCTAATGTTTCTCAGCATTGTTGGTGTATTTAAATTGGCTACAGGCGTAGAGTATCTGACAGACCATTTTTAGAAGCAGTAATTCTGAGAGACCATCTTACCCTGTCTTGGTAGAGTACAGTGGTCGCTTTCCTTGTGTCCCGCTTGTCCAGAAAGGACAGCATTATATTTGTACTGTCAGCCGCCAAGGCAAGGGCAGTTCTTTGCCCAGTAGGCCATTTTGTGCCAAAAAGACAAACTTCCAAATGGAAATGTCTTAGAAGCCCAACATTCTCTCGGGATCAATTGGTGCAGCCAGGAGCAATTGTGTCTCATGTCAACAGAATTTTAAGTTATTTAAATGCCATATTCTCTAGGTCTATGAAGTGTTTGAAGATTACCTATCTATCTGAAATATATCTATGTATACCTAGAAGACTTAACTAACATGGCTACAGATATGATTATCATAGATGACTAATTATTAATCTATTTTTAATTATCCATTACAATTTTAAATGAGTTACATAAACATAATACCTCAAACAAGAATAGAAATAAATATATACAGTATAACAAAATTAACTTCAAGTTTGTATCAATAAACTAAAATTTATCCCAATGTAAAACATTTTAAACAAGTTGTTCTTTAAAAGTAGGTTTCATTAATATATCCATTTATCTTATCATCTCCATATCCTCCTATATATCTATATCATATCCCCTTCTCTTTTTTAGAAAGAGATCACATTAATAATCAACCTATTTTAAATAAAAATATTGGTTTTTCTCTGTCCCACATCAGAGGGCTCTTCTGATTTGGGACACAAGAATCTCTTAACCATTTTTTTAAAGCAATATCTCTGGGTTTAGAGGGGGAGTGAGGCAATTCCACCTATAAAGTCAGCTTGGTATATTTGGGAATTTGGGCGTAGCATCTCTTACTACTTCCTGCTGGAGTGGGGCGCTGTATCTTATGGGGACGCAAAGAAAATTTTAGGCCTATGGGGTAGTCTGTGAGGTTGTATTGTGTGAACCAGTTGCCTTGAAACTACTTTGGATGTTGGATCATCTGGGCCATGGTGTCATTGGAGACCTTTCAGGGGGTCTTGGCTGGTGAAACCTGATGTATCTTAATCTAGAACAAATCCACAGCCTCTGGCTTTTTGTGGAAACAAAAGCAGAATCTCTTTTCCAAAGCAACATATCCTTCAATCCAAATTTTGAAGTCAAGGTACCTTTAAAATTTACATTTTGGCATAACTCAACAGCTTTTGAAATCAAATGTTTTTCTTCAGTTACGAATATTAAAGACAACATAATCCAGATTCTCTGTGTGGTAGCCATCTTTACGTGGCTTATTTTTTATATTACCTTGAGCCTATTGCTTTAAACTGTACCATTCTAAGACTGAAATGGCGGTGTGGCTGCTGGCTCCGCCCACTTCAGCTTTCCAACATGGCAGTTGTACATTTTCTGCCAGCTCTGGGAGTCATCAAGTCTCAGAAATAGTGGGTCTAAGCTTTTATCAAAGCAGCGTGTAGCCCAGAAACCTCTTTTTTTTTAATACTAATAAGGACTAAATCTACCATACAGAGTAATGTGCCGCTGTCAGACACCTTATTACCCCCATACTGCTGGTCAAACGCAAATGCCAGGAAACTGCCAGTGTTTAAACCTCCATTTTGTGGCGTCTAGCTGCCTTATGAGACAAGAAGCAGGAACCTGGTTTTGGCTCTCTTTAGAATTGGTTATTAAATATTCTCAGGTTTAAGGTAGAAACTCAAGCCGTTGGGCGCCATTTGTTGCTGGAGGGCTTCTCTCCAGGTTTCCCAAGCCCTGCAGTCCCACAATCCACTTATAAAATAATCACTCAGATGCTTATATCACTTATAAACTGTATGGCCGTGACAGGCTTCTTGCTAACTGTTCTTTTATCTTAAATTAACCCATTTTTATAAATCTATACCTTGCCATGTGGCTGGTGGCTTACCAGAGTCTTTACATGCTGCTTGTCCTGGCGGTGGCTGCAGTGTCTCTCTTCCTCAGCCTTCCACTTCCCAGAATTCTCCTCTCTCCTTGTCCCACCTACTTCCTGCCTCGCCACCTACTTCCTGCCTGGTCACTGGCCATCAGTGTTTTATTTATATAGAACGATATCCACAGCAGATGATCATGTGGTTTTTTTTCTTTCAGTTTGTTTATGTGGTATATTACATTGACTGATTTTCATATGTTGAAACATCCTTTCATCCCTGGGATGAATCCTACTTGGTTGTGATGGATAATTATTTTGATATATTCTTGGATTCGGTTTGCCAATATTTTGTTGAGTATTTTTGCATCAATGTTGATGAGGGAGAATGGTCTGTAGTTCTCTTTCTTTGTTGCATCTTTGTGGGGTTTGGGTATCAGGGTAATTGTCGCCTCATAAAAAGAGTTTGGTAGTGTTCCTTCTGTTCCTATTGTGTGGAACACTTTGAAGAGGATTGGTATTAGTTCTTTGAAAGTCTGGTAGAATTCTGCACTGAAACCATCTGGTCCTGGGCTTTTTTTGGTTGGGAGACTTTTGATGACTGTTTCTATTTCTTTAGGGGTTATTGTTCTATTTAAATGGTTTATCTGGTCTTGATTTAATTTTGGTATGTGGTATTTATCCAGAAAATTGTTCATTTCTTCCTGGTTTTCCATTTTTGTGGAGTACAGGTTTTTGAAGTATGATCTGATGATTCTCTGGATTTCCTTGTTGTCTGTTGTTATGTTGTTGCTAGAGTTTTCCGCCTTGCCCACAGTCAGGACAAATCTTTGTCACCCGCCAGTCCCACAGGCACTCAGACCCAACCAAGTAAACACAGAGACTTATATTGCTTACAACCTGTATGGCCGTGGCAGGCTTCTTGCTAACTGTTCTTTTATCTTAAATTAATCCATTTCCATAAATCTATACCTTGCCCCATGGCTGGTGGCTTACCGGCATCTTCACATGCTGCTGGTCATGGCGGCGGCTGCAGCCAGTCCTTCTGCCTTCCTGTCCTTTTATTTCTCCTCTCTGTTAGTCCCGCCTATCCTTCCTGCCTAGCCACAGCCAATCAGGTTTTATTTATTGATCAATCAGAACAACTTGACATACAGACCATCCCCAAGCACAGCCAAGTGCAGACCATCTCAGACACCTGCACTCAGGCCCATGGTCCTAATCATCCTCTATGCGGACCTGCTGGGTAACACCACAAAGAACCCAAGAAGGGCTCCCACAGGACATACAGAACATCCCACAGCATTATGTCTCCCATTTCATTTCTGATTTTGTGAATTTGGGTGCTCTCTCTTTGCCTTTTGGTTTATTTGGCTAGGGGTTTGTCTATCTTGTTGATTTTTTCAATGAACCAACTCTTTGTTTCATTGATTTTTTTGTATTGTTCTCTTGCTTTCTATTTTATTGATTTCAGCCCTCAATTTGATTATTTCCTTGCATCCATTTCTCCTGGGTGAGTTTGTTTCTTTTTGTTCTAGAGCTTTTAGTTGTGCTGTTAATTCATTGGTATGGGATTGCTCCATCTTCTTTATGTGTGCATTTAGAGCTATGAATTTTCCTCTTAGCACTGCTTTCATAGTGTCCCATAAGTTTGGGTATGTTGTACTGTCATTTTCATTGAATTCTAGGAAATATTTAATTTCTATCTTTATTTCTTCCTTGACCCATTGATGTTTCAGGTGGGCATTATTCAGTTTCCATGAGCTTGTGGGTTTTCTATAATTTTTGTTGTTGTTGAGGTCTAACTTTAAGGCATGGTGATCTGATAAGATACAGGAGGTTATTCCATTTTTTTTTATCTGTTGAGATTTGTTTTGTGGCCAAGCATGTGGTCAATTTTTGAGAAGGTTCCATGGGGTGCTGAGAAGAAAGTATATTCTTTTGTGTTAGGATGGAATGTTCTGTAGATATCTATTAAGTCCATTTGAGTCATAACATCTTTAGGTCCTTTGTTTCATTGTTAAGGTTCAGTCTGGTAAATCTGTCTTTTGGTGAGAGTGGTGTGTTAAAATCTCCCACTACTGATGTGTGGGGTTTGATGTATGTTTTAAACTTTAGTAATGTTTCTTTTATGAATGTGGGTGCTTTTGTATATGGAGCATAAATGTTTAGAATCAATATTTCATCTTGGTTGATTTTTCCTGTGACAAATATATAATGGTCGTCCTGATCTCTTTTGATTGATTTTAGTTTGAAGTCTATTTTATTAGATATTAGGATAGCTACACCAGCTTGTTTCTTAGGTCCATTTGCTTGGAATCCCTTTCCAAGCCCTTTACTCAGAGATTGTGTCTGTCTTTGAAGTTAAGGTATGTTTCTTTTATGCAGCAGATGGATGGGTCCTGTTTTCTTATCCATTGTGTAGCCTGTGGCTTTTTATAGGTGAGTTGAGACCACTGATATTGATGGATATTAGTGACCACTGATTGTTAATTCCTGTTATTTTTTGTGATTGTGCTGTTTTGTCCTTCTTTGGTCTATGTTGGTGTGAGATTATCTATTTCTTGTTTTTTCATGGATGTGTTTAGCTTCTTTGGGTTGGATTTTCCCTTCTAGTGCTTTCTGTAGGGCTGGGATTGTAGACAGGTATTGATTAAATCTGGTTTTATCCTGGAATATTTTGTTTACTACGCCTATGGTGATTGAGAGTTTTGCTGGGTATAATATTCTGGGTTGGCATCCATCGTCTCTTAGTGTCTGCATGAGGTTTGTCCATGATCTTCTAGCTTTCATTGTCTCTATTGAGAAGTCTAGTGTTATTCTGATGGGTTTGCCTTTATATGTTACTTGGTCTTTTTCCTTTGTGGCTCTTAATATCTTTTCTTTGTTCTGTGTGTTTAGTGTTTTGATTATTATGTGGCGAGGGGACTTTTTTTTTTTTGGATCCAGCCTATTCAGTGTGCTGTAAGCTTCTTGCATCTTCATAGCTATTTCTTTCTTTAGGTTAGAAAAGTTTTCTTCTGTGATTTTGTTGAATATATTTTCTGTGCCTTTGAGTTGGTCTTCTTCTCTTTCTTCTATCCCTATTATTCTTAGGTTTGGTCTTTTCATGATGTCCCAAATTTCCTGGATGTTTTGTGTTGCAACTTTTTTGTCTTTAGTGTTTTCTTTGGCGGAAAAATCTATTTTCTCTATTGTGTCTTCAGTGTCAGAGATTCTCTGTTCCATCTCTTGCAATCGGTTGGTTATGCTTGTTTCTGTAGTTCCTGTTCGTTTAGTCAGGATTTCTATTTCCAGCATTCCCTTAGAATGTGTTTTCTTTATTGTCTCAAATTCATTTTTCAGATCTTGGAATGTTTCTTTCATCTGTTTATTTGTTTTTTCTTGGCTTTCTTTGATTTCTCCCTATTTTTTGTTCGTTTTTTTCTTCCATTTCTTTAAGGGAGTTTTTTTTATTTCCTCCTTAATGGAGTTTTTCATTTCCTCTTTAAGAGAATTTTTTATTTCCTCTTTAAGGGAATGTTTTATTTCTTCTTTAAGGGCCTCTATCATCTTCTTAAAGTCATTTTTAGGGTTGATTTCTTCTGTTTCTTCTGTCTTGGTTTGTTCAGGTCTTGCAGGTGTAGAATCACTAGGTTCTGATGTTGCCATATAGGTTGTTGCTTGTATTTTTGCACTGGCGTCTACTCATCTCTTCCTCTGCTCGGTGCAGGTGGTGTCTCTGTCTGAGATTGCCTCCCTTGTTCTAATTTTTAGTCTTGGTTCAGTAGGATTTCTTGGTTAAATTGGTGCTATTGGGCTGTTCCTCAGGGGCAGCTGATCTCAGTCGGTGAAGTATATACTTATGATTCTGGTGATCTGGTTTGGTGGCTCTGCAGTGCCTTCTTCTGTGGTCCCAGGTCACATTTTGTTCATTCGTCAACTCCTCATCTGATCTTGTTTCTTCAGACTTCAAACTGTAGGCATCTGAATCCTCTCCTGGATGGATTTCAGCTGAGTGGGGTACTCCAAGTTGTTGGGTTTTGCAGGATCAGCAGCTGGGCCCTGGGTTGTCCTCAGATGGAGTGTTCAGATTTGTTCTGGTTCCATCCCACGGAGATAGCTTCTTCCCTAGGTGTTGGGGTTAGAGGTGTCCCTGTTCCAAGCTTTTGATTAAGAGTTTGTTTTCACTAGCTCTTCAGAGGGTAATAGCTCTGTTTCTGGTCTTTATTGTGACTGTGTGCTGCCTGCCTGCCTCCACTCCGGGCCTGCCTGCCTCTGCCAGGCCCGTCTTCCTCTGCGGGCCACTGCCGGGCCTGTATGTCTCTGCTGGCTGCTGCCTATGGCCTAGCTGCCTCTGCTTGTCGCCCACTGCAGTGCCTGTCTACCTCTGCGGGCCGCTGCTGGGCCTGTATATCCCTGCCAACCACCACTGGGCCTGTATTTCTCTGCCGGCTGCCGCCGCGGGTCTACCTGCCTCTGCTTGTCACTGCTACCGGGCCCATCTACCTCTGCGGACCGCTGCCGGGCCTCAGGAGTGTTTTTTTTTTTTTTTTTGGTGGGGGAGCAGGGAAAGGTAGCTGTCTTTTCCCTGGGACTCTGATGGGTAGGCCCTAGGGGCTAGAGACCTGATCTACCGGTCTGGAGATGGAGGCTTACCTGTTCCCAGTCAGTGTAGTGTAGGCTTATGATTCTGGTGATCTGGTTTGGTGGCTGGGTGACACCTTCTTTTGTGTTCTCGGGTCATATTTTATTCATTTGTCAACTCCTCAGCTGTTTTGTTTCCTCAGACGATAGACTGTAGGATTCTGAATCCTCCCCCAAATGTATCTCAGCTGAACAGATTATTTAGTAGGGTAATCTCACCAACACTTCCAAGTTTTTGTGTTTTATAGGATCTGCAGCTGGGCCCTGAGTTGGTCTCAGACTGAGTGTTTGTATCCTTTCTGGTTGTGTCCCATGGAGATGGCTCCTTCCCCAGGTGCTGGGGTTAAAGGCATCCCTGTTCCATATTCTTATTCTCCTTGTTTTTACTCTTCAGTGTGTAATAGTTCAGTTTCTGGTCTTTATTATGACCGCATCTCTGCCACCGCTCAGCCTGCCTCTGCCACAGATCTGTCTACCTCTGCCACCACTCAGAAATAAATTTTAAATAAAGAGGGACTAGATAGATGGCTCAGCAACTAAGAGCACTGAGTCTTTTACAGAGGACACATGTTCCATTCCCAGGTTCCACATGGTAGCTAACCCTTGCTGTAACTCTAGTCACAGACATCTCCTGACTTCTTCTGGCCTCTGCAGGTACTTTCCACAGACACATACAGGCAAAACACTGTATAACTAAATTTTTTTTTAAAGTTAGAAAACTGAAAGAATTGAATTCTCTACTGTGATGCCACAGCCATGAGACAGACAGCAGTTAGGGCTAGTTAAAATGAAATCCTCTAGTCTTGCATGGAAGCAGCTGTGGCCTTCTACAGAGCCAGCCTTCTGAGAGGCAAAAGCAGCTTTGTTCTGAGGTTAATAGAGATCATCATAAACATTCATCAAGGAGCAGAGTATACAGTGTTATTAGGTGACTTTTCCTTGATGTTTTCTGTATTTGTATTCTCCATCTTTTGTATCTGTGAGAATTGTCACATTGATACAGTTAACTTTTAGATCAAACATCAAGATTGACAGGTAGCGATTCTTCCCCCTCTGCATGGTCTCCCCCCCCCCACTGTCTCTCTCTTTCTCTCCCAATAAAGCTTTAGAAAAGTAAAAAAATTGACAGTTAGCATAGACTCCAAAGCAGTCTACTTTCACAGTGTCATTTCCTTGATTTCAGCTAAGACCTTGTGGTGCAAGATAAACATGCCAGAGGCATATCTTTCTATCATTTTCATAATTTACATATGTTTCTGTATGACTTTCAGGCAAGAATGCCCCCTGATGTCTCTGCTTTTACATTGTGATCATGTTTAGAAATGGATTTGTTAACTGAGCCTGCCTAGGAAGATAGAGAACTCTAAATGAACATGTCCAGAGTCCCTCAGGAAAATCTACATCCTTCCTTTGCTTAGGAAAAGTATTGTTTTGGAAATAATTCCCATGCTCCTCTTGCCTCCTGCAGGTAAGAAAACTTTCTCCTTTTATTTGTCTTGTCTATTGTGATGGATAGATTTTTATTGTTTTATTTATTTGTTTGTTTTTGTTTTTTAATTTATTTTTAAATTACACTCATGATATTAATTATATTTGTGGTATTCATTGATTACATTCGAAGTATTCATTCAATAATTATATTTATGATATTCATTAATTACATTAATTGTGTTGATTTATTACATTCATGATATTATGTACTGATACTACTGTCCATTTGTGGGGTTTTTCCATCACACAAAACAGAGATTCTGTACTTAGGAAATCATTGCTCTATTTTCCTTTCTTCTCTGTCTTGAGATAACATCTAATCTTTCTGTCTGTATGAATTTTATATTCTGTATATTTCATGCAATACCATTCTATAGTATTTGTCCCTTTTTTAATGTAAAAACATTTTATGTACAACTGAAGGAGAAATAGTACTCAGATAGCCTGAACATAAAAACAGGTTATAATTTAAAAGTCCAAGATTATTTTAAACAGTAAAATATTTTTTCTGTAGAAAATAGTATAAAGGATAACATTTCCTAATAAGCCCTTTTAGCCAAATGATAGCTGAATTATACATATAAATATTGATTAGATTCTGGGATACAGAAGAAACCTATCTTCATCTGTTCAGAGAGCTATGTTTACTTAAGTTGTGTAAGTGAGATTCCTATTCATCTTCCCCTTCACTGATTTATGGCAGACATTTTTCTATAGGTTAATCCATAATCTAAAAAGATTTTAGCCTCCCCCCCTGAAAGTATGGCCAGCATTTTCATTCATCAGCTTGATACAGTATAAATTCTTATCCTGATAATGAAATGTTTCACTAAAGCTTGTCCAGTGATTAGGTAAAACCAAAACCTACTATATAATTAGTGAAGATCCTCCAAACTCTGGCCATTAGCCAGTCATCACTGTGACAAAGACCCAACAACCAACTTCAAAGGGCAGGGATTTATCTTTGGCTCCCAGTTTTCTGAGGTTCCAGTCCATAGGTGGCCAGCTCTAATTGTTTCTTGGTGAGGCAGAGCATTCTGGGGGAGGGGTGTGGAGGCAAAGCTTCATACTTCATGAGATCTTGTCCTAACAAACAAAAACATGGGCTTCCTGTATGCTTAGGCTAGCACTCTATCAACTGAGCTCCGTCTCCAACCCCTGAATGATAGATGGTTGCATGGAGATATCATAGAAGAAATACTGGTGGGATCTCTGTAAATTAGAGGCCAGCCTGGTCTACAAACGAGTTCCAGCACAGACTCTAAAGCTACACAGAGAAACCCTGTCTTGAAAAAACAAAACAAAACAAAGCCCAGCCCTTGGGGAAGGAGCTGTCTCTGTGGGATGTGATCAGAACAGACCTGAACATTCTGCCTGAGGCCAACCCTGGGCCCAGCTGCTGATCCTGCAAAGCCCAACAATTTGGAGGTGTTGGTGAGATTGCCCTACTGATCAACCTGTTCTGCTGAGACCCATTCGGGAGAGGTTTCAGAAGCCCTCAGCCTTCAGCCTTCGGTCTGAGAAAACAAGATCAGCTGAGGAGTTGGCAAGCAAGCAAAATGCGAACTGAGAATGCAAGAGAAGGGGCCGACCAGCCACCCAGCCAGATCACCAGAATCATAAGCCCACCCTACACTGACTGGGAACAGGTAAAGCTACATCTCCAGACTGGCAGACCAGGTCTCTAGCCCCGAGGCCCCAGCCATCAGAGCTCCAGGGACCAGACAGCTACCTTTCCCTTCTCCCTCACCAAAAAACAAAAAACAAACAAACAAAAAAAAACCAAAACAAAACCCAGGCCCTGTGAACCAAACAACCACTGGAGCCTTAAGCCTACCCAGCGCCAATTGAGAACAATTGCTCCTTGAGACAGAACCCACTAACACTGATCAGACTAAGCTGCTCCCGATGGATATCCTTAATAGTCAAACTGACAAACCCAAGATTTGGATACACCCATGAGGAATTTTTCTCAAAGATTTTGTAATTAAAGACCCATCTTTGTTTTTTGTTTTGTTTTTTTGGGTTTTTGTTGTTGTTGTTTTGTTTTTGTTTTTTCTTTGAGACAGGGTTTCTCTGTGTATCTTTGGTGCATGTCCTGGATCTCACTCTGTATGCAAATCTGCCAAAGGGTAGACACTTATCTCTAAATGTGATGTTCCTGGTTAAAAATAAAGTTGCAGGAGGACACACTTTCCTTCACAATTGATGATCCCCCTCTAGGTTTTTGGCTACCATGGGAATATTTGTGGGGAGATCTAATTTAAGAGATGAGATTCTCAGATAATACTAGAGGTCTCAGAAGGGAAGAAGAGAACACAATCTCCATAAGACCAAGAGGAAAGCATATTGCTTCCTGGACAGAGTTCTTATTGACTGAGTCAGCAATGACACTCTGAGGTGTTCTCTTCCTGGCTGTGGCTGAGAGCTTTTCCAATTGAACAGAAACTCAAGGAGGACAGAGATCCAGCTACAGTGGACCCACTTAGATCCCCCTGCTTCTGGAATCCTGTGCTCCTACCTCATCTGGGATACAGTGAAGTGATGTTGCATCTTTACTGCCAAGTCCCTTTGCCGGGTGAGCTGCTCCTTCTGCTTCATCAGGGACTGAAGATCTTCCTCAAGTCTTTGATGTTCCTGTTCATTAGAAGAGTGTGTTTTTAGGAGAGGGTTTCCTGAACTCCTGTACATATAGACACATGCATGCACACACACACACACACACACACACACACACACACACACACACACTCACATACACATACTTGAACACACACATGTACATGGATGCACACATACAAGCACACATATTGCATACATGTTTAATTTCCCAGATAACACTATTGTAAGACCAGATCACCTGGGATACCATGGAGAAGAAAGTGACCTTTCATTAACCCACACCTTCTCTACCTTTATTCTAGCCCAGAGGCAGGAAAACAGGATGCTCTGAACACCAGGATGTGGAGAAGGTTGTGTACTTTTACTCTGTTTTGATAATTTTTCATTTAATTTTTACTTTTTATGTGTTGGTGTTCTGCCTGCCTGTGTGTGTGTATAACACATGCATGCTTGGTGATCTGGGAGAAGAACTCAGTAGGCAGATCCATCAATGTAGTGCTTGCCTTGTATACCTATAAACAGACAGGTGAACCCCTGGGTTCCTGACCAGTAATCCAAGCTGTCCTAGCAAGTTCCCCAATCTGTTAATTGAGGGCTTAGTTCCCCAGCACTGGACCACTGGATGGCAGTGGACCAGCCCTTTGGTCTCTCTCAATTCTTCTCAGTTCCTCCAAGCAGGGCAGCTTCCTCCTAAAGAAGCTCTCTAAACCACAGGTTGCCTCAATTTAGGCCTAAAACAAATCATCTGAAAACTAGAAAATCTCTAAAATCATGAGTCTATGTTAACCTTTCCTCCAAGTAAGATGACTGTGTCAGGTATTTCTTTGAGTAACAGAAGGTTGACTAACTCATGGCCAAATAATTGCATATAATATTCCATGCTTCACAATATTCCATGGACCACATTGTACATTTTCCCTCATCAATGAAAGGCATCTGAATAGTTTCTACCTGGGGTTTTCTGAGGAGTCCTGCTGTAACCCTGTTGTCCCCAACATCCTCCGTGGACACCTAATTTACATTCTGAATCAATGGTCCATCCGAAGTCGGCAGTTCAACATTCTGAATAATTGTACATAGCTTGTCACAGGGATGCACCATTTTACACTACTGGCAATGTCTGATAGTCCTCATTTATGCCAACCTTCCATCAGGCAAATTTTAACTCAGTATGAAGAAATTTGGAATAAAAGCAGTTTCTGAGTGCTGCAGACACAACATGGAGTGGGTGCTTTAGAGTATGGTGAGTCTAAGGGGGTGCACTGAGACAGCCTCTTCTCACACCTCAGCATAGCTGTGGGACTTCTGCTGGGCTGAGATGCAGTCACAAGCACCTCTGCAGTTCAGAATTTCTCAGGGAATAAAGTCCAGGCCAAGCTCCAAGGACAAGGTTAGCTGAACCAAGTGAGGCAAAGGTGAAAGGAAAATGGCAACAGGCAATGAGGAGAAGAACAAAACAGGATGCAGGGAAGTCATCAGTGGTCAGCCACCATTCACCCAGGGCAGAGAAGGACACAAACCCTCAGACAGCCTTTCCTGCCTCTCAGTAGCCTCTTTCTCACTTTCTTGTACCCCATTACTTTGTTTTTCTCCAAAGGATTTCTTTGCAGATAAGTAGTTCTGCCTCTACAAATACATGAAAAATGTTTGGCTTGCATCAATTTTTGTCTTTTGTTATAGTTAGCTGTGTGGACATGCAGAGTGATGGGCAGCTCCATCTCTTCTTTGACTGATGCAAAGTTTTACTAACCAGATTAGGCACAATACCTTCTCATTTAAATCTGTCTCCATCATTCTTAAAGATGACCCCATGCAAAGAAGTTTTTACCACCCAACTCATTGATCATGCAGATAAGTAACAACCTCTGCACACCTGAGCTTGACCACACAAGACCAAGTGCCCATGGAAGAGGGCTGGACCTAAAGCCCAAGTTGATCCAAGTTGACACATCATAGTCTACTCACTAAACCTACCCAGACTCCTCCACATGAGACATTGATAGCACCAGAGAATGGTATTCACCCATTGTCATTACCCAATAACTTTTTTACCAGATTACAGGGCATATTATATGAAAACAGCCTAGGTTAGTCACTAGGAGGTGACTTAGGTCACCTACAGCACTTTCTGAAAATGCAGAGCTCTATACAATTATGAGGAGGAATCTGTCCTAAGATTGTTGTGAAGCCAGTAAGACAAACCAGACATTTCCTGGGAAGTTACCTCTATGCTGTGAACAAAAAGAAGTGTACTTTATATTTCTAAATGCTCCATTGTTTGATTTTTCTTATTTATTACAAAACTCATTAATCCCAAAGTAATCAAAATGTGCGAAAATTAAGAGAATCCAACAAGTCAATTTTCTTTCTGACCAAATGACCAAATGAATCATATAGCAATGAGATGAGACAGAAAAAGACAGGAAGTCTCCTGAGGAGTCAGGAGATCCAAAGATCTGTGGCTCTCCAGCTTAGACAGAACAAAAAATCTCAGGCTCAGTGAGAGACTAAGGCTGAAGGGAATAAAAAAGAAAGCAACAGAGGACACTTGATGCTATCATCTGGCCTTCCAAAAAACCCACAAATGTACGCATCCTCAGGCATGCATACAACACACACACACACACACACACACACACACATATGCACGCACGCACGCGCGCGCGCGCGCACACACACACACACAAAACACACACACACACACACACACACACACACACACCAATGAAATCTTATGAGAACAGAATGCAATGAAGTGGACATCACACTGAATGAGGATATTACCAGTTGAATTGAGACTCCTCACACTAGCTGTTTCAAGTGAGACCCACAATTCTGCTTTCCATTGTTTTGAGACTAAACATGCCTGGGGAAATATGCTGTGTGCTTCTGCAGGCTATGTTGATTCAGTTGGAGAAAATTATTCTCTTAAAATCTCAAATCTGCCACCCTGACAATCTCCTGTCATGTGCTCATGAAACATCCCTAGTCATCCAGTGAGCTTCTGAGTGTAAGATCCAGGATGGGTGACCTGGCCAATGTCACTCACAGCCAACACTATTGACAAGCTGTTACTTAGGGTTCTGTCAATGTTAAACAAGAGCTTGGCCAGGTAAAGACAACACCATGGCAGTCTGGGAACAAGAGGGTAAAATGCCATATGACACCAATAAAATATCCATGAGACCCAGTCATTTGGCTTTTAAAGGGGGCATTTCTCCTTCCATGTTGTGTCTGCCTCTGATCTCATATGACCTCTTGTAGTAGGAATCTTAAAAGTTCTTATTGATAAAATCAAACCTGAGGCCAGTTATTGGGGTGAATACTGGAAGGTCAGAGAGACAGCACAAGCCACAGCTATCTCACCTTGCCAATTCCTCAGCTGGTCCTGTTTCCTCAGACTGGAAGCATCTGTGTTTTCATCCCAATTGCTCTCAGCTGAACTGCTGCTTCAAAGCCTGAAAGCTTACCCAGCTGAATGCTTAACCAGCCACATGCTTAACTAGTCAAATGCTTAACCAGCCAAATGCTTAACCTGGCAAATGCTTCTAGTTTCTGGTCCTTATGCCTTATATACCTTTCTGCTTTCTACCATCACTCCCTAGGATTAAAGGCTCACTTTCTGGGATTAAAGGTGTGAGTCACCATGCCTGGCTGTTTCCAATGTGGCCTTGAACTCACAGAGATCCAGAGAGATTTCTACCTCTGGAATGCTAGGATTAAAGGCGTGTGCTATCATTGCCTAACTAGTGGCTTTTCTGTTCTCTGACCCCAGATAAGTTTATTAAGGTACACAATATTTTGGGGAACACAATACCACCACAACCTCTACCAAGCAAGTGAGACCCAGACCCTTGACCCCACTCACTGAGATCTCTGTGCTACTCCTTATGTGGCTCATATCATAACACCGCTCCTTCCATAGTAACATATCAGTGAGTGACATGTGATTTACTCATCTCCCTTGATGGATTATAGCTTCTAGCAGAGCAGTAGGGTTTTCTTATCAGTCATGTAATGCCTTCCAAGAGGCTAACTCCTCAGAAAGACTTGTGAATGATCACAGAAATGAACTATTACATGGGATGGGTCAGTTGCATAAGTGAGGAGATGGTAACATGGGTGTGTGTATGCGTGTGTGCATGGTTAGACAGGTGGGCAGCTTGGCCCTGCTGCTTCAACCTACCTGCTGCTGCTTCTTCCAGAGGTCATAGATCTTCTCATGGGCCTCCTCACAGAGCCTCCTTGCCTCCTCACAGGACTCGTAGTAAAATCTGCTCCCCTTGCAGCTTTCTGTTGTCCTCTTTCAACATGCACACTCTTTCCTTCAGTTGAGTCCATTCCCTCAGTAACTGACTGTAGAGGGTGCTGAAATATCACCAAAAATGATGATCTCCACCTCCATCTGCCATTCCTGCCTCCTAATACTACCATCCCTGCAAGGTCCCATGTCCCCATCACCAAGATCTTTGGACTGAAACCCACATTTGCCATGCCTGCATCACTCAGGTGCAGACTAAATCTAGAGAATAATTTCAGAAAGACTTAAACTATTTCTGAATACCCTCACAGCAAATGGGATCCATGATCATCTGAGAACTGTATCCCCTATGTCCCCAACACAAACCCTGGTGCTTAACTGTTCACAGAATTGGGAAAACATGGGCAGGTAGAGGGAAATCATACTCTGAGGGGGACAAAGGACCCAATGGGAATCCATTCCATCTATGTGTCCCATAGAAACCAGCTCTGTAATCTCCTGCCAGAGCCACAGAAAACATTCATGGTGCAAACCATGTTTTCTCTCTACAAGCCTCAGAAGTTGACAGTTGAAGTTGGGAGGGATCTCAGACTCTTCACTCTTAGTAGAACCCAGTTTAGGAGGCACAAGTCCAAGAGCTATAAGTCAGGCTGCTTGCTAAGAGGTAAACAGGCTAGAACCACAGCCCACCTTTGTTCAAAGGTGAAGAAGGGGAGAAGCTGCTGTGGAATTTCTTTTTTATGCTGTGATTATGTGTTGCTCCCATTGATTAATAAATAAGCTGCTTTGGCCTATGGCAAGGCAGGATGGAGACAGGCAGAAAAATCCAGGAGAGACAGAGAAGAAAGTCAGGTGTGGAGGAGATGTGAGCTGCCACCCATGGAGCAACATGCCAGCAGCCTGGCAATGCAGCAGCCATGTGGAAAAATATAGATTTATTAGAAATGGGTTAATTTAAGGTGATAGAGCTAGCTAGCAAGAAACTTAAGCCAGTGGCCATACAGTTTGTAAGTAATATAAGCCTCTGTGTGTTTATTTGGGACCATTTGACTGCAGGAGGCAGGTGGGACAGGTTCCTCTTGACAGCTGGGTCAGGCAGGACTGGAGAAACTTCAGACTACCAGAAACAGTCCTTACCAATTTCTGGGGTCCCACCTAAATTAGGCATTCACCAGTAGGAGTTGGTCTTCTCACTCAGCTCCTTGCACTTGCAGGAGACCTCACTAATCTCCTTGGGGAATTTCTTTGCATCTGACATCTACTTCTTATGCTGTATTTTCAGCATCTCCAGCTCAGAATTTAACCTGTGGTAGGGCATGGCCCCAGGAGCAAAGAACCCCATGAATACAGGCCTCAGGGACCACATGAGTTAAGGTTCTGTTTTGTACTACACTATCCCACTGGATGTCACACCACAAATTCTACGTAGTAGAACTCTTGATGTGCATTAGACTTGCCTCACTGCCTCAGGGCCAGGAAAGGCTGGGTGTCAATAGGGAGGAAGACAGAGCTACATGATCTCCCTCAGTATGCCTGGACAGGTAGACTAGCTGTCTAAGGAGGTCCTAAGAGTCTGTGCCACAGATCCAGGTCTATCTGAAATCTGCAATGACACTTCCACTGTCTTGAGAACAGAGATTCTTTCTCCTTACAAGGATACCCAGGACACATAATCAGTGTTACTATGGAGGAGGCACTACATGGGGATGGCTTTATAAACTACCAAGAGGATTCCAATGAGGGACCAGGGTGAGTACAAAGCTGAGAGCAGTGATGCCCAATGTGGGGCTTCCTGGCCTCAGCACTTATATCACCTGAAATCTTTGAGAAGGGCATATTCTCAGGCCTACTGTCAATCTCTGACTCACAGAATCTGGAAGGACACACACACACACAAACACACACACACACACACACACACACACACACACACACACACACACAGTGTGAGGGAGCCTCTCAGAGACAGTACAGAACACACTCAGACACCCAATCCTCAGCACAAAGAGATTTATTACCCAACAGGGCAAGCATGACATTCGGAACCTGCCTCTGGATCAGGCAAAGCCAGACAGCAAGCAGCAGGCTTTTCTCAGCAGTGGGTTTTTAAGTAGAAAGGTTAAGTCTGTGCTAGGGTGAGTTGTTGAGATCTGATTGAACAGGTTAGCCAGTGTAGCCAAGTAATGAATTTTGATTATTGGACTTTGGTGTTTAGTTTCAAGAATCAGTCAGTGTCCACAAAAGGGAATGAAGTTTGCGGACTAAATTTAGTAATGTAATCTAATGGTTTATCAAGGGAGAAGGAAGTGAAAAGGGCAAAACCTGCCACTGCCATGTTTGCAATGTTTGGGCCCCTTAGAGAGCACTCCACACACATAAACCCACACACAGTTAGGAAGTCAGAGAAATGCAGGTAGGTGGCATTTCCTCACAGTATAAGGAACAAAACCAGAAAAGAGCATGGATGATCTCCAGGCATTCCAGGCACACAGATGCTCCCAAAGCAACAAGCAAAGTAAATATCTAGTCAAATATAAACACTCAACTAGGAGCACCAAGCATCTCATAAAAGCCAATGCCTGTCAATGCCTCTTGAAATGCATATTACACCCTACTGCCCCTCTCTGTAGATAGTGATTCAGGCCACAGGCTCGGTTTTTCATTTGGTAGGAATCAGTACAGCCTGTGTCCTATCTCACCCCCACAGGCTTCAGTTCTGCTTCTCAGATGCACTCAGGACACAGTACGGCCAAGTCAGTCACCAGAGAAAAGGGCATGATGAATACCTGTTGTTCAACTCATTGTTGTTATAAAGGGCCAGGAATTCAAGCAGTTCATTCCTCTCATTGGTCATCATCTGTAGCTGAAGCATCAGTTTATCCACCTGGTTCAGCTGCTGATCCTGCTCATTGAGGAAGATAGGTGTGCATGATGCCTTCCTAGTAGTCCCTGTAGGTACATAAACAGTGAATTTGTACAGATGAATGGCATAGGGCCAAGAGATCACGTGGAGTCCCAAGAGGAGGCCTGAGGGAGAGGAAATGCATGGCACCCAGTGAAGCCCTCAAAAATCAGAGCATCTATCTTTAAACTGGGGTCCCCTGTGTCATGTGTCTGTCTCCAATCACTATGACTAGATATACACCTCAGACCCTACTGCAATCCCACTGTCCCTGAAAGACATAAGCAAGGCCACACATATTTGTTTGGAATTTTCAGCAGATACCTGATGTGATATAAGAGAGTTCTGGACTGCCTGGTACTTTGCACCTCCCAGTCCTGGTAACCGGTGTGCAGGACTAAAAGCAACTGAATATCTCAGACCTGAGTACATGTATGGGAAGTTTTCTTCCCTGGTATATATATCAGATATCCATGAAACCTACAGAAATCTACTGAGAATAAAGTGCAGCAATATCCTACTCTGATACCTTATTAGTGATTCTGTACCCCCTTTGGCATTCTTTGCCACTCAGAGTGAACTGATCAAGGTCCCAGCACAGCAGCTTCATCTTTGACCATTCCTGCCCTTCTGCCAACTACCTATCAGAATTCCTCCACTTCGGATCTGCTCTTTAGGAACCCAGATAAGCAGCACAGGCTCATTGCTTCAGATGATGATAGCCACTGAAACCTATTACTGGAAGTTCCAGTTGTAGACTCAACTCCTTTTTAGAAAACCTGGGCTTCCTCTGCCAATCAATGTGCTCAGTCTTGCCAACATGTTGATTGGTGAACCCTATAAGCACTTAATGAATACCTCAGGACAGTAGGCATTGCCACAACACTGGTGATTTCACAAAGGATGCCAAGGGCTCTCCAGGATACAACAGAATTTCCAAAGAAGAGATTGTTAGGGTCACTGCCAATGTCATTACCTATCTGATAACCAACTCTTACCCAATTCACCAAAAGCCAAGCTACCCTTTCTTAGCAGCCTTCCCTTAGAAACAGGGGAAGGTCTCTAGCATCTCCTCCTTCCAATCCAGGTATCTCTCTGATTCAATAGAATCTAGTTCATTCTAATTCAGTAGTTAACCATGTGTGGAAAGACCCATTTTCCAAACACTGCCCAGGAATGGCTCTTCTCATCCTGAAGATCACTAACAAGATAAGAAATAAAGGATGCTAAGAAATTGGATCAGGATAATGGGAATGGAAGATCAGTTCCACAAGGTGAACAAGCACATCAGAGAAGAACCACAGGTCAGTTACAATGTATGGGGATGGTGGAGGATTACATCGGTCCTGTCAGAGCAATGATAAGTCACATAGGTAATGAGGAAACTTTTGCTAAAGGCTTCATCAGAATACATTCTATCTATCATGATTTTAGCAAAGGTGTTATCAACTATTGAAAGGTATGACTGAAAATATCTAAGGACAGGACATCTACAGTTGAGCCCTCAGACACAAAGAACAGATATAGGAAGAGTGATATTCCAGTCCTGGAATCAAGGTAGAGTAAAGATGACTGGCTACTGAGAGAGCAGCAACTCAGTGTAAAACAGCATTATCCTACAGCTTTTCCCTTTTTCTATCTAAATAAAAAGAAAGTTTTTAACTTTAACATAGTAAAATTACATATAATCGAACAATTGTAAAGCAAGAATAACAGTTGCAATATCTAGTCTATATTTGGTAAATTCAAAGAAAATATTCTATTTATCCTATATTTGTGAGTCTAAGGTTTCATATCTAATTTATCTTTTTTTATTGGTGAAAACTTTGTTTGTATTTTTTTATTTTTATTTTTTTCTTTTATTTTACAATACTATTCAGCTCTACACAACAGCCACAGACTCCCCTGTTCTCCCCCTTCCTGCCCCCCTCCCCTTCCCCTCAGCCCACCCCCCACTCCCACCACCTCCAGATCAGGGCCACCCCCGAGGACTGAGATTGACCCGATAGACTCAGTCCAGGCAGGTCCAGTCCCCTCCTCCCAGACCGAGACAAGCGTCCCTGTATAAGTCCCAGGCCTCAAACAGCCATCTCATGCAGCGAGCCCAGGAACTGGTACCACTGCCCAAATGCCTCCCAAAGAGACCAAGCCAATCAACTGTCTCACCCATTCAGAGGGCCTGATCCAGTTGGGGGCCCCTCAGCCTTTGGTTCGTAGTTCATGTGTTTCCATTCGTTTGGCTATTTGTCCCTGTGCTTTATCCAACCTTGGTTTCAACAATTCTCGCTCATATAAAGCCTCCTCTTTCTCACTAATTAGACTCCCAGTGCTCCACCCAGGGCCTAGCTGTGGATATCTGCATCCAGATTCCTCAGTCCTTGGATGGGGTTTCTGGCACAACTATTAGGGTGTTTGGCCATCCCATCACCAGAGTAGGTCAGTCCCGGCTGTCTCTCGGCCATTGCCAGCAGTCTTTCATGGGGGTATCTTTGTGGATTTCTGTGGGCCTCTCTAGCACTTTGTTTCTTCCTTTTCTCATGTGGTCTGCAAGCTTATATTCTTAAAGAAACTCTATAGATCTATTTCACAAACTTATATAGGGCTACCATTAGTCTGTGAAAGGGTGGTGGATTTTTGTTCCTGGTTTTATTTTTCATATATTTTTTTCACAAATGCCCTTAGAATGTTATTTGTTATCCAGCCTGCTTGAATGTCAGTAATTAATCATGGATACATTTGAATTTATGATCCTTGTATATCAATCTCCTGAGTACAATCCTGGGGTATATGATATACTTCCAATGATGACTTTTTTGTGAAAACATTTTAATGAGAATGTTAAAATACTTAATAGAGAATATAAAAAACTTTAAATAATTCATGTACATATCCAAAGAAACATTTTCATCAATTTGAAACAGATGTAATAATTTAAGTTAATCAGTAATCAACTGTATATTTCTCAATATAATTTGATATACTTTGCATATATATGTATATACATATATATATATTATTTGAAGTTGCATGGATCTTCATGTCTTCATCTTTTATCCATTTGGCACTTCATCTTGAAGTCTTGTCTTCTAAGGGAATTATCCAGTGATGCCACATAATGCAATAGCCCTGAGGTTTACATTAAAATGTTTTCTGGTGTGAGTTCATGCTTGCGTGCGTGCATGTGTGCATGCATGTGTGTGTGTGTGTGTGTGTGTGTGTTGTGTAATGTAAGCCATGTTAGAAATGTAGAGAATAGAAGACAATTTTATGGGGTCTACTTTTGTCCATCTTCATATGGTGATCAAGATTAGGTCAAAGATTTGCACAACACAGACATTTCTAACAGAGCAGTCTCATTGATGCTCAAATAAGATCAGCTGATACATTAAATCAGTAAAATATTGTCTTTTCATGTTGCAAATAGGTTTTCATTGAAATATAATAGAATATAGGAGAAATTGAATAATAAATCTTATTCATATATGAAAATGTTATACTGCTGTCTTTGTTTTTGTTTTTGTCATTATTGCAGGTGAAATGATTTAGTTTATTATCAGGACTTAACATTTGTTCATAATACTTTCTCAGAACAACAAATGAATGTCAGAGAATAGTTTTTGTGAGTAAACATGGTTGCTGTTAATCATGATGTCCTGAGTTCAATCTCTAGGAAACCCATGTCACTACTACAAATTTTTCTCCTATTTCTACACTAGTGGTATGGCATATGCGCACTTACATACCAGCACATACATAAATAATTTAAATACCCAATCAATTGCCATTGAGGTCACTGGCATCCAAATGATTCCCTGGATTTCATTTCTAGAACTTTCATAGGGCAAGTAGATAACAGACATGTATAAGCTGTCCTCTCACTGCCACATACACATAATGGAAAAATGATGTACACATAAACACAGTTCAAACATTTTTAAATTGATGAAATCAAAAAAGCAAAGAAGTTAACCCAATTATTAAGGACATATGAAATGACTTTCTAGTTTAAATTATTATTATAGAATTTCAAGAATTATTATGGTTCATCAAAGCATTACTGATTCCATTTTTAATCTTACTTAAGATTTAATTCTCTGATTCAAAGATAGGTCATTTTAAAAACAAATCTCTGTTTGGCTTAGATTTGCATGCCTGTAATCACAGCACTTGGAAGATAGTAGCATGCCACTCTCTTATTTTGAGGTAGCTTCACCCACATAGTGAATTTCAAGACAACCAGGGATATGTAGAGATATCACGTCTCCAAAAACTTCCACAAACAAAAAGTAATCTCAAGTAATGGTACTTATCCTAATATAATCTGACTGGACTCTGACTGGTTTCAACCAACACTTTTATTATCTTTTTTTACTCACATTAAGGGAACTTTGTTGACAATGAAAATATGACACAATGTGGAGAGTCCCTTTACAGAAATATAGAAAGCCATTGAATTCTTTGAAAACATCTAGTGGGGACTTTCATCACCTTCAAGTGACAAAAGACAGAAGAAATAATGATGCATTTTGATCATTGGCATTTTAATGATAGAAGAAATAATGGTACATTTTCAGCATTGACATTTTAATGACATATTTGGGAGCTGGAGAGTTTGCTCAATATTACTGTTCTTCTTCACTCTCCAATTATGGTTCCTAACACCTATATCAGATGACTAAGAACTACTTGTATTTCCAGGTCCAGGAGATCTAATGCAATCTTCTGGCCTTCTAGATAACCAGATATGTAAATGTTGAAAAGACAGATATATATGTGAGTCCATATTTTTAAAAAATGTTTTCTTCATGTATATGTTATCCTTAAAATGGATTAAATTTAGTTTCGGTGGTAAGTTTTGCCAGTATGTATATCAGTTGCATGTCAAGTATTGGTAGCAGTCAGAAGAGTTTTAGTTTCCCAGTGCCTGTAGTTACAGTCAGTTGTGAGCTGTCTCTTGGTTGTTGGGAATCAAAGTCAGGCTCCTATGAATGAGGAGCCAATGCTCGTTGGTGTTGAGTGATCTATTCAGCCACATGAACATTTCATTACAGCAGTAAGAAGTGAATGGATGATCCTGAATTTATCCTTACCTCAGTCCTAATTATCCAGATGAGACATAAGCTGATAATATCATTGTTTCCCTTAGACTGAATGCTTAAATAACTTTCCAAGCCTAAATATCCACATAATGAGGGAAGATTACAAAATGATCAGGAGTGGAACTGACATTACATTACAAGTCTTTGAAAAGTGGATGAACACTTGACCTATCGGGGACTATGAGGGTACAGCCCCTCGATAGTCCCCTCCCAGGGTCTGGGAAGAATCTACAACCAGCTAATAATTAATCTTTGATGAAAAGAAGTGAAGCTATGTACACAAAACTCCTTAGTCCATATACTTTATTATTCTGTGACAGTTATAAGCTTATATTCTGCTCTCATATTTAGATCATCTTTAGCCTGATTTCTCTCTACACTTGTCTGCGATCCCCTCTAAGTTCTATCTTAAATCCTTCATCTAGTTCTGCCCCTTCTAGGTTCTCATCCATCTTGTTCCTTCCCATATCATCTCCTCTCCCGTCTCCTTCTCTCTCATCTGGCTCTTCCTCATCTTCCATCTCATTCCTCTAGTACTCTCCTGTAGCCCTTCAATCTACTTCTTCCCCATCTCAGTTTGTTCCTCTCAAGTTCTTACCCATCTAGTTCTTCCATTCTCTTCTCTCTTCTCCCTGCCTCCTGAAAGTCTTGGAATATAAAGGGAGGGTCCGAGTTAAATTGTGTAAAGCTATTAACGTCCACCTCTCCTAGGCAGTGTCCCCTTGTGGAATTTACCGTAAATCAGGAGACTTGCACGTGGGCTGTTACCATTGTTAGTCCACCTGGGACTAACCAATGGGCGCCCACCTGGGTGGTGTTTCCTGTAGTCCTTGAAAGTGGCCAAGGGAGATAGATAATCTGATTCCAGAGAAAGCCTTTCCTGAGGTTGTTCTCCAAATACCTGGAATGTGTATGTCCAGAGAGTGATCAGTCTACACTGTTAGTCCTTCTTAGGGGAAAGTCAATTGGAAAAACTATGAAGGCACACATGATTTTCATAACAGAAGACAGCTGATATATAACAAGCCAAGTAACACAAAAACTCCTTGGGATTTGGCTTCCTCTGGAGGAATTCCCTGATTCCTCCAGGTAGTGACTTTGCCATAATCAGCTGAGTTCTTATGTTATTCCTGCGGCCTGCAGCATTGACCAAAGCCACAAGACTGAGTTTATTGCCAGTGTCAGAAATGAGCAGCAATGCAAGCTGACAAGGGTATATGTCATGAATTCTCTTGCTGGAGTTTATACCTCGTGTATGGAGACAAAAAGAACATGCAGGCATGAAAACTGATCTGTCTGAAGGACATCATAATCTGCTTCCCTGATGTCCACAAAACCTTGAGTTAGGAACCTTTTTTGTTGTGACTTCAGATGACATCCAGGTTGTCAGGAGATCCTGAGACTAAAACAGAAGTCACTCTAAGAGTGGGGCACTCAGGCATTTATAAAAAGCTGTGAAGTATAGAGAGATTTTTAGGGAGGGACCTTTGGGTATAAAAGCCAAAAGATCAAATGCTCAGAGGGCAATGCAGTGTAACTGAGGACAAGTTGGGTCCTACTGTGCTGTCTTTATCCACACATCTGTAGTGGGTTAGCCACCTCCAGATCTTCTATTCTTTCATTTTTTTACAACTACATGTACTTGCCCGTGACAATACCCTGGAGCCCCCACTTTGCATACCTTCTTGGACCTTAATGGGCCTCAGTCCCCACCCTGACATCACTGTAATCTGTGTGCATGGCAGAAATAAGCACATTCTTAAGAGTCATTTATATCACTTTCTTTGACTAACAACTAGTATAACAGTGAACCCCATGAACTTGTAATTTCCCTGGGAATCTCATTGTGGGAAAAGACTGAATCCTCAGGATGAAAATATCTCTACTGAAGAAACATTTACTCCCTATCTGACCACATGGCTGCAGAGACAGGACCTGAAAATGAGAGAAGGTTTTAGAGACAAGAAAATTCGTTATATGACTTCATTAGATTACTCCTTTTTTAATTTTTTGTCTTCTATCTAAACCACTTAAGACCTCAATCATGGATTTGTTTCCTAAATCTTCATTGCCAAATTAGTGAAACTGAATCACTATCATGTTATCATTGTTCATTAATAATGTGTTCTTTCTTTTTGATTCTTTTCTTCTTTCTCTTTCTTTCTTTCTTTCTTTCTTTCTTTCTTTCTTTCTTTCTTTCTTTCTTTCTTTCTTTCTTTTTCTTCCTTTCTTTTTTTCTTTCTTTCTTTCTCCATTTCCTCTTTCTGTTTTAAAGAACAGTATTAGCATAAACCCTTGTCTCCTCTGGGACTCACTGTATAGATTTAACTGTCTTAGGACATCAGAGAGATCTGCCTATTTTTCTTCCAGAGTGCCTACATTATATGTGGGCACATCACAATTGGATTACTTGGTTTCCTTATATGGCTTAATAAAGATGAGTGGCTGAGCCTGGCTGGTTACCATAGCAAGGGTGCAGGCTCTAGCCCTAACTTCAGTAGCAGAAGTAGTCTCCCATCAAATTTGGCCCTCCTGCTTTAAAGTCCACTGTCTTCCAACTATGAGCAATATTGTGTTAATTTATCATTCATTCCATTATAACTAATCAAGAGAGTAGGATAGGGTTCTGTCCTTACTCTTCAGATGATGAAACCCAGGTTCAAAGAAATATTTGATTTTGAATATGGTTAAGTATAACTGTTCATCTCACTGCTTCTGTCATTCTAATGACTCGTGAAGTGAAGTTGAAGCTGCCTGGGACAGGTATTGTGGCATAGACCTCTAATCGTGGTATTTAGAAATTGGAGGCAGAAATTTCATGATTTCAAAGTCATCTAAGGTGAACATGGTCAGTTGAGTTTAGGGAAAGGCCCTTAGTACCAAAGGAGTCTGTGACTGGTTCATGGCCATGTCCATAATTTTCCCTGCAGCTCCAGAGCTACAGGGCCATAGCTCCAGCAAGTGTTAGCTGAGGTATTGATACCCCAGGTTTTCTATTCTTGGTGAAGTTTCCTGACTAAGGCAGCCTAGGTCACTTTGGGGCAGATTTCTGATGCTCATTAAAAAGGAGAATATTCCTGCAGGTGAGAGAATTGACGTCAGGTAAGGATAAGCTCCCTAACTGCTTATCCAATGCTGTGTGTTCAGCTCTGAAACCATATACACACAACCAAAAGAAGTGGACTCAGCAGGTTTTATGTATATATCTGTGCTTACTTAATCACGCAAGCTTAACAAGGAAGAAATTAGGAAGGAAGAATTTGTGAAGTAGTAAACAGAGGACAAAGGAAGTGGGAAAATGATGTAATACACTTCAATTAAAATGTATGAAAATATATTTTATAAAAAGCAGCTAGAATTGTGAGACCAAAATGAGCCATCTTAGAAATAAGACCAAAATGCTTTCACCCTAAAATTAAGGCCTAAGATTTCTCCTTTTGGGAATAGGCCATTAGTTACTGAAACCAGTCAGTTCAGATTCCAGAAACCAGGAAGTGTAAAAGTACAGAGTCACAAGATAGTCACGAGGTAATGCCTGCCAGACTATGGAATGTCCTCTCCCTGGTTTCCAGTGTAACTGACCACAGAAATGCCCCCACCTGAGGGCAGCCAATGAGAAATGGTGGCGGTCAACCACTCCCTTAGAAGTAATTTCTAGAAGTCCCTAGAAGCGAGCCAATCAGGATTGTACCTGTACTAGCACCCCTAAATGATGTAACCTTGTGACTTTTCCCTTTAAAAACTGAGCTTGCAGACAGGTGGGCACTTCCTCCAGCCTCCACCGAGTTGGATGTATTGGACGAAGTCCCTGCCTAGGCTTGTATTGCTTTTGGATATCCAGAATTAAACCTTGCTTTTGCATTCCGGCATGCTCGTCTTTGGTGGTCTCTCTGGGGGTCACGATCTGGGCACAACAGAGTGACGGCTTAGAAGTTGAGAGCACTGGGTTCTTTTACAGAGGACAAAGTTTCCATTCCAAGAAACCACCTAACTCTTCACCACTTCCAAGGATCCTGGTGCCCTCTTTTGGCCTCCGAAGGTACTGAACACAGACTCTTGTAGTCAAACAGCCATTTTCATAAAATTAAAATTAAAGAATTTAATTTAATCTACAGTGATATCACAGCCCTGAGATAGACAGCAGTCAAGGCTAGTTAAAATGAATGTCTTCTGTTCCTGCATGGAAGCAACTCTGTTCTCCCTCTGAGGCAGCATATTCAGAGCAAAAGTCTTATTCTAAGGTTTGAATATCTCACTAGCACAGGTCATCTAAAAAGAGCATCCACAGTACTGATAGTTTACTTTTCCATGATTTTTTTTGTATTTGTGTTCTCTGTCCTTTGTATGTGTGAGAAGTAAAGACAATGATACATCTTTTTAATATATTGATACATATTCTAAATGTAGAGTATAATTTATGATCTAAAAGATAGATATTTCTCTATATATTTTCCTTTGCCTAAGTAGCTACACTTGCAATATTCTGACCCTATTTAAATTGTTCAAAGTATCACTTGGGATCTGATCCTATAAGAGATCATATATAGAATGCAAAATGTTTTCTAGTCTTCTCTTATAGCATTAGCCTGAGATGGATGCACACTGTTAGTAAATAGATTTTTGTTTATTAATCAATTAACTATATGGAGTGATTTATTTCTAGAAAGACATTAATTGTAGAACAGCTGTACATCCAGCCATTCAGAAAATGTTTCACAGACAAGCCCTCTTATGTTAATTATGGTGACCTTGATCCCAGTCTATTGCTTCTCAGGGCAATGTCTTTACTGTCCTCCTGATTAAACAAACTAAATTCTTAAAAGGCTCTACCACCAGTGAGTTTTAAAATTACCCATTTGAGTCATGTAGTCAACTGTCTATTCCAGTAGCTGGTAAAAGGTTTATATGTGAAGCATGGCTTCTGCCTTTAGAACAGAACAGGAAGAATAGTTTCTTATGCACACTGTAAGGGCAAAGAAGATAGGTAATTAACTGCTGGATTTATCCTTATGAAATAGGACCTGATTGTGGCAGGGTTAGTGATTTGTAATTTCCCATCATGTACTATTTTATATCATGCGTACGAACGAAGGCCTGATTAGTGGACATACAATTTGAGAAGGTTCTTTTGATCCAATGAATACTGAATTTCCAGCTAGTGGGCTCTCCTTTCCAGATATATTCAATCCTGTTTTGCACTGTTCAGTCAGCACAAAGAGATCAGACACAGGTTGTTGACTGTAGATGCTTGTGTCAGGTTACAAAGCTCAGCAGCTAACATATGACACAGTGGCAAGGTCTAACAGTTGTTTTTAATGCCAGTCCTCCACCAGCGAATGGCCTGCTCCTTTGAAAGTCAGGATAGCTATGTGTTTTTTAATTATATTTATACCTTTTTAAATATCAATTATTAGTTTACTTTTTTTGGTTTTTTGAGACAGGGTTTCTCTGTGTAGCTTTGGAGCCTGCCATGGAACTACTTTGTGGACCAGGTTGGCCTTGAACTCACAGAGACCCACCTGGCTCTTCCTCCTGAGTGTTGGGATTAAAGGTGTGCACCACCATTGCCTGCCTTAGTTTCACTTTTTAAATTTGATTTTCTTCAATTATATCATTGCTCTAATCTCTTCTTTCTTTTATTCTATGTATTTTCCAGTTATTAAGGAATTCCTTGCATGTTTCCTCAGGTGGTGTTTTTTTTTTTTCTATTTAGAGCACTTTCCTCTTTGCTCAGGCTTTCTGCACACAATGTAATTGAGAATTGCTTTGATCATTTAATCCTGAAATTGCTGTCGAGTGCTGGGAAGACAGTCCTGTCACTCCTTCTGGTCTGGGTCTTGACTGGTCAGTGAGAAAGAAAAATAAACCAGTGAATGAGTTTCCTCCAAACTCTCTGGCATTTATTGGGAACTTACAAGTGAAAAGGGACCTGTGCAATCATTGGGTTCACACACCAACTTTAATCAGATTTAGACAAAGCAAAGAAATGGATGAGCAAGGAAGTTGGTGAAAGCTTTCCTGCTGTTACAGTAGATGACATTAGCAATGAGTACTGAAATCATCAATGTTAGATGATCAATAAGTGTCCTGACTGCTCACAGACCAGACAATCAAGAATTTGAACTTCTGTGAAATCAAATTAGTGTAGTTACTCTTGTAGAACCGTGGGAGCCTGTTTTCAGGTTCCTCTTGGCTTTACTCAGCAGGTCCGCATAGAGGATGATTAGGGCCACGGGCCTGAGTGCAGGTGTCCAAAATGATCTGCACTTGGCTGTTCTGGGGGAGGAGGTCTTTTGCTCCACTCCTTGGCGTCTCTATAAATACCCTGGGGCACAGACAGTCAGGGCCCATTGGAATAGGTTCCAGGCCCTCTCGAGGCTATTCTTTATTTTTTGTTTATCTTCACAATCTAAAACATTCTATCTAATATTTCCTGCTGCTTCCACTCAAGAAAACACTGGGGAGCTGTTGGGTTGGTGGTTAAATGTCCCGTAGAATGGTGCCATGAACAGGGACTGAAGAAAAAAGAAAAAAAAGAGACTAAAGACAAAAAAGGGAGACTAAAGACAAATGAACAGGGACTAAGGACAAAGTAATAGGGACTAAAGAAAAAGGAAAATAATAGTTTTATTACAGAGTCTTTGACAAAAGTGTGAGTCAGCCCTGCCAGTGGTAAGTGGCATGTCAGTGTTATGGAAAACATATATATTATTGAGGGGATGTAGATGTAACCAACCGTCTTATTAAATAAGAAACACAGAAACAATGTAAAAGAGAAAGCCGAGAAGTCAGAGCTCAGAGCTAAAATCTCACCCTTCCTCCTGCTGTCCCAGCTTCGCGAAAAGAGACCTACTTCCTGTCGGTTCGTATTTTTAAAGTATGTTGTTCTGCCTTCTCATTGGTTGTAAACCCAAACACATGACTGCCTCGTCACTGTCTGAATGTACAGCCCCCTAGGTCTTAAAGGCATATGTCTCCAATGCTGGCTGTATCCCTGAACACACAGAGATCTTATGGGATTAAAGGCGTGTGCCACCACCGCCACACTCTTGCTATGGCTCTAATAGCTCTGACCCTGAACACACAGATATCTATGGGATTAAAGGCGTGTGCCACCACCGCCACACTCTTGCTATGGCTCTAATAGCTCTGACCCCCAGACAACTTTATTTATTAACATACAATCAAATTAATATTTCAGTACAAATCAAAATAATATTTCAATACAATTAGATTACCACCACAAGGGGCAATAGTTTTTTTTATCCTTGAAAGAAAAAGAAAAATGGACTGGAAGGATGCCCAATGCTGCAGTGCAAAATTCCCTTCTGTCAAAATTTTCTATCTTATATCCCTTTCTCATTTTCTATCTGTGAATAATAAGTATAAGGTATAGGATAGTAATATAGTATAGGAAAAACTTAGAAGTGTAAGATAGTGTAGAAAAAATTAAGGAAGGCAACTAGACAGAAAAACTCTTCAGTTTTCTAATTTTCAGGGCTATGAACACAAACTGGGAAAAAAATCTTTCTTTGAGCTTTACAGGTAGTAAATAAGCTCTTTTTTTTTTGGTTTTTCGAAACAGGGTTTCTCTGTGTAGCTTTGCGCCTTTCCTGGAGCTCACTTGGTAGCCCAGGCTAGCCTCGAACTCACCGAGATCCGCCTGGCTCTGCCTCCCGAGTGCTGGGATTAAAGGCGTGCGCCACCACCGCCCAGCAATAAGCTCTTCTTTGAGGAAGAAAATGTTTCCTATGGAAGCTTTTGGCCTAAAAACAGCTGAAATGCTAAGTCCAAGCAGCAGGAAAAAGTGATTTCTCTCTGAGGCAAAAATTCAGGTGTAAAAAGCCAGAAAGTTTAAAGATCAGAAGTTTTGGGAAAAGTTGGTCTTTCCCCTTTGGCAAAAAAACTCTTAAAGTAAAAAGCTTTTCTTGAAAAATTTGGAAGCAAAAAAATCTCTCTAAAAAGTCTTAATCTTTCTCAAACTAAAAGCTCTCTTAAACTTAAAATCTAAAGCCTATAACTTTCTCAAAAGGAAAAAAATTAGAATCACCTGAAGATATTAGTATGGGGACCATCTGTGATTAGCTCTAAGGGAAAACAACAAACTTCTTAAGACAGCAAAACCTCTCCAAGTTCTTTCAAGCTTTAAAAATCCTCCCTGCAATGCAGGAGACAAGGATGGAGTTCCTACAAACCTCTCTTCTAAGCTCTGTCTCTTCAAACTAGTAAAAGACAGTGGGTCAAAGTCCCCTGAGGGAAACACCTGGGAAATGTGGTTAAAAAGCTACAGTAAACCCAAAAGGGCAGGGAATTTTACCTGAGAAAAATAAAAACAGCCAAGCCTTGCAGTTACAGCCAAGCTGAGGCATCAAGGGTTTTGTTTGAGCATTTCAGAATAAAAAGGTGCTCCTAATTGCCCTAATGCAAAGATCCCCTGAAGCAATGCAAACTGTTAGCATTGTATCCTCTTCTGACCAAAAACCCAGAGGCCACTGGCCAGCATCTCTGAGTTGGAGTGCATTTCGGGGTTCCCTGCAGTTGCAAACTTCCTGGAGCACAGAGCTGAGGCAGGAAGGTGCAGGACCCAGGGGAAGATTGCTAATGAACAAACAAAGCTAAAGCTGGTGGGAACAGCACAGTTGTCCACTTTCCTACAAGCCTGGGGTTGATAGGTCCACAGCTGCAAAAAGAAATCTGAAAAAAAGGCTTTCCTATCAGTGTTAGTTTTTTGGCAGGCACTCTTACCCTGCGAGGAAATGTCACAAAACAGGACAGAATCCACTAACAAGAGCTTTATTAAGCTAAGAGAGAGAGAGACAGATGTGACAGTCCTGTTGGAAAGGCATGTGCATAAAGAGGGAAGCCAGGAATATGGCTTATAAAGGCTGGGTCGTGTATGAGTACACAGGCTCATGTGGCTACTCCATACATGCACATAGATAACATGGTTGCGTTGCGCACTTTATGCAACTATGCAAAACCACAGGGTCCTGGTCACAGGAGACATTTTGACCTAGAAATGGCTATTTTAACCCAGAACTTGCTAGGCAGAAGTGTCTAGGTCTGCCGGGCTTGCGCAACCATGCACAACCGTGGGGGCGTGTTGGGAATCTATCAATCAGAGAAAGGACCTTTCTGGAAAAGCAGTAAAGCCAAACTGTGTCTGCAGTTGTTTTGCCAAATCAAGAACACGGTTTGGGGAAAGAGCCCAGCCAGGACAGAACAGAACTATTCAGGAGTAAAGCTTTCTTTTCTGTCAGAGAAAGCATGTCTTTGAGAAAAGCTTTGTTTCAACTGACTCTCGATGAGATGAGGGAGTGTAGCCCTAAGGGGTGATTGCCTCTGGCATAAACTTTGTCCTTGAGCATCCACACAAGCAAATGCATCCCACTGGGGGACTGAGTCAGGTGCAAGTCTTGAGGGAAAACACCTGTCCTAATGCAAGCATAGATATGGCAAAAACCTCCCTTGTTAGATTTTCAGTCTGTATGCAAACCACACATACCCTGAAAACAGAAAGGGACTAAAGCCCCTACCTTCAGAAGCAAAAAAACTGTCACTGTGGCATTGGGAAATGTTTCTGGGGCAGAGGGGATAAACTAAGACCAAACTGGGAACTGTCAGGGAGAAAGACTCTCTGAAGAAATAGAATTTCTCACCAGAAAATTTATGACCTGACAAAGCCGCTAGAGTTTGAGGCAGATTTGGGAGTGCAAAAAGTCCCTACCTCCAAAGGCACTAGCAGAGGAACAGAGCAGCCTAAGATATCTGAAGCTCTGCATCTGGGGGAAAAGGAACAAGCAAAATGAGAATAAAATCAGTGGGCGAAAATCTCTCTGAAAGAGCTATGGAAAAGCTGTTGTAAATGTTTTTGTTTTTCACTGACTGACTAAGGCAAACACAAGCCCCGAGGAAATTGGTATCAGGAATGCCAGCCTCAATGCGTGCTAACAAGGCAGGTGCAGTTCTGATTGGGGACAGTGTCAAATGAAGCAGAAACACCTGTTGAAGCCAGCTCAGAGAAAGCAGAAATCTCCTGATGTCCCGTAATTGAAAACTTAAAACTTTTGGTTAAAATCTCTTGTTGCAAAAGCAAAAAACTTGGTTCAAATCTCCCGGGCAAGAATTTGTAAGCAAGTCTGGTAAAAAAAAAAAAGAACCAGTTGACTTTCAGACCCAAAAAGAACTCTGGGAAATGCAGTCCATAAGCTAGCTCATAACAGTGAGCTGAGGAAGAGAAATGAATTATGGGAAATGTAGTTTTTCAGCTAAAGATGGCAATCTTGTCCAAAAACTTTTCAGCTCAGAATGAAGTTTCTTCTCAAAGCAATGCTAGAAAACTTAGTCTTACCTCTTGAGAACTCAGATCAGACAAAAAGCTACCTATAAGAGGAAACAAGCCACTTTAAAATCCTTAAAACAAGGGAAAGCCATTTATACACTGAACTTTGTCTTAGATATGAAGAAACTTATGTGAAATTTAACAAGTTATTTGCTTGAATGATTAGCCTGCAAAGAGTGATTTCTTTGCAAATCTAATAAGGAGACAAAGAAACAGGCATTCAGAAAAAATGACTGCTTTATAAATGGGAAACAAACCAGAAAAACTTGTCTTAAAATATAGTTGCTTCACCTGAAAGTTCCTTATAAGAAATCAATGTTAAATATCACAGCTGCTAATAATATCAGGAGTTAAAGCTAATGAAGTGAAAATACTAAATCCTGAAAATGCATTTTTTCTCAGAGTAAGCTAATGAAGGATACATTTCATGGAAGAAACATATGTTCTTGACTCCTTTGAATAGTAGCAGTTTTGGTGAAAATATTGGGCTAGTAAAAATCTATTAGAGACATCAGCATTGATAAAGAACTCATAGCAAATACAGCTTTAAGAAATTAAGAAGAGGAAAAATTGTATCAGAGTTTGAGTATGAAAAGCAGCTAAATCAATTTTCTCGATATTTAGGTTCCATCCTGCAGTCTGGGGATTGTAGGAGAATAAAGAGGCTTCCAGACTGCTGAGGAGTTTGAGATTTTGTTTCTAATGTTCTCAGGCCTGTTGAAAGCTGCAAGTCTAGAACCCCATTTCAATTTAGACAACTATGTTCTCTTGTTGGGAAATTGACTGAGTTGCCACCCAAGCAATTCAGAAACAGGATATTCTTTACAAGGTTTTTCTTCTCTTTCTGCTGGGTTTGCTGTAAACTGATGTAGCCCTTAATAGTTGTTATAAAACATCTGAAATGCATAGCAACAGAAGTCACTAAGTTAAGAGTGGGCCATTAAAAAAATCACTCTTGTTTCAATCTATCAAGAACTTTGAGAATATCAAAGCTATCTATAAGCTCTGATCTTTAGAAATTATTTGCAAACTTTCTGTCTAGTTAAGACAATCTATTAGAGATAGTGATGATAATTAAGAGTAAGAAGTAGAAAATTATTCTGCCTTGTTAGAAAATGTTAAATCTCTTCTAAGTGTTAAGAAATATTTAGTTGTTTACTAAGTTAGATATATGCTAATGGTAGCCCTATATAAGTTTGTGAAATAGATCTATAGAGTTTCTTTAAGAATATAAGCTTGCAGACCACATGAGAAAAGGAAGAAACAAAGTGCTAGAGAGGCCCACAGAAATCCACAAAGATACCCCCACAATAGACTGCTGGCAATGGTCGAGAGACAGCCGGGACTGACCTATTCTGGTGATGGGATGGCCAAACACCCTAATAGTTGTGCCAGAAACCCCATCCAAGGACTGAGGAATCTGGATGCAGACATCCATGGCTAGGCCCCGGGTGGAGCACTGGGAGTCTAATTAGCAAGAAAGAGGAGGGTTCATATGAGCGAGAATTGTTGAAACCAAGGTTGGATCAAGCACAGGGACAAATAGCCAAACAAATGGAAACACCTGAACTATGATCCAAAGGCTGAGGGGCCCCCAACTGGATCAGGCCCTCTGAATAGGTGAGACAGTTGATTGGCTTGATCTGGTTGGGAGGCATTTAGGCAGTGGTACCGGGTTCTGTGCTCATGGCATGAGTTTGCTGTGTGAAACCTGGGGCTTATGCAGGGACACTTGGCTCAGTCGGGGAGGAGGGGACTGGACTGGCATGGACTGAGTCTACCAGTTTGATCTCAGTCCTCAGGGTAGGCTTTGCCCTGGAGGAGGTGGGAATGGGGGATGGGCTGGGGGGAAGGGGAGGGGGCAGGAGGGGGGAGAACAAGGGAATCCGTGGCTGATATGTAGAACTGAATGGTATTGTAAAATAAAATAAAAGGAAAAAAATAGAATATAAGCTTGCAAGAAGCATCCAAGGTAGTCTTAAGACATGTAATAAGCTTGTAAGAAGTAAAGATGCTAGTTGTAAATGTAAGTTTAAATAAGAAATAAATAAGAAGATAGAATGAATATAAGAAAAGATGAATATAAAAGTAATAAGAAATATATTTGCTAAAGTAGTTCTATAGTTTCCTTAAGGAGTATAAATAAGTAGATGTTAATATGTTATATGCGAGTTTGTAAAAATGTGTAAATGTTGACTGTGAGTTTATGCTTAAGCACATATTATATGTGAAAAAATTAAATGTTGATTATGAATCTATGTTTAATGTATATGGTGAAAGAACCTGAGATACAGCAGTTAGTGTGCTAGCAGACTACAACGCAGGCAGTCTGAGCAGTTTCCAAAAGCTCTAGAAGCCGCAAAGAATGGCAGATGCCAGAACCAGCACAACAAGGCATCCGCAGCTGAGATCCATGGAAAATCAACGCAACACAGAAAAACCTGAGCTAACAACAAAATGATGTGGTTTAGAATACTACTGTACCTAAAAAGGTCTCTGGCTTGAGAATTAAAGTTGCAGAGATGCTTGTTTGAACTAAAATTGTTAACTGCAAAAAGTTTTGGTTGTAAAACATCTCTTCATAGTTGGAAGTGAAAGCCTGATACCAAAATTTACTTTTTCGAACTTTTTGAACTTAAAATAATGAGATAAAACTACAAAAAGATTTTTGTTATGGATTTCTTCATATTTGGAAGGCTTGCACCAGAATTTATTATTTCAATTTTAGAACTGAAAAAATGAAATGAACAATAGTGATTTCATTGTAATGGGACAATTTTGAGTTTACTTATACTAATGACCTAGAAACTATTTTCTGGAATTGGGTTAAAAATGGAACTGTTTAAATGAAGAAATTTATTGTTTCTACCTAGAATCAAGATGCAATTTTGTGTATGCATATATACTTTATTAATTGGTGATTCATGAATTGTTTTATGGAACTGTTTATGTAAAAATGGAATTACTTTTGGAACTGGTTTTTGTTACAAATAGAACTGTTTAAATGGAAAAGTTTGGGTTTTCTAGGCTCGAGATTTTGCTGAAAAAAATTATAAAGAAAAGGGAGAGTTAATATTCCTTATTCTATTTAATTTAAAAAATGGAGTGGAATAATGTCATGTTTTGTTAGTAAGAAATGCAAATAGGTATGCTAAGAGACTACTTTTAAAGTGTAAAGAGTTTTATTAAGAAACTGATTTTGGATGTTTTGCTAAAAGTTTTCAAAGTGTTAATGGTTAGATTGGAAATATTGCTTTTCAATATGGGTTTGTAGGAATTGTATGAGTTTGGGTTTTCTTCTAACTAGGTTTGAGATTGTTTTTAAAAATTATAAAGAAAAGGAGGAGTTATGAGTGAATTAAGGTTAAATGTATGTTTGCAGAAATTGTTTAACCTGTTCATGTTAATGCACCTTGGATTTGTGCAGATAAGGAAATATTTGTTTGTTGTGAATACATCAGAAGTTTTTCCTATGTTCTGTTATAAAGAAAATTAAAATGATTTTATTAAGAGTTAAAGATGTAAGATTGAGAATTGTAACTATGCATAGCAATATTTATGTTAACTTGTTACTGGTAATGATGAAATAAGGGATTCTTTAAGTTTGCAATTACATTAAGAGTTTTTGGTTTAGAAAGGGCTGGATGCAGCTAAGACTGCTGTAGTCACCTTGGACCTAACACAAAAGAGAAATGCCATCTTTATCATCTTCTACTCCCATACTGGAAGGAATAACACTTATGGATTGCTGTAAGTTATTAATGAATATATATATATATATATATGTATATATATATACATATACATATATATAAAGAAAGAAAGGGGAGCCTGTGGGAACCTGTTTTCAGGTTCCTCGTGGCTTTACCCAGCAGGTCCGCATAGAAAGGATGATTAGCACCACGGGCATGGGTGCAGGTGTCTGAGATGGTCTGCTCTTGGCTGTACTGGGGAAAGGTTTTCTGCTCCACCCCTTGGCGTCTCTATAAATACCCTGGGGCAGAGACAGTCAGGGCCCATTGGAATAGGTTTCAGGCCCTCTCGAGGCTATCCTTTATTTTCTGTCCGTTTACCTCCACAATCTAAATTCTTCTATCTAATATTTCCTGCTAATCACACTCAAGAAAACTCTGGGGAGCTGTGGGATTGGTGGGTAAACACCCTGCATTGAACCAATGTAGAAGATCTGGATATAATGGTGTGATCCTGATTAACAAGATTGTTATTTTCCAGGTTTAAATTGTTCAGCCTGAGAGAAAAGGTATGAGTGGTCCTTGTTGTGCCCTAATATAAATCTCTAGTCTCTGGAGCACAATACCATAAAGCCTGTTTTAATTTTTTAACATAAATTGGGGGATCATCATTATATCATTTTCACCATCTATTTCCTGCTTCTAAGATCAAATGTGTCAGGCATTCCAGGCTGGACCCTGACTGCTCAGCAAGAAGGCAAAAGAAACAGGGGAATGAATGTTCTATTGCAGCCCAGGCTTTTTATTGTGGAATGACATTACAGAGCATTACAGAGGTGCTTGTGTAAGAATGGGAATTCATTGTCCACATATAACAAGCAGTTATGGTCATAGTACTGAAATGAAGGGATAGGAAGGAGCCTTAAAATTTTCCAGTTTTCTCTGCAGTTTGAGTTGTCAATGTGTAATCAATTAATCAATTATGGGTGATCAATAAATGTTCTGAGTGGCCATTTCTTGGGCTCCAAAGACTAGGTTCCTTGGCCGGGAGACTGACCGGTTACCACACTGAAATATTAGTTCTATACCCAGTGCAGAGATTCTATTCTATTGACCAAGAGCCTTTTTCTTGTGAATGCCTTCATAACCATTTTTAACTTTGTGCTTCCTAAGGCCCCTAGAATCACATAGCATCAAAGATCAGAACTTCCAAAACACTTTTGGTATCTTTGGCCTTTGTTAAGGATGATCCTGCTAAGAGTCTCAGTGATGTTTCTGGCTTTTAGTCAAGAATGCAACTGTTTACTTTTCTTTGGAGGTTTTTACCCTAAACTGCATAATCAATATCTACCTCCAGTTCTTATGCCACATCCTCTGAAGATGTAAACAATAACTGATCTGGCTTCTCCCAGGTGAATTTGGGATATTTATTAGATATTAAATTTTGACATCTGTATTTAGTCTCCAGAATGATGAGCCCACAATAAGCTTTCACAACCTCTCACAGTTTTGTCAGCCAAAAGCAGCATGATGCCCTTCTCATTCATTGAGTAGTGGCTTGATGGCCTCTAAGAATAACACATGTGATCAATGGCCTTTTTTTCTGGGCACCTTATTGACCTTGTATGGAAAGGGGAGACATATTTCCCTATTAGTCCCTCTGACCACATTAGAATAGCCTCCAAGAATGATTATTAAACACCTAGAAGATCAGGGTTACATCAGTGTGTTACTTTTAACTACTGTATACGATTTCAATAGCCAAACACAACTCAATAACCTTTTATTTAACAAACATTTTAATGAGTCTCTGAAATAGTGGATATCTGACTTTGCCAACTTTAATATATGATTTCCAAATCTCATTCTTTATGTACCTTAAGCAACTTAATCACACCTTCATAACTTGCAAAACCTTTTTAGTCCTTTTTATTTTGGATCCATCCTTCATCTTCATATATCTACAGTCATTTCCATGTTTACATTTTTCTAAGTTTTTTTAATGTACCAATTCCTTTTTCTAATTCCATGAGACATAGGAACAATAACAAATATATTTATGGTGTACTATAAGAATTTACTCCTTGGTAGAGGGATACAAGACAATGTCTATCCCATACTCATGAGTCCCAATGACAATGCAAATGCAATTTCACCAACATCACCCTGGGAAACCTATGAGTTCATTGAGCATACTTACTGAACGTGGTTGAAGAGATACTTATAGGAGTTGAATACTGAAGTTGTTTGATAAAAATGGCCAACATTGTCCCACATGGAGTGGCAATATTAGGAGTTGTGGCCTTTTTGCAGTACATATGGTCTTATTGGAGAAAGAGTGTCATATTTCCTACCTACTGCCTACTGATCAGATGTAGAACTCTCAGCTCTTTCTCCAGCACCATGTCTGCCTACACGCCACCATGCTTCCGGCCATAATGAAAATGTACTAAACCCTCTAAAACTGTAAACCATCCACAATGAAATGTTTTCTTTTATAAGAGTTACAGTAGCCATAATGTTGATAAAAAGCAATACAAACTCTAAGTAACCCAAAAGTGGCCACACAAGAATGTCTCCACTCAGTATATACAATGGTTCTCCCCAAGCTGCATATGTGTTACTCACCTTCTCTCTATTGTTCCACTGTCCATATACTCTAGCATTCCATTACATTTCTCAGTGTACAAAGGAGTAAGCCTGAAAGCACTGAAGGTAAATTACCCCTTTGAAGATGACCTTGTCACATGTGCAAATACAGAATCCACCCTCTCCCTAGTATTTCCCAGGCTATGTACACTAGCTCATCCCCCAGATCACAAGGTCACATGTCATTATGGCAGAATTCCTTACAGTTGGTTGGGAAAGGGGCTGTATACTCAGGAGGAAAGAACAGCTCCTTCAATGATGGAGCATCAGTGGTCAATGAATCTGGTGGTGGCCACCCTTTTAAGCAGGCAAAACTGATCAGAGGAAGGTGTCAAATTGTTATCTTAAGGTTGTGCTGAGGCAATAAGAATTAAATAGACAGTTGAAATAAATTACTATTTCCTAAGTACAATCTGTTAAACTAAACCTCAGAGAAAGCATAAGACAGTCTTTGTATAATACATGGCATCACTCTTATAACCATGAATTTGATTTTTAATGGGTGTAGGCTGGTAATACAAATAAACAGCAAATAAATAACCAAACATCATCAAATTGATCTATACACCCTCTAGTACACCACAAATAAAAAAATCCTTCTTTAAACTACAATGCACTAGCTTATGATAGAGATCTTTACACAGAGGGTCTTCTCCATGGATGAGCATCCCATTACCTGTTTTTATTACAGACGTGATCAATAACAGTATAAAAAAAGGAGAATGAATATTTATATTCTAGAAATCTAATTTCTAACAGCTGTGGCTAACATATTGCTTACTTTTGAGTTATTTTAGAAGCATCCCACCCTTAGCTAAATTCTTCTTTCCGCGACTATTTCCTAATCATTGGTAAATCTTTTATATCACCAATTCCACCCTTGTATATTACAGCTTAGTAGTAGAATGCTACACAGTATATGAGATGAGTATTTAACTTCAAATGAATCTTACATCTAAATGTCAAATTTAATGTACATACCTTCTTTTAAAAAAACACTAGAAAATGGGCCTCTTTGAGCTTATCAGCCTGTATAGGTTTGGGAAGGTTTCTCTAAGTCCCTGATATATTGAGAAAGAAACAGAGCTCCTTCTCTAAAACAGGGAATATGCTTTGTTGAGCTAGTAAATGTCTGGGACAAAGGTCTTTGGGGCAGGGGTGGCTTCTGATCATGAGAACCCACCACTTTCTATACATAGGGATGTGGTTATCAGTCCCAAGGCTACTGTGGACTTTGTTTATAGTGTCCTTGAGTCATCCTGTGTTCCTCTTGTGCAACATTGTCTGATTTGCCTCCTGAATTTATATACTTCCTTTGAAAACTGAACCCATTGTATTACATTACCAAGTAACTTGCTGTTGAATTTGGCACAAACCTCTAGCCAACCTGGGAAGTCTGTCCTTAGAATGAAAGTCAGGGCTAAGAACTACTGTGCATTGTGATTACAGCTCACTGGTCTTGTCTCTTAGGCCTCACTATCCAATCAAAGGCATCACCAGACAAACCAGCGAGAAGGGAGGGCACTTCCAGGAGCCATGCTCCTGACTCTGCTCAATTCCTGAGGAAGTCAGAAGTTGTCCTGTGTGTTGTGCCTTGGCCTCTATTGTGGGGAGAGTGCAGGTCAGCTTGCCAGCTGCACTATGATGAGTGAAGACTGCTTTCCATAGACAGGGAGGTGGGGCTGGCCTAGGTGAGTGAGGGACCACTGCCCCCATGCCAGGAAGAGTGGCCTGCCATGCTGAGTGAGAGGCTGCTATCGTCAGACTCTGTGGGCCAGCTGAGCTGAGGAAGCTGGTATGGTGGGTCCTCCCCTGATTGGGTGGGAGTCGGTGGCTAGACACAGAGTTTGGTATGTTCCTGTTGATCCTGTGTGGTCCTTGCACCTTCCCTGGGACAGGGTGGCAGCCTCTGAATAACCTCACCCTGCTGCCTGTGTTTATGCCAAGCAATGGGAGCAGGACTGTTCTTAGAAATATCCTTGTTTTTGACATCACTGTGAAATGACGTTTCCTGTAGTGCTTGGATTATCACTATGGAAGGCAGATTTGCCAAACTTGGAGAACACTAGTCTCTCTAGTATCTTCCAGAAATTCTGCAGTTTTAACATTTAACACTTAGGTTTAGGATCTGGAGTTAATCTGGAGTTAATTTTGTGGAGCTTGTAAATGGTATCTCAGTTTTAGAGTTGTACTATGCTACTAAACTGTGATGTAGAAGAATAGAACTGATAATAATAGAATCAATAAGATAAGGATTTACTAATTCTTAGGAGCTATTACCTCACAACATAAAATTTAGGTAAGGGAGGACTGTATCTCAAATATCCCAAAGATAAGTAGTATCCTAACCATGCCTGTTGGAGAATAGTATGGTAAAAAGGAAATGTTCATTAATAAAGATTAACCAGGTTTAAAGCTACATTCTCAAAACAAAGGAGACAATCCTGATTCACAACCTGTAGTAAGGACCACCCCTCCATTAAAAAACAGGCCTCTCAATGCTGCTCAAAAGAACATTAAGGGGTCACAATCAATATTAAGTCCTGGTGTGCCATGAAGGTATATTAATTCTAGAACAGGGGCATCTCCAGTCTTTTGGAAAAGCAGTTTTGAGTCCGGGTCTCCATCATTGGTTGAGGTGGACTTAAACAATATCAATAGGCCCATGGGGCATTGCCCTTCCTTTCCTTCCTAGTAACCACCATAAATTCAATGATTACAGGTCTGCAGCACCAAAGAGTTCTCCAATTACCAGGCTGAGTCACATAGTGAGCTATCCATTGCTGTAAGGGGAAAAAGATGTGTGTGTGTGTATGTGTGTATCATGCCTTCTCCCTTCAGAACAGAAGAAGAGGAGCAGTGTACTGTGTATACTGCAGGGGGAAACAAACTAGACAATAGCTAGGTCACAGAATGAAGTTTAAGGCAGTGAGCTGCAGGGGTCTCCATTACAATAAGGATTGAGGCATGGTGAGTGGCTTTCTGGGTAATTTCCCAGCAAGTATTAATTCCTTCCAGGTGAATTAAAATAGACAGAATTGGTGGATGTACAATTACGGAGGATAGATTCCAATTGGGGAACTCTCCTACACAGATACGTGCAATAATGGTTGACACAGTTAAGTCAGCTGAGAGGTTTGAGACATAGGCCAATGTCTGTAAATCTGTCATCTTACAGAACTCAATAGTTAACATTTTAAATGGGACAGTGTCATACAGTTTAATTAATGGCATTCTCCCTATCAAGGAAGTGACTACTCAACTTCAAAATCAGTATAGCTAAGTGGTCTTCCAATTAATTTTATCATTTTAAATGCCAATTATTGGTATCATTTTTAAAATTTCATTTTCTTTAAATGCATTACTGCTCTAATCTCTATTTATTTCTAGTTTTCAATGTTCACTGGTTTAAGAATTTCATTTTATTTTTTTTCTTAAGTGCTATTTATTTGTTTATTTATACCAACTTAAAGCAGTGGTTCACAACCATGGGGGGGGGTCACACCTCCGTTAGGGAAATCAAATGACTGTATATTACAGGCCTGGCTTAACACCATCAGAAAACAGATATTTATATTTCAATTCATATCTGTAACAAAATTATACTTGTGAAGTAGCAGTGATAATAATTTATAGTTGGGGTCACTGTATTAAAATGTCATAGCATTAAGAAGGTTGAGAACCACTGGTTTTGTTGAATGTCTCCTGTAATTCATGCTTGCCTCACACTATAAAATTGAGAATTGCTTTGAAAGCCTAATCCTGCCTCTGCTGCCTGGGGCTGTGAAACAGTGTTGCAAATACCTCCAGGCTGCACCTTGACTTGTCTTTGGGAAGGAAAGTAGACCAGTGAATAAGTATCCTCAGTGTTCTCTAGATTTCATTGTGAATTTACAAATGAAGTGGGATCTGTATAAGAATTGAGTTCACTGACCAACTGTAAAGCAGGTGTCATCACAGCAGAGACATGGATGGGCAAGTAGGTGGGTGAAAGCCTTCCTGATGTGACTGTATTTGACATTAGCAATGAATAGTGAGGAAATCAATTTTAGATGTTCCATAAATATCCTGACTGGACATTTCTTAGTTTCACATAATGGTCAATCAAGAATCTTAATAAAGAACTGAACTTTGGTGAAACCAAATTGCTGTAGTTACACTAGTACAAGTAAAAATAGAAGACCTCGATAAAATGGTTTGGCCTTGTCTCATATGACTGTGTTTTCCATGTTTGAGATGTATACTCTGAGAGAAATAGCATAAGTAATACTTTGTGTGCTCTAATACAAATCTCCTGTCTCTAGAGCACATGGCCATAAAGCCTGTTTAAATTTTTAGTATAGTTTTAGAATTAAAATTATATCGTGTTAACTATCTCTTCTCTGCCTCCAAAACCTCCCATAGAATTTTTCATTGTGCTGTAATGTGGTGGTATTGTGTTCCCCAAAATATTGTGTACTCTAATAAATTTATCTGGGGTCAGAGAACAGACAGCCACTAAATACAAAGGCTAGAAAATGGTGGCACTCACACCTTTAATCCTAGCATTCCAGAGATAGAAATCCCTCTGGATCTCTGTGAGTTCAAGGCCACATTGGAAATAGCCAAGCATGCTGACACACACCTTTAATCCCAGAAAGCCAGCCTTTAATCCCAGGGAGTGGTGGTAGAAAGCAGAAAGATATATAAGGCGTGAGGACCAGAAACTAGAAGCTTTTGGTTGGTTAAGCGTTTGGCTGGTTAAGCATTCAGGCTTTTGAGCAGTAATTCAGCTGAGACCTATTCCGGATGAGGACTCAGAGGCCTCCAGTCTGAGGAGACAAGACCAGCTGATCCGGCGAGGTGAGATAGCTGTGGCTTTTTCTGTCTCTCTGATCTACCAGCATTGACCCCAATAACTGGCCTCAGGTTTGATTTTATTAATAAGAACTTTTAAGATTCCTGCTACACTGTAACCCATGGCATCTTTTGTTTAACAACACATACTATTTGAATGTGACCTGTGTATGGCTGCAGGACCATCAGCTATGAAGCAAAGGGTTGCCTGCCCTGGACATTGAGTGTGGAATGGAATGTGCACACATAGAAGCCTGTGTCTTAGAAGAGGATCAGGAAATGCTCTGGGAGAATGGAAGATTTTACTAGAGTAGAAATTTCCCAGATGAGGGCCCTGTCTCACCTTAGTGTAGACAGGAAGACCTAGGACGGCTTGGGCTTTCTGAGTTATCAGATCTCTACTCACCCAGTGTGTTAACTGCCAATGTCCTGAAGCCCAGCTGGGAAGGCCTAGCTAATGAGGGACTCTGGGAAGGATTAGCAACCAGGGATACAGGTGGGAGGTAGCTTGCAAGTATTTTCCAGGATTCTCTTGTTGTTTTGCTATAGGGAGCAGTAAGGAAGACCACAATCTGTACCATAGTGAACATGGGCATCACTGTCACATATCAGGAGGATCAAGTTGGCTGAGCTATCAGTCTGACCTTCTTGGATTGAGATGGACCATGAGCCAGACTGAGTTTCTGTCGGTCCGTGTGGTAACCTGTGCAGTGGCCTTTGGCCTCTTTGCTTTGAGTGTGGATTCATTGGAGAGGGTTAGGTAGTCTCTGCCACCCTAGCATGGGAAACTTGTGATATCACTGTCCAATGTGAACATACAGGCATTGATTTTCATGTGTAATAGGAAGACATGTTAAAAAACTGAATGTATGCTTTCTAGAAGCTCTGAATGTTACACTCCATCTTCATGTGTGTCTAACAAAAGCTACAGATAGTCTGGAAACTAGTAGAAAGGAGATGATAGGCATCATCCTTCAGCACTACATGATTAGAATGTTTTCAACTTTTTGCTACTATCAGGCACCATTCAGTGAAGCTCAGTTCTGGGGCAGAAGAGGAGTTTCTGAGTTTTAATGGTGTCTCAGGTTTGCATGACATTGACAGGTATAAAGGGTAGATGCCACAGCTTGTGACATAATCTATGTGGGAGAAAGCAGTCATCAATTTATTTCCAACATTGTTTTGTGATTGGACATGATTGGGTCTGGGTTTGTCTGAAACAACAAGGAGGCATGAGGGGCTGTAGAGCCATAGTAGGCTCTGGAGGAGATTGCCTCCATTGGCAGGGACAGCTGTAGGACATGGTGCCTCTTTGGAAGACACACCAATATTTGATAGGTCAGAAAGTTAACAGTTTAAGGATCACTTTGAGTTAATTTTGAGGGAGTTGGGAAATCTGTGTTTATTTCATTTTTATACACATAGAATAAAGGATAACATTGGTCAAGAACACAGTTTTCCTGGCTGATTTTCTTTTGTTCCTTTGATTCAAACTTAGTTATATTTTCCTGCTTTTGGTCTTGACTTTTTCTCTCCTTCCTTTATATTCTTTCAAAATATTGTACACATTGTTCACTGTTGTATCTTTTGTGGTATATATAGAAGTCACATTGTGTCAATGTTTGCACTGTGTTTTCATAATCCCATTGAACATTCTGAGTGTTTCCATTTTGCATGTAGCCTTGTAATCAGTTTTTCTGTTATAAATTGTTAGATATTGTCTTTGGATTGCATTTGACTTGTAATTCAAATTGTCCATAAAAACATGTTAATACTGAGGCATCATGTTCCTAATGATCATTTATATACTTTAATTATTTAGAAGTTCTGTTACATGGAAAGGCTTTACCACATTGATTACATTCATAGGATTTCTCCCTAATATGTGTTCTTTTAATAATTTGAAGAATACTGTGATGAGCATAGGTTTTACCACACTGATTGCATTAATAGGACTTCTCCCTAGTGTGTGTTCTTTCATGCCTTAGAAGATGACTTTGTTGTGCAAAGGCTTTACCACACTGACTACATTCATAGGGTTTCTCTCCAGTATGTGTCCTTTCATGTCTTTGAAGATAACTGTGTCGTCCAAAGACTTTACCACACTGATTACATTCATAGGGTTTCTCTCCAGTATGTGTTTTTTATGCAGTTGAAAATTATTGTGATGAGCAAAGGCTTTACCACACTGATTGCATTCATAGGGTTTCTCTCCAGTATGTGTTCTTTCATGTCTTTGAAGATAACTGTGTCGTCCAAAGACTTTGCCACACTGATTACATTCATAGGGCTTCTCTCCAGTATGTGTTCTGTTATGAATTTGAAGAGAACTCTGACATGAAAAGGCTTTACCACACTGATTACATTCATAGGATTTCTCTTCAGTATGTGTTCTTTCATGCCTTTGAAGATTATTGTGTTGTACAAAGGCTTTACCACACTCATTGCATTCATAGGGCTTCTCTCCAGTATGTGATTTTTTATGCCTTTGAAGATGACTATCATATGCAAAGTTTTTACCACATTGAGTATATACAGAAGGTTTCTCTCCAGTTTAGCTTCTTTCATGCCTACAAGGAAAATTGGCACATGTAAAATCTTTACCATAATCAACATGCTGTTGACTCTTTACATCTGTAAGAATTAATTTAACAATTTGGTCCACCTGTAAAAAGGAATCAGATTTTAGGATTTTATCACTGTGTTGATGTGGTATTTACAGTCCTAGAACTCAGGACTTTTCTGTAGTGTGAGTTTATTTATGTATTAACAATGAAGCTAGAAAAACAATTACTTGTATACTTGAATCAATTTTAACAAGTATATTCAATATGGGTACTGCTACTTATTGTCTAACTGCTCTGAAAGAGAGGTATGTTATTTATTTGCACATCCCTATGTTCATATGGCTTGTATCCAGAGTAATGTATGATATACCTAGTAAAGGAAGAATAACAAATAAAAGATTTCCACATTGAATTTAGTTTAACTTTCTGTCCTCATAGACTTGTGGTATAGGGATTAAGGTTTCTCCACAACAATTCCCAGTGACTCTGGACTCTAAATGCACAGTCACAACAAGTATAAGAGCAATTCTAGCTTTATTATGGACTCTTTACTTACTAGAATGTTTTGCAGATATATATCACCTCTTCACTGTGTATAATTTTGTAATATGAGTAGTATGAAATAAATGGATTGGCAGTTCTATAGCATCTCTCTTATGGTGCTATGATTCAAATGGTCACATCTCTTGAGGCATTGTTTCCTTGTCTTCCTTCTTAAAAGAATGTCTTGTAAATTAACCTACCTAAAATTGAGGTTTATGGTTTTGTGAGAATTTAATGATCATCAATGCACTTTAAGTGGTACTTAGTTACACTGATGTTCATGTTAAAACTTCTAGAACACATTACAATTTATTCAGAGGCACATTTGCATCAAATTGCAGATAAAAATTACCTTTCATGTCTTCTAGAGCTTTGAAAATGCTCTTCAGTATTATGGTCTTCCCAAATGTATCCTAAAATATAGTACCAGAAACGGTATGACATATCATTGAAAAACTGCAAAATTTAAGTTACTATTCTCAGTGAACATTAGAACCATGTCTGATTCACTCACCCATTCTTCTTTTTCAATCAAATTAGAGAAGAGCATCAATAACCAAGGAATAGTTGTCCCTTTATTTGAAAACATGAAGGAAATTTCAGTCTTACCTATGGTAGTGAGGTTCCTGTAGGTCTCCAGCATCACATCTTTGTAGAGATTCTTCTGGGAAGGATCCAGCAAAATCCATTCTTCCCAAGTGAAGTCAACATGCACATCATCATAGGTCACTACATTCTAAAACATTCCATACATGTATACAACAGAAAGCATGAATTTGATAATATTGTAAATGTATACTTCTTTGACTGTATATTTATATAATTCTGGTACTCCTTACATTTATTTTATGACATAGACATTATAGTGTAACTACCATGTCACTTTAGAAGGAAACTGAATAGGAGGGTCACCTCTGACATTTCTGTATCCTTTGAATGGGCTATCATCTTGCAAGAGAAATACATAATAGCAAACATAGTGAGACAAAGAAACAGATCCACAGTACAGAATATACATGAGAGAAATTGTATGAATAATTACTAGCTAAAAAGAAAAAATGGCGGTGGTGGCACACGCCTTTAATCCCAGCACTGGGGGGGGGGCAGAGCCAGGCGGATCTCTGTGAGTTTGAGGCCAGCCTGGGCTACCAAGTGAGTTCCAGGAAAGGCTCAAAGCTACACAGAGAAACCCTGTCTCAAAAAATAAAAAAAAAAAAAAGAAAAAATGGGCTGGACAAGCTGGGTGTATTTTCTCACACCTTTAACCTCAGCACTCAGTATGCAAAGGCAGGTGCCTCTGAGTTGAATTGTACCCTAGTCTATGCAATCTGGCCCAGTAGAATATATTAAGTCCCTCTCTCCCCTGCTAAAATCAAATAAACAAAAAAATAGAAAGTACTCAAGAGGTTTTTAATGAAGTTCCTACAAAGAGTTATGTTTTCACTCCAGTTGTTTTCATCTTCCAGAAACCTGAAGTGCCACAATTTAAACTCTAACATCAATAAGATTTTACTAAAAGGTACTGCATGTTGTAATATTTACAAATGGACAGATGAAAACATTAGCAATATGAATAATGATCATAAATAATCAACAAAGGGCAGAAGAGATGACACAGTAGTAAAGAGCTTTTGCTGGTCTTGCATATAAGTAGACTCAATTGCCTTTAATTACATGGGGAGTCAGAACTATCCATTATTCCAAGTTCAGGGTTTCTGAGCCCATCACTAAATCACTGTGAGAACCAGTTACCCTTGTGGTGTGTATTTATGCATATAGGAAATTATTCATATTCATTTAAAAATTCAAAAAAAAAAACAGGCAGGAAAAAGGTCATGTACCTGCATTCCAGTGACTCAGAAGGCCCACGCAGTATTAATGTCATAAATACATGCCATCCTGAGAAAGAAAATGATACCCTCTGCCAAATTTTAAAGTTCACAAAATGGGTGAAGCTCAGCACAAGAGCCTATGCTTGACATGTACAAAAACATGCATCCCAGGCCCATCATCCAATAATATAAAAACAAAAATGCCAGGAATGTTGGACCACCTTTAATCCCAGGACTTGGGATCCACAGTCAGGGGGATCTCTGTGTTAGAGGGCATCATAGTTTACAGAGCTCCTTTCAGGACAGCCAGGGCTACACAGGCAAACCTTGTCTTCAAAAACAAACAAAAAAATAAAAGAGCAGGCTACCAAACTGCATTAGTGCTGGATACCAATTGCTTCTAATGTATCTTATGTGATTTATAGATAGAGTCTATAGTGGTAGTGAAAGCATGACAATACAAGGAAGTTGGCTGATTTGTTTCAATCACAACACAGTAAATACAAACAAAAGGAAATTTGTTGAGACTATAAAGATGAATATCACATCCCCAGTGAGGAATTTCATCCAGAAAACCTCCCTCTACTAAAAGTTTCACAAGGAATATAAAGAAGTCACCAAGGAGAGACACATGTTCAAATACATCATAATATCTGGGAGATTTTTCATCTAATCAAGTATATTCTGACTCAAGTCAGTATAGGCTCATGGTCATCCATGTAGAAAATGCATTTAGTCACTTCAATAATCTTCATAGTCTGCAAGAGCCCCTACACTGTTCAAATGTCCAAAGTCTCTTCTGACACTGAAGAAAATCTCTTGACAGTCACATCTTGTAAAATCAAAGAATCAAGTTCCATTTTTCCAGCATACAGAGTATCATTCATATCCCAAAACATAGAAATGGAGATATAATTAGGGAAGATTGGACCCAAGGCAAGACTGACACCTAATGTTCTTTTGTAAAGTTGGGGCATCTGTCTTTAGTCCACAGGCCTAGAGTTTTCCAGTCATTTTTCTCTGTGTCCTGTAGAATGTCTGGCAGTTTCCTCTGCGAAGCAAGAACCTGAAGGACCATTTTGCCAAGTAAAGTCTAGTAGTCACCTTTTTGTGGGTCCTGCATGTCCAGTCAATCAAGCAGTCCAGTCAAAACAGTTTCTTGCCCAAATGGCTATTTTTGTCAAGGTGAAGATAAACTCTATATAGAGTGTCTTTGATGTCCATCTTCCTTTTTGAAGTAAATTGGTGCTGCCTGGAGCAGACATGTTTCACTGTCCAGAAAGTCTAAATTTTTAAAACATTTTAAACGTTATATCTTGTAGGTCTTTGAAGTGTTTGAAGATTACCTACGTAATTGAATTATATCTAGGTATACCTAGAAAACTTAACATGACTATAAGTTTGACTATCATAGAAGACTATATGGTGATATTTTATTTGTACTGAAATGTGATTTTAATTGTATGTTAATAAATAAAGTTGCCCAGGTGTCAGAGCTATTATCGCCATAGCAAAGGTTGGGCGTTGGTATGCATGCCTTTAATCCCAGCACTTGGTAGGCAGAGCTTGGTAGATCTCTGTGTGTTCAAGGATACAGCCAGCATACTTCCTGCCTGGCTACTGGCCAATCAGTGTTTTATTTATTAACTAATTAGAGCAACACATTTAACATACTGAACATCCCATTGCAATATACAGAAGAGAGGAAGACAAAAGCCCACAGGCAAAACATAGATGGGAAAATTTAAGTTAAGAAAACTGTCTAGAAACAAGGCAAGTTAAGGCTGATAATTTATAAGAAAGAATAAGCTTCTATGTGTGTGGTTTTTGAGAACTAAGAGGCACGCCCCCTAAAGAGTAAAGAATTAAAAAAAAAAGCAGCTAACAACATCAGGCTTCAATCCTCACAGCTTCACGCAATGAACTCTCACAATCTCCTTACTGGTTTTCTGCCTCTCCCAAACATAGATTCCTCCAAAAATGCTGAACTGTAACCATAGACTAAGAATTCATGACCTTAAATTTTGATTCTTTCTTGTATCCAGGACCAGCACACTATGGGTGATTCTGCAAAGTTTGATTTCTTAATTGGGGTGGACACTAACATGCTTGGACCACAGGTGCACTGGGTTTTGTAAGAGATGCTTCCTGGGACCAGGAATCCCTTTGATTACTGCTTCCACAAATTGAAGGTTTAACAGGATGGAGTCTTCCCCTTAGGGCATATTGCTAGGCTTCCCTTCTCTAGCAAGTCTTTATAATGGTGATAAACTCTTTGAAATTTCCTGCCTATTTCAGCACTTGACTGCCATCTGAAAGTACCTTATCATTTTCATTTCTTTCTGCTGCACTTGTTTTCTTTTCACTCTAGATCTGAATGAGTCATCAGTAATAACCATCCAACAGATTCAATATTCCAAGTAAGGAATTAGCCATTATATTTTAATTCTGCTATGCTAAATTTCCAGTGAATAGGCAGAATAAGAAAGTTTTTGGAGCCAAAATATCATATAAATGACCTTTAGCTTGATTTTTTTATGGAGTCTATCTACTTAACTGAAATCCTATGATCTCAGTCTCTATTTTCTGTAACATTCTCATCTTCCTGGTTTTAGGAGAACAGCCAATTGAGTACTGTGTGCAACTTTCTATGGTTTTGCACCTAAAGTCTTGATATCATCCACATTCTTTTAAAAGGCAACATTCCCAGGATCTGCCTAGCAAAAAAATTACTTTTGTTGTTCCACTTTTTGTTCTAACTTTTTTTTTATCCTGCTGTGATTAAATCCTCTAACCCAAAACAGCTCAGGCAATGAATGTGTTTATCTGGCTGATTGTGTCAGTTCACACTCCATCATTTTGGGAGCTCAGGATAGAAACTCAAGCTAACAATTGAAGGCAAAACCCATGAGCAAAGTTTGTTTCCTGGCATTCTCTCTTGCCTAGTCACTGTCTCGTGCTCAGAAAAAAAAAGCTTCCTTTTCTATCCCAGGACACTTTTCTTAGGAATATTGCCAGCCTATGTGGTAGAGTCTTCCCATATTAGTATTCAATCAACACAATCTCTCACAGACATAACAATTTCTGGCTATAACAAATAAAGCCATTGTGAACATAGTTGAGCAAGTGTCTTTGTGGTAGAAGGGAGGAGCACCTTTTAAGTATATGCCCAAGAGTGGTATAGCTGGGTGTTGAGGTAGATTGATTCCCAATTTTCTCAGGATTGCATTTTGATTTCCACAGTGGCTGTACAGGTCTGCACTTGGAAACAGCAATGAATCTCCGTGTTCCAGGTGCTCATGAGCATTAACTGTCACTTGTGTTGATGATCTTAATCATTGTGACAGGTGTAAGGTGAAATCTCAAAGTAGTTTTGATAAGCATTTCCTTGATGGCTAAGGATACTGAACATTTCTTCAAGTGTTTCTCAGCCACTTTAGATTCCTCTACTGAGAATTCTGTTTAGAGGTTCACATCATGATAATTCGATTGCTTGGATTGTTATTGTCTAATTTCTTGAGTTCTTTATGATTCTGAGTAAGGAAATCCAGAAGAACATAGACAATCATGGTATATACTCACTTATAACTGGGTATTAGTAATTATGTAAAGTACAATCACAGTAAATAGAATCTATAGATGCAGAGAGGCTGAGTAACAAGAAAGGCTTTAGGAAAGATGCATGGATCTTCCTGAGAAGAAACTAGAATAGATTTAGTGGGTACACTGGAGGCAGTTGGGGATTGTAACAGGAGGGGTCAGGTAAGTAAGAAAGGGATGGGGAGAAAGACATGGAGAGTTCTGTGGTGGTATTGTGTTCCCCAAAATATTGTGTACTCTAATAAATTTATCTGGGGTCAGAGAACAGACAGCCACTAGATACAAAGGCTAGAAAATGGTGGCACTCACACCTTTAATCCTAGCATTCCAGAGATAGAAATCCCTCTGGATCTCTGTGAGTTCAAGGCTACATTGGAAATAGCCAAGCATGGTGACACATGCCTTTAATCCCAGAAAGCCAGCCATTAATCCCAGGGAGTGGTGGTAGAAAGCAGAAAGATATATAAGGTGTGAGGACCAGAAACTAGAAGTTTTTGGCTGGTTAAGTATTTGGCCTGGTGGAGCTTCAGGCTTTTGAGCAGTAATTCAGCTGAGACCCATTCCGGATGAGGACTCAGAGGCCTCCAGTCTGAGGAGACAAGACCAACTGAGGATCCGGCGAGGTGAGAAAGCTGTGGTTAGTTCTGTCTCTCTGACCTTTCAGTATTCACCCCAATAACTGGCCTCAGGTTTGATTTTATTAATAAGAACTTTTAAGATTCATGCTACATCTGGCGCCCAACGTTCGTGTTACGAATTCATGAAAAAGCTGTTTGCCTGTGGCCTTTTGAGCCCCAGCTCAGGCCCAAGCTACACTCAGGCGGTTGTGTTGGCGCACACCGGTAGGATTTGCTGAAGGAGACAGAGGCAGGAGGATCCTGAGTTTGAGGCTGGCCTAGGAGGCTTGGGAGAAGCTTTGGCCCGGACTGAGCCACAAACAGTGGTGGGACCATGGAAGCAGTAGCTACTGCTCCACGTTGCCAGCTCCTTCTCATCGTGTTGGTGACTGCGGTGATGCTGCTACCTGGGATGAAGGGTTTACTGCTGCTGGTTCAGAGAAGAATTGCCAGGACCATCGTGTTACAAGAAAGCATCGGCAAAGGTCAGTTTAGAAAAGTTTGGCAAGACAAATGGTGGGGAGAAATTGCTGTGAAGATTTTCTGTTCTAGGGAAGAATGTTCATGGTTCCGAGAGACAGAAATTTATCAGACTGTGATTGCTCCAAACCACAGAGGAGGCAAAAAAAAAAAGTCTGCAGGAAACTATGACCATGCCTAACAGTGACTTTGAAATCTTCAAAAGGATGACAGGATCCTACAAAGATAATTCCACATGGACTATGACAAAGCCATTAAGCCGATTAACACCATGGAAAAATCGACTTTGGACTACAAACTGGTCAGAACAATTTCGAGAGGACTAGTTGAGATGATCCAGCTTGACAGACTACTCAAACAAGGACTTGAAACAAGCCCTGAACTTTCCTATTATGCAGAGACTGGACAAACGATACAGGACTTGATGATTAACCCCAAAATTTTCTTTTCAAGATTCCCTAAAGATATCTTCACCCCTAGAAAGCAAAAAGAAAAAGAGAATATAGATATGAGATAGATCATCGAATCTACTCTGAGAAAAAAGATAAAGAAATAATAGGATAAATAGGTAGATCATTGAATCTACACTGAAGAAAAAGGGGAAGATATAAAAATGACAAAAGGTAGACTACTGAATGTATTATGAAAAGAAAAAAGAGAGAATATGGATATGATAAGATAAAAAGGGAGATTATGGAATCTACTTTTAAAAAGGAACTACTTGTTTTAAATAAGATAAGTAATGAAAATTTTTTAGTCTGAGTTTTTCAGATGTTACTGGAATGGACATTGTTAATACATATAATGGAGTTTTTTATCTGAATCTGTCAAATGTTAATGGACTAGACATCATTAATGTAATTTTTGGCTGTATATATTGTATATGCTTATTGGATAGTTTTTCTTGTATTAGTTATAAGCTTTTTTAATTTTAGACAAAAAGAGAGGAAATGTGGTGGTATTGTGTTCCCCAAAATATTGTGTACTCTAATAAATTTATCTGGGGTCAGAGAACAGACAGCCACTAGATATAAAGGCTAGAAAATGGTGGCACTCACACCTTTAATCCTAGCATTCCAGAGATAGAAATCCCTCTGGATCTCTGTGAGTTCAAGGCTACATTGGAAATAGCCAAGCATGGTAACACACGCCTTTAATCCCAGAAAGCCAGCCTTTAATCCCAGGGAGTGGTGGTAGAAAGCAGAAAGATATATAAGGTGTGAGGACCAGAAACTAGAAGTTTTTGGCTGGTTAAGCATTTGGCCTGGTTGAGCTTCAGGCTTTGAGCAGTAATTCAGCTGAGACCCATTCCGGATGAGGACTCAGAGGCCTCCAGTCTGAGGAGACAAGACCAACTGAGGATCCGGCGAGGTGAGAAAGCTGTGGCTAGTTCTGTCTCTCTGACCTTTCAGTATTCACCCTAATAACTGGCCTCGGGTTTGATTTTATTAATAAGAACTTTTATGATTCATGCTAACAGAGTTGACTAGAATAGTGGAGTTTTCAGCAGGGGATGTGGAAACAGTACAGTGCAAACTTCCTAGAATCTATAAGGATGACCTCAGTGAGGACTCCTTGTAATAAAGAACACAGAGGCTGAACCAACCATCTTCTGTAACCACATAAGGGCCCCAATGGTGGGACTGGGACACCAAGCAAGACAAAAAACTTTAGAACCACACCTGTCATACCTGCAAGATATGGGGAGCAAGGAGGATCAGAGTTCTTTAGTGTCCAAGCAATGATTGCTCTGACTTGAAGCCCAAGCTTTGAGAAGCTACACATCTTCTTAAATAATCAGAAGCTGACAGGGACATACAGGCCCCACGGCGGACCACAGAGGTAGACAAGCCCAGGGACGGAGACAAGCAGATGCAGCTTGGAACAGGGACGTCCCTAATCCCAACACCTGGGGAAGAAGCTATCTTCGTGGGTCAGAACAAGAATGAACCTGAACACTCCCTCTGAGGACAACCCAGGGCCCAGCTGCTGATCCTGTGAAACCCAAAAACTTGGAGGTGTTGGTGAGACTACGCTGCTCAACTGAAACCCATCTGGGAGAGGATTCAGATGCCTACAGTCTGAAGTCTGAAGAAACAAGATCAGCTGAGGAGTTGACAAATGAACAAAACGTGACCTGGGAACACAGAAGAAGGTACTACCCAGCCACCAAACCAGATCACCAGAATCATAAGTATATAATTCACTGACTGAAATCAGCTGCCCCTGAAGAAATAGCCCAATAGCACCAATTTAACCAAGAACCCCTACTAAACCAAGACTAAAAATTAGAACAAGAGAGGCACTCTCAGACACAGACACCACCTGCACCGCACAGAGGAAGAGATGAGTAGACGCCAGTGCAAAAATACAGGCAACAACATAAAGACCTATATGGCAACATCAGAACCTAGTGATTCTACATCTGCAAGACCTAAACATACCATGACAGAAGAAACAGAAGAAATCAACCCTAAAAATTACTTTAAGAAGATGATAGAGGCCCTTAAAGAAGAAATAAAACATTCCCTCAAAGAGGAAATAAAAAGTTTCCTTAAAGACGAAATGAAAAACTACCTTAAAAAGGAAATAAAAACTTTCCTTAAAGAGGAAATGAAAAACTCCATTAAAGAAGAAATGAAAACTTCCCTTAAAGAGGAAATGAAAAACTCCATTAAAGAGGAAATAAAAAACTCCCTTAAAGAAATGGAAGAAAAAATGAACAAAAAAATGGGAAGAAATCAAATCAAGCCAAGAAAAAGCAATTAAACAGATGAAAGAAACATTCCAAGATCTGAAAAATGAATTTGAAACAATAAAGAAAACACATGCTGAGGGAATGCTGGAAATAGAAATCCTGACAAAACGAACAGGAACTACAGAAACAAGCATAACCAACCGATTGCAAGAGATGGAACAGAGAATCTCTGACACTGAAGACACAATAGAGAAAATAGATTCGTCAGTCAAAGAAAACACTAAAAACAAAAAAGTCGTAACACAAAACGTCCAGGAAATTTGGGACACCATGAAAAGACCAAACCTAAGAATAACAGGGATAGAAGAAGGAGAAGAATACCAACTCAAAGGCACAGAAAATATATTCAACAAAATCATAGAAGAAAACTTTCCTAACCTAAAGAAAGAAATACCTATGAAGATACAAGAAGCTTACAGAACACTGAATAGGCTGGATCCAAAAAAAAGTCCCCTCGCCACATAATAATCAAAACACTAAACACACAGAACAAAGAAAAATTATTAAGAGCCGCAAAGGAAAAAGACCAAGTAACATATAAAGGCAAACCCATCAGAATAACACCAGACTACTCAATAGAGACTATGAAAGCTAGAAGATCATGGAGAAACCTCATGCAGACACTAAAAAACCATGGATGCCAACCCAGACTATTATACCCAGCAAAACTCTCAATCACCATAGGCGGAATAAACAAAATATTCCAGGATAAAACCAGATTTAATCAATACCTGTTTACAAACCCAGCCCTACAGAAAGCACTAGAAGGGAAAATCCAACCCAAAGAAGCTAAACACATCCATGAAAAATCAAGCAATGGATAATCCCACACCAACATACACCATAGAAGGACAACACAACCACCAAAAATAACAGGAATTAACAATCACTGGTCATTAATATCCATCAATATCAATGGTCTCAACTCACCTATAAAAAGACACAGGCTAACAGAATGGATAAGAAAACAGGACCCATCCATTTGCTGCATACAAGAAACACACCTTAACTCCAAAGACAGACACTACCTCCGAGTAAAGGGCTGGGAAAAGGCTTTCCAAGCAAATGTATCTAAGAAACAAGCTGGTGTAGCTATCCTAATAGCTAATAAAATAGACTTCAAACTAAAATCAATCAAAAGAGACCAGGATGGACATTACATATTTATCATGGGAAAAATCCACCAAGATGAAGTCTCGATTCTAAACATTTATGCTCCAAATACAAAAGCACCCACATTCATAAAAGAAACACTACTAAAATTTAAAATGCACATCAAACCCCACACATTAGTAGTGGGAGATTTTAACACATCACTCTCACCAAAAGACAGATCTACCAGACTGAAACTTAACAAAGAAATAAAGGACATAACAGATGTTATGACTCAAATGGACTTAATAGATATCTACAGAATATCCCATCATAACACAAAAGAATACACCTTCTTCTCAGCACCCCATGGAACCTTCTCAAAAATTGACTACATGCTTGGACACAAATCAAATAATAACAGATACAAAAAAAATGGAATAACCTCCTGTATCTTATCAGACCACCATTTCTTAAAGTTAGACCTCAACAACAACAAAAATTATACAAAATCCACAAACTCATGGAAACTGAATAATGCCCACCTGAAACATCAATGGGTCAAGGAAGAAATAAAGAAAGAATTTAAAGAGTTCCTAGAATTCAATGAAAATGAAAGTACAACATACCCAAGCTTATGGGACACTATGAAAGCAGTGCTAAGAGGAAAATTAATAGCTCTAAATGCACACATAAAGAAGATGGAGCAATCCCATACCAATGAATTAACAGCACAACTGAAAGCTCTAGAACAAAAAGAAACAAACTCACCCAGGAGAAATAGACGCCAGGAAATAATCAAATGGAGGGCTGAAATCAACGAAATAGAAAACGAGAGAAGAATACAAAAAAAATCAATGAAACAAAGAGTTGGTTCATTTGAAAAAATCAACAAGATAGACAAACCCCTAGCCAAAGTAACCAAAAGGCAAAGAGAGAGCACCCAAATTCACAAAATCAGAAATGAAAAGGGAGACATAACAACAGACAACGAGGAAATCCAGAGAATCATCAGATCATACTTCAAAAACATGTACTCCACAAAAATGGAAAACCAGGAAGAAATGGACAATTTTCTGGATAAATACCACATACCAAAATTAAATCAAGACCAGATAAACCATTTAAATAGACCAATAACCCCTAAAGAAATAGAAACAATCATCAAAAGTCTCCCAACCAAAAAAAGCCCAGGACCAGATGCTTTCAGTGCAGAATTCTACTAGACTTTCAAAGAAGAACTAATACCAATCCTCTTCAAAGTGTTCCACACAATAGAAACAGAAGGAACACTACCAAACTCTTTTTATGAGGCTACAATTACCCTGATACCCAAACCACACAAAGATGCAACAAAGAAAGAGAACTACAGACCAATCTCCCTCATGAACATTGATGCAAAAATACTCAACAAAATATTGGCAAACCGAATCCAAGAATTCATCAAAACAATCATCCATCACGACCAAGTAGGATTCACCCAGGGATGCAAGGATGGTTCAACATACGAAAATCAGTCAATGTAATACACCATATAAACAAACTGAAAGAAAAAAACCACATGATCATCTCCTTAGATGCTGAAAAAGCCTTTGACAAAATCCAACACCCCTTCATGATAAAGGTCTTAGAAAGTCCTCGGGGGAGGACTTGTCCTGGACGAGGTGGGAATGGGGGGGTAGGTTGGGGGTAAGCGGAGGGGGTGGGAGGGAGGAGAATAGGGGAACCCATGGCTGATATGTAGAACTGAATGGTATTGTAAAATATATATATATATATATATATAAAAGAAGCTTTTGCAGGGCAAAAGACACAGTCAATAAGACAAAAAGACAGTCAACAGATTGGGAAAAGCTCTTCACCAACCCCACATCTGACAGAGGATTGATCTCCACAGTATATAAACAACTCAAGAAACTAGACATCAAAATACTAGACATAAAAATACATTTTTAATTGGAACAGTCCAATTAAAAAATGGGCTAAAGAGCTAAACAGAGAATTCACAAAACAAGAATCACAAATGGCTGAAAGACATTTAAAGAAATGCTCAACATCCTTAATCAGCAGAGAAATGCAAATCAAAACGACTCTGAGATACCACCTTACACCTGTCAGAATGGCTACGATCAAAAACACCAATGACAGCCAATGTTGGAGAGGATGTGGAGCAAAGGGAACACTCCTCCACTGTTGGTGGGAATGTAAACTTGTACAACCACTGTGGAAATCAGTATGGCAGTTTCTCAGAAAATTAGGAATCAAACTACCTCAAGACCCAGCCATCCCACTCTTGGGCATATACCCAAGGAATACTGATTCATACCATAAAGATACATGCTCAGCTATGTTCACAGCAGCACTATTTGTAATAACCAGAACCTGGAAACAACCTAGATGCCCATCAACGGAAGAATGGATGGAAAAAATGTGGTACATATACACAATGGAGTACTACTCAGCAGAGAAAAACAATGAAAGCATGAAATTTGCAGGCAAATGGATGGAACTAGAAAAAATCATCCTGAGTGAGGTAACCCAAACCCAGAAAGACAGTCATGGTATGTACTCACTCATAGGTGGATTCTAGACATAAAATAAAGAACAATCAGACTAAAGCCCATAGAACTATAGAGACTATATATATAGTATGGAGGTCCCTAGGACAACTGTGGCTTAATAAATTTTGGTTCTACTCAATTATTGAGAAAAATAGCCAAATGAATGGAAACATATGAACTATGAACCAAAGGCTGAGGGGCCCCCAGCTGGATCAGGCCCTCTGAATAGGTGAGACAATTGATTGACTTGATCAGTTTGGGAGGCAACTAGGCATTGGGACCAAGTCCTGTGCTCATTGCATGAGTTGGCTGTTTGAAACCTGGAGCTTATGCAGGGACACTTGCCTTAGTCTGGGAGGAAGGGACTGGACCTGCCAGGTTGATTGCAGTCCTCGGGGGGAGGATTTGCCCTGGAAGAGGTGGGAATGGGGGGTAGGTTGGGGGTAAGGGGAGGGTTGGGAGGGGGGAGAATAAGGGAACCCATGGCTGATAAAATAAAATAAAATAAAATAAAATAAAATAAAATAATAAAATAAAATAAAATAAAATAAACCCAAGCTAATACCTAAAGGGAAAACACAGAGAACCAGTGTTACCTGGCTTTACCTCTTGCTTTGTCATTGTCCCCTGCTCAGCTCACTCTCTTATCCAGCCCAGGCCCACATGCTTAGAGATACTGACAACTCAGTGGAAGAGACTTCAGACATCAATCATAATCAACTCAGTCTCTCTCAGAAACAGCCATCAGATAGTCTGATCTAAGCACACCCTCAATTGATGTTACCTCAGGTGGCTCTAGGTTATGTCATGCTGACGGCTGAGGTTAATTAGGAAAAAGACATAATAATATACGAGAAGGTATTAAAGATCCACAGCCAATGTATGAATCATGTCAGTCACTTAAGCATCAAAAACACAGACCATGAATACAGCAACAACTGGAAAACACAGTTATGCCTGAAAATGGGAAAAAGCAAATATCTCATATTAAGAAGAGAAAACTAAAACTGTGTCTCCACAGAAACTTCCCAAACCAACAAAACTCAAGGAACTCATAACATATGAAGTGTTCTAAATATAAAATTGCTTAAGCTCCATCATTTTCCAGAAAATGAACAGTATAATTAGAATATAATTAATAAAATCAACAACATAGATATTATCACTGATAAAACAAGACACAAACATAGACCTATAAATATATTATGATCCCTTAAACAAGAACAACAAGAATCTAATCAAAATTAAGCAACAAGAAGTCACGGGCCAGCACTCACCCTCTGCACTCCAGTTCTGTCCTTTGCCAGTAATAGAAAATGGATAGGGCTATAAGAGTTGTTCCACCAAAGTTGGAGCAATTTGCTTGAAGCTTTCTGATTTTTTAACTTTGTGGAAAATCGTTCTGATTATTAAAATGATCTCATTCTCTTTTAGTAAAGAAAAGGATAATTGTTACGATCACTTGGACAACATTTTGCTTTCTATGAGTGATGATTGGTGGTAAGCCTGCATCAGAGTTAGGAAATGAAATCTTTTCCAAGCCAAACGCAATATAACAGATTTTTCACTAGAAATACCCAATCAAGCACGTTCCAAATAGATGTAAACACTTCTCTCACAGAGATCTAAAGCATCTATGATATTGCAAGATTAACTTATCCTGGAGAGTGTTCACACAACTCATAATCTAGCCCTGTTCTGATAGCTTTATCTTACTAATTATAGCAATTATTATCATATTGTATGTTTTATAGCAAAGTATTTTACTGAAACATGTTGCATACAGGGAAATATAATTAACTGATATATATTTATTGATTTAATTATGTCTATTCTATTGAGATAATGACTCACATACCAGTAAGGCTATTGCCTGATTTTAAAAATGTGTTCTAGCTTAGCCCGGACCCCATCCCTGGGCGCCAGTCACTCCAGGGAAGACCTGCCCAACTTGGCCCCAGGTTCTGGCCAACGGGCAGGTTCTCTTCTACCCCACAGGGAAGGATCCCCTTCTCCAAGACCCCCAGCAGACCCTGCAATCTCCACGCCCTGCCCCCATGCCCATCTGCCTGAGACCCCAGCCACTTCCTGAGACTTAGAGACCAGCCCCCAGCTCCCATCCTGCCCCGGACCTCCCTTCTGGACCAGAGCTCCCATCCTGTCCTGGACTTCCCTTCCAGGCCAGAGCTCCCATCATGCCCAGGACTTCTCTTCTGGACCAGGGAGAGAGAGAGCTCCCATCCCACCCTGGAGTTCCCATTTGGACAAGAGAGCTCCCATCTGGACAAGAGAGAGAGACTTCCTGAATGTGTCAGCTCTGTCTGAACCAAGTTTGCTGATAAGACCAAGAACGAACCACAAGGAGATGGGCAGACGTCAAGGCAGAAGTACATACAACAAAATGAAGAGCAATACAGCATCACCAGAACCTAGCCCTCCTCCAATATCTAGACCTTAACATCAAAAATTGGAAGAAGCAGTAGAAAACAGCCTTATGAATAACATCATGAAGAAGGTAGAGGCTTGTGTAGAGGAAAAGACAAAAAAAAATGGGAAGAATGCTACAAACAACTAGAGAAAAGGGCAAACAACTTATAAGAAAACAATAAAGTCCTGGAAGAAAACAATAAAGTACTGAAAGAAACTCATGAAAAAACAATGAAACAAATAAAGGAAACAGTCCAAGACCTGAAAAGGGAAATAGAAAAAATGAAGAAGACACAAACAGAGGGAATGCTGGAAATAGAAAATCTGAGTAAATGACCGGGAACTTCAGATGCAAGTATAACCAACAGAATGCAAGAGAAGGAAGAGAGGATCTCTGGCATTGAAGATACAGTAGAAGAAATAGATTCATCAGACAAAGAAAACACTAAAGCCAACAAAGTCATGAACCAAAATGTCCAAGAAATTTGGGATACCATGAAAAGACCAAACCTACGAATAATAGGGATAGAAGAAGGAGAAGAATACCAACTCAAAGGCACAGAAAATATATTCAACAAAATCATAAAAGAAAACTTTCCCAACTTAAAGAAGGAAATGCCTATGAAGATACAAGAAGCCTATAGAACACCAAACAAACTAGACCCCCCCCAAAAAAAAAGTCCCCTCGCCACATAATAATTAAACAACTAAACATACAGAATAAAGAAAGAATATTAAGAGCAGCAAAGGAAAAAGGCCAAGTGACCTATAAAAGCAAACCCATCAGAATAACACCCGATTTCTCAATGGAGACTTTGAAAGCCAGAAGGACCTGGACAGATGTAATGCAGACACTAAGAGACCATGGATGTCAGCCCAGACTAATATACCCAGCAACACTTTCAATCATCATAGACGGAGTAAACAAGACATTCCAAGACAAAGCCAGATTTAAACAATACTTATCCACAAACCCAGCCCTACAGAAAGCACTAGAAGGAAAATTCCAACCTAAGTAAGTCAGATACACCCTTGAAAACACAGGCAGTAGATAAAGTCACAGCAGTAAACCCCAAAGAAGAGAAGTACACACACACTACCACCAAAAAATAACAGGGATGAACAATCACTGGTCATTAATATCCGTTAATATCAATGAAATTAATTCACCTATAAAAAGACATAGGAGCCAGGCGGTGGTGACGCACACCTTTAATCCCAGAACTCGGGAGGCAGAGCCAGGCGGATCTCTGTGAGTTCAAGGCCAGCCTGGGCTACCAAGTGAGCTCCAGGAATGGCGCAAAGTTACACAGAGAAACCCTGTCTCAAAAAAACCAAAAAAAAAAAAAAAAAAAAGACAGGCTTACAGAATGGATACGAAAGCAGGACCCATCTTTCTGCTGCATACAAGAAACACATCTCAAATTCAAAGGCAGACACTACCTAAGAATAAAAGTCTGGGAAAAGACTTTCCAATCAAACGGTCTTAAGAAGCAAGCAGCTGTAGCCATTGTGATATCCAGCAAAACAGAATTCAAACTAAAATCAATCAAAAGAGATCAAGAAGGGCATTACATACTCATCACAGGAAAGATCCACAAAGATGAAGTTTCAATTCTGAATATTTATGCCCCAAGCGCAAGGGCACCCACATATGTAAAAGAAACATTACTAAAGATTAAACCACATATAAAACCCCACACATTAATAGTGGGAGATCTCAACACCCCACTTTCACCACTGGACAGATCTCCCAAATTGAAACTTAACAGAGAAATAAAGTACTTAACTGATGTCATGACCCAAAAGGACCTAATAGATACCTACAGAATATTCCATCCTAACAAGAAAGAATATACCTTCTTCTTAGCACCCCATGGAACTTTCTCTTAAATTGACCACATACTTGGCCACAAAGCAAATCTCAACAGATACAAAACAATTGGAATAACCTCCTGCATTCTATCAGACCACCATGGTTTAAAGTTAGATTTCAACAACAATAAAAACTACAGAAAACCTACAATCTCATTGAAACTGAATAAAGCTCAACTGAATCACCAATGGGTTAAGGAAGAAATAAAAAAAGAAATTAAAGACTTCCTAGAGATCAACGAAAATGAAGACACCACATACCCAAACTTATGGGATACTATAAAAGCAGTGCTAGGAGGGAAATTCATAAAGAAGTTGGAGAAATCTCATACTAGTAACTTAACAGCACACCTGAAAGCTCTAGAACAAGAAGAAGCAAAGTCTCCCAGGAAGAATAGACACCAGGAAATTATCAAAGAGAGAGGTGAAATCAGTAAAATAGAAACTAAGAGAACAATACAGAAAATTAATGAAACAAAGAGTTGGTTCTTTGAAAAAATCAACAAGATAGACAAGCCCTTATCCAAACTAACCAAAATGCACAGAGAGAGAATCCAAATCAACAAAATCAGAAATGAAAAGGGGGACATAACAACAGACATTGAGGAAATCCAGAGAATTATCAGGTCATATTTCAAAAACCTCTACTCCACAAAACTGGAAAACCTAAAAGAAATGGACATTTTTCTGGATAGGTACCACATACCTAAGTTAAATCAAGACCAGATAAACTATTTAAATAGTACAATAACCCCTAAGGAAATAGAAACAGTCATTAAAAGTCTCCCAACCAATAAAACCCAGGACCAGATGGTTTCAGTGCAGAATTCTACAAGATCTTGAAAGAAGAATTAATACCAATACTCTCTAAATTGTTCCACACAATAGAAACAGAAAAAACATTACCAAACTCCTTCTATGAGGCTACAATTACCCTGATTCCTAAACCAAACAAGGATACAACAAACAGAACTACACACCAATCTCCCTCATGAACATTGATGCAAAGATACTCAATAAAATACTGGCAAACAGACTCTAAGAACACATCAAAACAATTATCCACCATGATCAAGTAGGCTAAATCCCAGGGATGCAAGGGTGGTTCAACATATGAAAGTCCATCAATGTAATACACCATATAAACAAACTCAAAGAAAAAAACCACATGATCATCTCACTAGATGCAGAAAAGGCATTTGACAAAATCCAACACCCCTTTATGATACAAGTCTTGGAGCGATCAGGAATTCAGGGAACATACCTAAGCATAGTAAAGGCAATTTTCAGCAAGCCAACAGCCAACATCAAATTAAATGGAGAGAAACTCAAAGCATTTCCACTGAAATCAGGAACAAGGTAAGGTTGTCCGCTCTCCCCATACTTATTCAATATAGTACTTGAAGTTCTAGCTAGAGCAATAAGACGATATAAGGAGATTAAGGGGATACAAATTGGAAAGGAAGAAGTCAAGCTTTACCTATTTGCAGATGACATGATAGTATACTTGAGTGACCCCAAAGATTCCACCAAGGAACTGATAAAGCTTATAAACACCTTCAGCAACACAGCAGGGTACAAGATCAACTCAAAAAAATCAGTAGCCCTCCTATATACAATAGACAAAGAAGCTGAGAAGGAAATCAGAGATACATCACCCTTTACAATAGCCACAAATGACATAAAATACCTTGGGGTAACACTAACCAAGCAAGTGAAGGACCTATATGACAAGAACTTTAAGTCCCTGAAAAAAGAAATTGAAGATATCAGAAAATGGAAAGATCTCCCATGCTCATGGATAGGCAGGACCAACATAATAATAATGGCAATTTTACTAAAAGCAACCTACAGATTCAATGCAATCCCCATCAAAATACCAACACAATTCTTCACAGACCTGGAAAGAATAATACCCAACTTCATATGGAAAAACAAAAAACCCAGGATATCCAAAAGAATCCTGTACAATAAAACAACCTCTGGAGGCATCACAATCCCTGACTTCAAGCTCTACTATAGAGCTACAGTAATAAAAACAGCTTGGTATTGGTATGAAAACCAACATGTGGACCAATGGAATCGAATTGAAGACCCTGACATTAATCTGCACACCTATGAATATATAGTTTTTGACAAAGAAGCCAAAAGTGTACAATGGAAAAAAGAAAGCATCTTCAACAAAAGGTGCTGGCATAACTGGATATCAACGTGTAGAAGGCTGCAAATAGATCCATATCTGTCACTGTGAACAAAACTTAAGTCCAAGTAGATCAAGGACCTCAACATAAATCCAGCTACTCTGAACCTGCTAGAAGAGAAAGTAGGAAGTAGTCTTGAACACCTTAGTATAGGAGATCACTTCCTAAATATAACACCAGTAGCACAGACACTGAGAGAAACAATCAATCAATGGGACCTCTTGAAACTGAGAAGCTTTTGTAGGGCAAAGGATACGGTCAACAAGGCAAAGCGACAGCCTACAGAATGGGAAAAGATCTTCATCAACCCCACATCTGACAGAGGACTGATATTCAGAATATATAAGGAACTCAAGAAATTAGACATCAAAACGACCAACAGTCCAATTAAGAAATGGGCTATAGAACTAAACAGAGAATTCTCAACAGAGGAAACTCAAATGGCTGAAAGACATTAAAGGAATTGCTCAACATCCCTAATTATCAGGGAAATGCAAATCAAAACAACTCTGAGATACCACCTTACGCCTGTCAGAATGGCTAAGATCAAAAACACTGAAGACACTTTATGCTGGAGAGGATGTGGAACTAGTGGAACTCTCCTCCACTGCTGGTGGGAATGCAAGCTTGTACAACCACTTTGGAAATCAATATGGCACTGTCTTAGAAAATTGGAAATCAATCTCTCCAAAGACCCAGCTATACCACTCTTGGGCATATACCCAAGGAATGCTCAATCATACCACAAGGGCACATGCTCAGCTATGTTCATAGCAGCATTATTTGTAATAGCCAGAACCTGGAAACAATCTAGATGCCCTTCTACTGAGGAATGTATAAATAAATTATGGCACATATACACAATGGAATACTACTCAGCAGAGAAAAACAATGACATCATGAGGTTTGCAGGCAAATGGATGGATCTAGAAAAAAATCATCCTGAGTGAGGTAACCCAGACACAGAAAGACAAATATGGTATGTACTCACTCATAGGAGGATGCTAGAGGTGGAACAAGGATGACTGGACTGTTACTCACATCACCAGGCAGGCTACCTGGAAAACAGGACCCCAAGAAAGACACAAGGATCACCCAATGACGGAGAAATGGCTGAGATCTACATGAACAACCTGGACATGAGTGGGAGTAATGAAGGGTGAGTGTCGAGGAAAGAGAGCCTGTGGGAGCGGGAGATGCCAGCTGGATCAAGAATAGAGAGGGAGAAAAGGAATAAGAGACCATGGTAAATGAAGACCACATGAGAAAAGGAAGAAACAAAGTGCTAGAGAGGCCCACAGAAATCCACAAAGATATGCCCACAATAGATGGCTGGCAATGGTCAAGAGACAGCCAGAACTGACCTACTCTGGTGATGGGATGGCCAAACACCCTAATAGTTATGCCAGAAACCCCAACCAAGGACTGAGGAATCTGGATGCAGAGATCCATGGCTAGGTCCCGGGAGTCCAATTAGCAAGAAAGAGTAGGTTTTATATGAGCGAGAATTGTTGAAACCAAGATAGGATAAAGCACAGGGACAAATAGCCAAACGAATGGAAACACATGAACTATGAACCAAAGGCTGAGGGGCCCCCTACTGGATCAGGCCCTCTGAATAGATCTCTGAAGTATTTGAAGGCCACGTGGCCAAACATCCTAATTTTCATGCTAGAAACCCCATCCAATGACTGAGGGAACCGGATGCAGAGATCCATGGTCAGGCCCCAGGTGGAGCTCCAGGAGTCCAATTGGTGAGAAAGAGGAGAGTTTGTATGAGCGAGAATTGTTGAGACCAAGGTTGGAAAAAGCACAGGGGCAAATATACAAACGAAAGGAAACACATGAACTATGAACCAATAGCTGAGGAGTCCCCAACTGGATCAGGCCCTCCGGATAAATAAGACAGTTGATTAGCTTGATCTGCTTGGGAGGCATCCAGACAGTGGGACCATGTCCTGTCTTCAGTGCATGAACTGGCAGTTTGGAACCTGGGGCTTATACAGGGACACTTGGCTCTGATGGGAGGAGGGGACCGGACCTGCCTGGACTGAATCTACCAGGTTGAACTCAATCCTCGGGGGAGTCTTTGCCCTGAAGGAGATGGGAATGGGGGGTGGGCTGGGGGAAGGCCAGGGTTGGGGTTGGGGGGAGGGGGTGGTAGGAGGGGTGGCAGAGGAGAGAACAAGGGAACCCGTGGCTGATATGTAAAATTAAATTTAATAAATAAATTTAAAAAATGAAAAAAATTAAAAAATAAAAATTCTCTTAATTTTTTTAAAGAAATTGTGTTTTGAGATTTTAAAAAAAGATAACAGATTTTTAAATATTCAGTGTGTACCTACAGCAACTTGTTTGATCCTTCTTGCCTTATAAGTCACAAGCACTTCTGAAAACAAGTTGTCACTATATTTTGTCCATGTTTGTGCATGAGAGATAATGTCTTCCAAATGTTATAGCTGACATACAAAATAAGAAAGTATCAGATCCCCTGGATCTGGAATAGTTGAGTTATGAGCCTCCCAACTTGAGTGTAGTATCTGAACTCAGGTCATCCCCCAAGAAGAATATGTGCTGAGCCACCTGCCAAGACACATAAGACTTTTTATCCAATAAACCAAGTCTTTCACAGATTAACAACAACAAGAACAACAAACCCTACCTAAATAAACAAAGAAGCAACTACATGATCCTTGGGAACATGATGAATCAAAATTAAGATGTTACTTATGCTAACTCTGCAGCATAAAATGAACACAATCCAATAACAATGCCCAACAATTTATAGCAGGAAAGCTGATTACAAAGCTATATTCACAATGGAAAACTCAGAATGATCAATGGAGTTATGAAAAAAAATAGTACACATATTGATATATAACTTCTATACTTACTACAACACTACAACAATCAATAATGGGTTACAATATTTGTACAATAATATACAGGATAGAGAGAAAAAGCCAAAAAGAAAGGAAGGAAAATATAGTCAGCTATTAATCAAAAGACCAAAGGAAATTTATCTAACAAAAGTGTGATCTTGACCAATGTTACCCAGCTACCTATGATTCTATGTGTATAGAAATTAAATAAGCACCGAATTTACACCTACAACAAAAAACTAATTCAAAGTGACGCATAAACAATTGTTTGTGACCCACCAGCTCCTGATATTTCTTACAAAGATAGAAGCCCCATGCTCTAGAGCTCTCTCTGCAGGAGGTCATCTGTTGCTGCCTCCTTGTGGTTTCAGGTAAACCCAGCCCCACTGATGCTCAATTCCAAAACAACATAGATGAATAATTTCAAATCTGCTTTGTGTCACATGAATTATGATACAAGATATGGATTCTACCCTATCTACCTGGCCAACACCATGCACACTGGAGAAACCTCTGCAGCTCAGAAACTCCTTTTATCCCTTGGAGCTAAACTTTACTAAATCACACCATCACAGCTGGTGGTAGCAGAAAGTTAAAAGCATTCTAATCACTAATTGCTGAAAGACAGTTCACATCACCATCTTTCTATCATGTTCTATACTATTGGAAATATTTATAAGACAAACCTGAAAGTGGAAAGCAATACTCAGAACTTCTAGAAACCAGATCTTCAGTTTTCCAATCTGTATTCGGACTGTACTCCAAAAGCAGTGCCCATGTGTGCACATTGGACAGTGATATTACAAGCATCATATCTTCCCATGCCAGGACTGCAGGCTCCCTACCCATGAAATCCATTCAAAGTGAGGGTCAAAGTACAAGGATCACTCACTGCCCAGGTCATCACATGGACCAACAGAACCAAAGTCCGGTTCATGGTCCATCCAAAAAGCAACAGAAATAAAAGCACAACACACCTTCTCTGAATACCCTATACTCACCATGGCATAGCTTGTGGTTTTCCTTACAACTCATTAAGGGATAAGCAGAGGACAATCAAAGAAAGTATCTGCAAACTATCTGCCACTCTTACTAGTGACTGCAATGTATTTGTAGAGGTCCTCACTGTCTAGGGCCAACCAGCTGGGCCTCAGAATGTTAGCAGCTCACTTCCTGGGTGATCAGAGATCAAATGACTCAGAGAGCACAGTCCTTCCAGCTCTGCCCTTCCAGCCCACCTGACAGGGACCTAGTCTAGAGAGTTTCTATTTTTGTAGACATTCTTCTACTCTCCTAGAGCACATCCTGTTCCTCATCAAAAGCACAGGTTCCTTTGTGTGCACAATCCATTATACACTCAATGTGTAGTGCAGCCAGCCCATTGCCTCATAGCTAGGAAATTATGTAGCCAAACAAAGGTTACATTCACACAGGAACTGTTGTTACTGCATTGTTAAAGAAAAGCAGGCAAAAAACAAAAAACAAACAAAAAAAAACATACCATGAAGTAGAAAACAATGAGTGCTCATTTTATAGCTAGGAGGCAGGAAAGAGAATATGGATGTGATATAGTTATGATCTCCAAAAATTATTTGGAAAAGTTGAAACAGACTTTATGGCCATGTACTCCACAGTCTAGGGATTTGTATTAGAGCACATGAAAGATTCCTCAAACCTTTTCTCTCTAGATGTACATCTAAACCTGAGAAATAACAGTCCCATTAGGCATGGCCACAACATTGTACCCACATTTATTTTGACTGAACTACTGTAACTATAGAAATTTGTTTTCAAGATAAGGTCAGTCCTTTATCCAGATTCTTGATTGTCCTTGTCTGTGGACCCCAAGAAATGGCCAATCAGGACATTATGGAACATCTAAAATTGACTACCTAATTCCACATTGCTATTCTCAAGTACTGTTGAAGTAGGAAATCTGTCTACCCCTATCCTGCCTCTCTCTCGCTGCACTGTGACTTCACCAGTTTCAAATTTGATTAATGAACTCAATTCTTACAAAGGTCTCTCTGCATTTATAAGTCTCCACTAAAAGCCAGAGAGATTGGAGTTTACTCATTAACTGGTTTATTTTTCTTTCTCACTGACCAGTCAAGGCCCAGAATGGAAGGAGTTGCGGGAATTTTCCCCCAGCATTGGGCAGCAGAGGCAGGATCAGGTGTTCTAAGCAAGTCTCACTTACATAGAATGAGGCAAGCCTAAACTAAAGGAGACATTGCTCTACACAGAAATCAACAATCAACATCAGCTGAGAGAAAAGGAATGAAACTATTGATTGCCTAGACACATTGGAGAACAGAAACAAAGAGAGACAAGAGCAGTAATGCACTAAAAAAGTATTGAAAGTGATACCAATAAGTAATCTTTAAAATGGTAAAAATAATGTGCTTTTGAGATTAAAAAAAGATTAGATATACTGAGTTTGAAAATGAATAGTGTCTTCCCTAGTAGAGGATGCCATTAATATGAGATAGATTGATGTTGCCCATATGCACATTTGGCTGCTGAGATCTATAACTTGACACAAAAGAGTTACAGTCAATGGCCTGTTTCTCAAACCTTGAGCTGATATAACTGTATCAAGCAGGACTGAACATATCTGAATAGGAGACTTGCCTAATCGCAAATTCAATATTCAGTGGCTCAAGATAACCTTCCCAAACTCTACACCCATACAATCTGGTCTGTGATCATTCATGTGACATTGGAAATTACAAAATAACACCTCCTACCAGAGTCTGGTCCTTTTTCATAATGGTGACCCCAGTAGCTTATTGCCTACCCTGCTTCCCCCTGCAGTGTACACAATTCCTTCTATTTGGTCTGAAGCCAAAAGCAATGCTCCACATGTGAATCATTTTCCTGTGACTGCACTGAATAGTCAACTACATGATTCAAATGGGAAATTTTAACTCTGAGGTGGTACAGCCATTTAATTTAAGAATTTGAAGATATAGTATAGAGGACAGCTAGATCACTGCCTGAAGAGCAACAGACTAGGAAAAAAGACCACTGGAGTCAGGGCAAGAGAGCTTCTCTCAGAAACATTTTTCTAACAGAAAGAAAGTGCAGCTGTCCTAGAATTCTCACCCAGGGAGAAATCACTCTCAGGATATTAGTAAAGAAAAATACCTTTAATATTAGTATGCATCCATCTCTGGCAAATGTTCAAGAGGAGACAGCCCTGACAAATTTTGCATTCAAGATATGCTGTCATCCTTGTGTCTTTTAACTTCATGCCCCAGGTTATACTTTGAACAATTTAAATAGGGACAGGCAACTTGCAGGTCTAGCCATCTGGGCAAATGGGTGAGTTAGACAGCAAAAGTATTCCCAGAATTGTTTCTCAAATATACCAGACACCTGAGACAGCAGGTCATTTTTTAGTGACATTGTGCTGGGGTGAACCTGACAGGGGATGAGAATGATGGAAAAAGTGGAAGGTAGTAAAGATAAGAGCTGGGTTGGTAAGGTCTTGCACAAGCTATGTTGAATGTCATATAAGATTCTTAAGAAGAATATCATTTGTATACTACTTCTGGGGGGGGGATGGAAGGGAATGGATAACTTCTATCAAGTCAGCAGAAACTATCATACAATAGGACAGACTCAGGAGGAGGCTTATCAAACAATGCCATAAAGGGCATCTCAAGAACATTACTTAGTAAGCGCACCCATGATCTTGGGACTGATAACCATAGCTCCATATGGGATCTGAAGCAACCTCACTGTAAAAGCCCTGGTTCCAGATCATTGCCAGTTTACCCAAACATATTTCTGATTTTAGGGAAGGAGCTCTGTTTTATTGTCAATAAATCAGGCAATCAGGGATAGCTCCCAAGGCCTAGGCTCCAGGCTGTTACTAGCTCTCCCAAGAATATCCCTCCTCTTTGACTGAGGGCCTAAATGAAAGCCTTGCTTGATCAGACCAGTCCTTAACATGACGGTGTTTTTCTTTGTTTTTTTTTTGTTTGTTTGTTTTTTGTTTGTTTGTTTTGTTTTGTTTTGTTTTTCAAGACAGGGTTCCTCTGTGTAGCTTTGTGTCATTCCTGGAACTCGCTTTGGAGACCAGGCTGGCCTCGAACTCACAGAGATCTGCCTGCCTCTGCCTCCCGAGTGCTGGGATAAAAGGCGTGCGCCACCACTGCCCGGCACAAAGATGTTTTTAAGCACAGCTCCCTACTTCCAATTGTGCGAGCAGATTCAACCCACAGAGCAAAGTTATTCAGAGGCTTGCCCGTGGGTCCAGGGAGTTTCAATTACCACATGGGACCTCTTTGGACTGAGATTCTACCGGCAGGTTCCCACCCAATGCCAGGGAGGACCCACCACACTGGATCCTACACCTCACCATCTGCTCCACCCCACTGGAGACAGCAGCCCCTCACTCACCATGTCAGGGTTTCCCAGCTCTGCCATGATCTCTGCTCAGCTCCCTGAAGCAGCACTCAAAGCACAACACACAAAACCAACAGCAACAGCTCCTGTTGAAAGCTAAGTCTGAAGGGGGTTGCAACAGGAAGGACCTGTACCACTTCTGACTGGCAGGTCACCTGGAGACCTGATTGGCTAGTGAGACCTGAGTGACAAGAGGACCTCCCATAGGGTTACAATGTCTTAAAATCACAGCACACTGGTTCCTGTCCCTCCCTTCCACCCCAAAGACTTTTTCTACATCAGCAGAAATATACATATCAATAGCACTTGGCCCTGGCTGCAAAACAGACCCTGCTCTCTTCCTACTCTCCATAGGCCCTTCCCATTCTTCCTCCAGGACACAATGTGGCTAGGTAGCTTATACAACCACTGTATTATGTGGGGTGGAGTGATTCCCTGTCACAGAGGTAGAAGGGTGCCCAGAATACTAACAACTAAAGAGATATTTAAAGACACACAAGGAGAGTGTTTGTTGTGTGATTTAACACTAACATCAGGTGAACTAAAGGTGTTTTTTACCTGATTGTCACAGGGACTTCAGACAATCAGCAAAGAAAAGCAGGAACTTAGATCACAAACAAGTTGATTTCATAGAATGTCTTACAGTTATGCAGGATGGGAAGGAGATCATTTTAACTAGCCCTGCCTGCTGTCTGTCTCAGGGCTGTGACAACATTGCAGAGAATTTCATTTTTAAGCTTTATGTTATTTTATGTATATGGGTGATTGTCTTCAGGAGTCTGTGCAGAGTACTTGCAGAGGCCAGAAGAGAGTTACCGGCGATGGTTAGGTAAAATGGAACCTGTGTCCTATGTAGCAACACCTGGAGCCACTTCTGTTTAGCCATCTCCCTAGGCCACTTCTTTATTTGAAATTTATTTTCATACATTTCATTTAATATATATTAAGTCAATGTCCCCCTTCCTTGTCCTCTTTTCATCCATTCCCAAATTCTTCTTTTCCATTTCTTCCTTGTTAAGTATGTGAGAATATATATGCACAAATATATGAATAAAAGCTGCTGAGTCCATTTCGGTTGGTTGTGTTTATAGGGATTCAAGGATGAACACATTGTATTGAATATGCAAATAGGGAGCTCATTCCTGGCTGAGGCTAATTCTCCTACCTGCAGGAGAATTCCACTATTTTTTTTTTTTTTTGGTTTTTTCGAGACAGGGTTTCTCTGTTAGCTTTGCGCCTTTCCTGGAACTCACTCTTTAGCTCTCACTCTATAGCCCAGGCTGGCCTCGAACTCACAATGATCCACCTGGCTCTGCCTCCCGAGATTAAAGGCGTGTGCAACCCCTACCCAGCGAGAGAATTCCACTATTTAATGAGCAACAAGAGTCTTATCCCCAAGTGACCTAGGTGCCTTGGCCAGGAAACATTATCAAGAATAGAAAATATTATCAAGAATAGTAAACTTGAAAGGGGGGGCGGTGGTGGCACACACCTTTAATCTCAGCACTCAGGAGGCAGAGGCAGGTGGATTTCTGTGAGTTCAAGGCCAGCCTGGGCTATAGAGTGAGAGCTAAAGTGTGAGTTCCAGGAAAGGCACAAAGCTACACAGAGAAACACTGTCTCGGAAAACAAAATTAAAAAAAAAAAGAATGGTAAACGAGGTGGTAAGTACCTCAGCTAGCAATTGTTGGGGCCATGGCCCTGAATTTCTGGAGCTGCAGGGAAGGCTATGGACATTGTCCTGAGCCCATGGTTCTGTGGTTCTCTCCCTATACTCCAATAACCATTCTTATTTTGCATTACTTTGAAATCCAGAAATTCCTACCTCCACATTCTAAGTACCATGATTACAGGCCTGTGCCACCATGCCTGGGTTAGGTGGCTTCAAATGCATTTAGTGAGGAATTAGAATGATGGATGAGTAACCAAAGCAGTTACACTTAACTATATTCAAAAACTACTTATCTCTGTGAGCCTGAATTTCACCATCTGCAAAATAAGGAAAGAACTCTTCCTATGTCATTGAGTTATAACGGGCTCAATAAAGAAAATAAATTTTCTCATAGTTGGAAGACAGTGGACATTAAGCCAGGAAGGCTACATTTGATGGGAACCTTCTTCTGTTCTGGAGATAGGACCAGAACCTGTGCCCTGGATACTCTAACTAGGCAGGAACAGCCATTCATTCTCAGTAAGCAAAATAAATAACGCCAGATATTCAGTGAGTGACATGCCAACCTATATTGCAGGCACTCTGGAGGAAAGGTGAACAGATCTTCTGATGTTCTAGGACAGCCTAGTCTGTTGTGTTTGAGTTCCAGGCCAGCCAAAGACTCATAGTAATACTATTCTTTACAAAAAAAACATAGAGAGAAAAGGGAAAAAAGCAAATTATTAATGAAAATTTAAAACACGATATTTATTTAAATTGACTAATTTGGAACAATAAAGAAAATATAAGATAACTAATCCATCCTTGGTATCCTAAGAGGTTTATATAGAAGATAAAAGATATGCAAAACTAAGTAATCTAATGGAGCCATGTAAGTAATTTTTCCCATCTTTAAAACCCTTTCACATTCTTATCTGGAGGATTCAAGTCTTTTCCCACAATGAGATGCCCAGTGAAATTAGAATTGCATGGGGTCTGTAGTTCCACTAGTTGTTAGCCAAAGGGAGAGAGATAAGTGTCTCTTTATAATATCCTTATTTCTACCAGGAATGGAGGTTACAGAGATTAACAGGGTGGGGACTGAGGAGCTATAAGGCCCAAGTGAGGACCACAAAGTTGTGGCCTACAGGAAATTGTCACTGACAGCTACATGTGGTTGTCAGAAACAGGAGAGAGTGGAAGACCTGGAGTGCACTGATTCACCCCAGCTGAGTAGATACAGAAAGCACAATAGAAGCCAGCTGGTCCTCAGGTACACCCCAAGCATTCCTATCTTATCATTTGATCCTGGGCTTTCATGATGGAAGCTCCCTCCCTAACACTTCCTCCATACTCTACAGCTCTTTGTAAATGCCTGATTGCCTACCTTCCAGTGACATCTGTTTAAGTCTCAGGATCTCCTGATAAGCCAGATGTCATCTGGACTCACCACCATTCAGGGCTCCTAACTGAAAGTTTTACAATCATCAAATAAACAGAATAGCATCCCATTCAGACAAGTCAGTCTTCATGCCTGCTATTTCCTCTCCTCTCCTTAGAGGAGGTATAAACTCCAGCATGGGGACATCTGAGAGTTGTCCTTGTGGGCTCACATTGCTCCTCATTTTTTTTGGCATTGGAGACAAACTCAAGTCTTGTGGCTTTGGTCCAGCAATCAAACACTTTTTAAGACTTGTCAATTGCACTCCTGATCATTTTTTGTATTCTTCTCTCATTTTCTGGAGATTTGGGCTTGGAAACTTCTTTAAGAACCTTGTCTAAGTTAGTTTTAGAAGCCATCAATCTTGTATTTCTTTCGGGTGTTCAAAGCAGAGGTAAAGATGAAATCAGGATCATCCATTCACACCTTACTTCTATAATGACATGTTCAAGGGGCGAAATCGATGGATCAATATCTAGAGCACTGACTATATATTCACAGGCCCTGACTTTGATTCCCAGCTCACAACTGTTGTGCCCTGGATGTCAGACCCCCAAAGAGACCACCAGAGACACAAAATGCAAAAGCAAGGTTTACTGAAGCAGTTCAAGCCCCGCAGCAGGGACCTTGTCGAGCACCCCAACACAGTGGAGGCTAGAGGAGGTGCCTGCCCCTCTGCAAGTTCAGTTTTTTTTTTTTTTTTTTTTTGGTTTTTCCGAGACAGGGTTTCTCTTGTGTAGCTTTGCGCCTTTCCTGGATCTCACTTGGTAGCCCAGGCTGGCCTCGAACTCACAGAGATCCGCCTGCCTCTGCCTCCCGAGTGCTGGGATTAAAGGCGTGCGCCACCACCGCCCGGCTGCAAGTTCAGTTTTTAAAGCAAAAAATCACAAGGTTACATCAGTTAGGGGTGCCAGTACAGGTACAATTCTGATTGGCTCACATTTTAGGGGCTTTCCAGAATTTCTATGTTATCTTACTTTGCAGTTTTGACCGGTTGTTTGTCTAACTTTATAGACTATCACCAGCATTGGGGCTCTCTATAATTAATCAGTTGCTACCAAGTAGCCCTTCAAACATCCTGACTTTGTACTTTTGAGTTTGTAGGACCTATGTCAGCAGCTCTGAGAATTTCAAAACTCAGGCCTATTTCAAGCTGGGGTGAGGGGCTTGCTTGAAATGGGGGTCCTTTTGTTCTTCAATAACAATCTCTAACTACAGGCACTGGGGATCAGACCCTCTCTTATGAACTCTATTGGTACCTGGCAACCTCTTGATATTTACACTGGCAAAATGTATATATCTAAATTAACCTTCATTGCCTTTGAAAATAACATATACATGAAGAAATCTTTTTTAAAATACGGAATCACATATATATATCTGTCTTTTCACCATATGTATATCTGGTACCCTAGCAGGCCCAAAGAATGCATCAGATCTCCTGGACCTAGAAATACAGAAAGTTCTGAACAATGTGATGTGGGTGCAAGGAACCAAACTTGGGTACGCAAGAGGAGCAGGATTATTCAATGTACTCTCCAGCTCCCAAATATGACATTAAAATGTAGGTGATGCTGCAAGTTTACTCCTTCTGTCTCCTATCACTTGAAGGTCATAAAAGAGCTTGTCAAAGATTTCAATGGCTTTTCTAACTGTCGGTGAATGGACTCTCTACTTTGCTTCTTATTTGCATAATTAACATAATTCTCTTGATGAGAGTACAGATAACAAAAGATAACAAATCTGATTTGTTAAAACCAGTCAGTGTCCAGTCAGATTATATAGGAAAAGATCTATAACTTAAGATACGCCTTTTCTTGTTGGAGTTTTTTGAGACAGGATTACTCCACATAACCATGGCTGTCCTGGAACTCAGTATTTGAACCAAGCTATTCTCAGACTTCAAACTCAGAGAGATTGGAATCTCACTGTCTTGAAAGTCCTGAAATCACAGGCATGTAACTCTAAGCCCAGCTGAGATGTGTTTTTAAAAGATCATCTTTAAATCAGAGAATTAAAGGATAAAATAAGATTTTAAAAGAAACCATCAATGTTCTAATGAACAGTAGTATCCCCTGAAATTCTGTAATAAAAATGTAAACTGGCAAATCAGTCCATATTTTCTCAATAACTAGGTTATTAACTCTGTTAATTTCATACATTTAAAAATGTTTGAGCCAGGCGGTGGTGGCCCATGCCTTTAATCCCAGCACTCGGGAGGCAGAGCCAGGCGGATCTCTGTGAGTTCAAGGCCAGCCTGGGCTACCAAGTGAGTTCCAGGAAAGGCGCAAAGCTACACAGAGAAACCCTGTCTCGAAAAACCAAAAAAAAAAAAAAAAGTTTGAATAACCGGATGATGGAGGCACATGCCTTTAATTCCAGCACTCTGGAGGCAGAGGCAGGCATATCTCTGTGAGTTTGAGGCCAGCCTGGTCTATACAGCAAGTCCAGGACAGGCTCCAAAGCTACAGAGAAAGCCTGTCTCAAAAAACCAAAAATAAATAAATAAATAAATAAAGTGTTTGAACTATGTTTGTGTGGATATAACTGTGCCATCATGTGTTTGTGGCAATGAGAGGACAACTTAAAGGTGTCTATTATCTATCTCCTATGTGAGTTCTAGACGTGAAACCAGGGAGTCATTTGGCTGCAAGTGACCTAAATGACACTTATTTGGGTTTTAAAATTATTTATTTATGTTCCAGTGTGACAGTGTACACATGCCACAGCCTGAGTATAGAAATAAGTGAAAATTTTATGGGAGTATTTTGAGTCTTCCAGAGATTGAACTCAGGTCATTAGGCTTAGCAGCAACCAACTTTACCAACCAAAACAATTCTATGACATTAGGTTGTGGTTCTGAGAAGGTGTTAGGAACAAGAGTTTTATCCTCTAAATAAACAAATACAACCCAAAGAAAAGTAAAAAGAATAAAAAAGAGATAGCAGTATATTCTTTCCATTTGCAAATAGGATCCATTATTCAAATTGTCCTGTTTTCCTGTATCATTAGATGACAATGTGTTTATAATCTGAAAAGAAGACAATATTTTACTGATGTAATATTTCCGATAATTTTATTTGAAGGTGAGACAACTAAGTGAGAAATGTCTGTGCAAAGCTGGGACCTGACCTTGATTACCATATGGAGAAGACCAAAAGTAGGTCCCACAAAGTTGCCTTCTGGTCTTCTCATATCTGTCATGGTCTAAAAACCTATAATCACATTACAAACACACACACATACACACACACACACACACACACACACACACACACACACACACACCAGAAATGTTTTTTGTTTGTTTTGTTTTTAATAAATCTCATTGCCATTACATTATCTGGCATCTCTGCATAATCTCCTGAAAGCAGTACTTCAAGATGAAGGGTCAAATGGGAAACTAATGGGGACATGAAGAAGCATGGAAACTTCAAATAATATGTACATATCCATAGCACGTCAAGCTATGTTGTGAAATATTGGTGTGGACCACATGGTGACCATTTATGCTTGACAAATTTGCAGCATTTTAATATGTCAGACCAATCATGCTTTTCCAGCATATTTTACTTTTATTTTTAATGATCCTCACTATTAACGCCTTTCCCTTTGGGAAATTTTGTGCAGGTTTGGTAAACAATGAAAATGTATAAAAGGGTAGACTCTCTAAACAAAATAATCCTTTGGACAAAATCCCTGTCACTGCAGAACCAAAAATTCCATTGTGTCCTTCTAATTACACCAAGAACAGGAAAGTTAGAGATTTACTAGACACACATGATCCCAGGATGAAATGTCTACTTTTCAGATCCAGAGTCTGAGGCAATTAAGGTCAAGAGTTCAGTTAATAACTATAGAGAAATTATAATGGTATGGTATAATAGCAAAATAGTGAGATATCAAGATCTTCCCTTTGGGGGGAGGTACTATGAGGGGAACAGGTCCATATAGCAACACTAAAATTTGTGGTATAGTATCTGCTCCCCAGAAGTCCTGTTACCAAAGTCAGGTAGTTAGATAAGGATCTCCATTCCCTCAGGGGCTTGAGGAAAGTTCCTAGCTGCTAAAGCACTCATTCTACTTATCTGTGGCAGGAGGAACTTGTGGTCCTTTCATTAACATATGGCTGATGCCTATTTTCAAGGCAGCTGCCTCAACCCATGATTTCAAGCCACACACAAGCTCACAAGCCCTTTTCTCACCACTATACAGTATAAAAGGTGCCCTTTTCTCATTTAAACACTGCTGGTAGCCATCCTGATTTACCCTCAGATCATGTCCGTCTCCTCTTTCTGACTCCACACATCATCTTTGGCACATGAAGCCCCTCCCCAAGCAAACATACAATTTATTGCTGATTATCCTACATTATTACATCTCTACCAGAAAGATTAAAATGATGCTTTGGATACACACATGGGATATTTAATGTTTTTTTTTTTTATATTTTCTTCTATTAGGCATTTTAAGACTAACAATGTGGAAGCATATTGACAAAACAGCACACATTAGGGGTACATCATCTACCCTAGGACTTGTACTCATGAGGCTGATACATAAGGATCATGAGTTCAAATGTATCCCTGACTAATAACTGATATCCACAACAGGATAAATAACAAACAACATCTCAAGGGAATTTATGAAATTATGAAAATTCAAACCAGGAAAAATCTCTCACAGTTTTTGTCTATTATGAGTAAAGCTGATGTGAACATAGATGAACAAGTGTTCTGGTGGCTGGATGGAGTAGCCTCTCTTGGGAATATGCCCAAGAGTGATATAGCTGGGTCTTGATATAGATCACTTCCCAATTTTCTGAGGAACCACCATATTGATTTCAAAGCTGTACAAGGTTGCACTCCCACAAGCAATGGAGGAGTGTTCCACTTACTCCACTTCCATGCCAGCATGATATGTTTCTTGTGTTAATGATCTTTGTCATTTTGACAGGTATAAGACAAATCTCAAAATAGTTTTTATTTTCACATCCTTGATGACTAAAGATGTTGACCATTTCTTTAAGTGTTTTTCAGCCATTTTATATTTCTGTTGAAAATTCTGTGTTTAGATTTATACCGCATTTTTGGATTATTTGGTTTCTTTATGTCTAGTTTGCTGAGTTCATTATTATCCTGAATGTGGCAACTGAGAACCACATAGGCAACCATGATTATTTACTCACGTATAAGTGGATATTAGCTTTCAAGTAAACAATAATCACAGTACAATCTAAAAATGCAGAGGTGCTAAATAACAAGGACAGCTGTAGGGAGGGATGCACAGATCACCCTAAAAAGGGCCAATAGAATTGATTTTTGGGTCAATGGGGGCAGGACCAGGAATGATCAGGTGTGGAAGAGAACAGTGGGAGAGAATATAGAGAAAGCTGATTGGAATACAGGAGATTTTAGGGGAGCAATGTGGAAAACTACTGCAGTGGAGACTTTCTGGAAGCTCTGAGTGTGACCAAAGTGAGGTTTCCAAGTAAGTGAGAATACAGAACCTGAACTGGCCATTTTCTGGAACCACACAAGGCTTCCAGTGGTGGGACTGGGAAACCAACCCAGCCACAAAATATTCAACCCCCACTGGTCCTGTCTGCAGGATATGCTGGTGCAATGGCAGCTCAAAGCTTTTATATTGGCCAACCAATAACTAGTGTAACTTGAGGCTCAGACCACAAGAAGGAGCCCATGACCTAAACATCCTAGATGAACAGGAACTGGAAGTTGAATTAGGGTAGAACAAAATACAATCAACCCAAAAAGAAAAAGTTAATGAAATGATTCATAACTATATTCCACTATAATCAGAGAATGATGCCTACCCAGTTGTCATCAGAGGAGCTTCTTCGAGCAGCTAAGTGGTGCAGATGCAAAGATCCTAATAAAACACTAGCTGGAGTGCTGGGAACCCTGCTCAAGATGGGAGGAGGAGGGATTGTAGGAGCCAGAAGAGTCAAGGACACAAGGAGAACAAAGCCCACTCAGAATCAACTAAGCAGGGATCACAGTGGCTCACAGAGCCTGAGGGAGCAATCATGGTGCCTCCATGGATCTGTGGCCAGTCCTATCCATATATGCTATGGTTGCTTAGCTTGGAGCTTTTGAAGAACTCCTAACTGTATATTAGGGGTGTGTCTGACTCTTTTGCTTGCTCTTGGGACACTTCTACTGGGCTGCTTAATCCATGCTTCACATGAGGGTTTGTTCCAAGTCTTATTGAATCTTGTTATGATGTGTTCAGTTGATATCCCTGGGATTCCTACTTTTTTCTGGGTGAGTAGGATAGTGGGGAGTAGAAACTGGGAGGAGTAGAGAGGGGGAGTCTAGGGTAAGAATGTATTGTACGAAAGAAGAAGAAAAAAAATAAATGAAAATGCATTTAGTCTAACTTCAATGATCCTCATAGTCTGTAATAGTCAACACTGTACAAATGTTTTCTGATACTCAAGACAATCTCTTGACTGTGACATCTTGTAAAATCAAGAAAAAAAATTAAATCTTTCCAACATAATAATGGCACAATATGTGTACCCATTCAAAATGAGAGGAATGTGGCAATGTTACAGCCTCCAACTTGGACAGACATCCCATCCTCATGAGCAGGCCACAACAGCCAGAACTACAGGTAGGCTACTGACCCGTAGAACTTCCCCATTCCTTCAGCTCCCACAGACAAAATACTTTACCAACCTTCCAGCCACCACCCCTGTAGTCATGTTCCTGCTCATGTACCCAACTCAGTGGACATTCTCTGCTCAAGTGCAGGATATTCCAGCCCAAAGAACAGGACAGTAAGCTCAGTTGAATATACACTACTGGACCAGAGGCCATGACAGCCCTCAGAAATCCAGGTAGGCTGTCCAGCCATGGAACTCCTCCACTCTTTCAGTATTCCCCAACACTATACCCACCCCACTTCCTTCCTTGTCACTGTGTCCCAGACCCCAGTTTGGGCAGAAATGCCCTGCTGGATCAAAGGACACAACAGCTGCCAGAAGTCCATATAAGTCACCTACCCACAAATGTTCCCCACTCTTGCAGTACCCCCATCACACTACCCCCAGTTCCCTTTAACCTCTTTGCCTCATTGTTGCCCCCAACTTGAATGGAAACTCCCTGAGGGAACAGAAGCCAAGCCTACCACCAGATTTCCAGCTGCTCATTTGCGGCTCAGAGAACCTCTATTCAACCATAGGACATCTAGACCAGAAGCGAAGAGTAAATATGCACCAAGTTCAAAGCACCGACAGAACCAAGACAAACTGAGAAATAGGCACCTAGACCCATCATCACACCAAACCCAGATTTATACCTAGACTTCACCTTCAGAACACAATCAGCAACAGCCAGGGCAACATGTCACCACCAAAGCCCAGATACCCTACTACAGAAGCCCTGGATATTCTAACACAGCTGAAGGAGAAGCAAAATACCTAAAGACCATCTTTATGAAAATAATAGAGCAATTCCTTCACTCCTCTCTTCACAAGCACAGCAATCTACCGATACACCACCAGGCAAGACCCTCTTAGACACACCCACACAACATGCTCACAGACATTCCCCCTCCCTGGAAATGCCCTGCCAGACATTATTTTTACCTTACTCAGAGGACCTGGCACTCCTATGGTGACCTCAGTTTTGAGGAAAAACAAAGAATGGGAAGTGCTTGGCAGCTAAATTGGAGAGATGCTCTAAGATCAAGACCAGTGGAGATAGAGATAGCAGGACAACCAATCTATTGCACACACATGGCTCTGAAAGAAGAGACATGGACCTCCAGAGCTGGAATCATACAGGAGCTGGGAACCCAGAGTCACAGATGAGCCCTGCAAGTAGATCCCAGGTGAAGGAGAAAATATGGCCAAATACACATACTAACATACAAGGTTTGGGGAGAAGGATCTAATGAGACCCTCTCCGTAGACAAAGTACTACAGGAAACCAATGACTATTGAGGGAAAATTGTTTTTCCCAGGGATGAGCCTCCTAGTTGATTATCCAAAACAAAGTGGCCTGCACTGAAATCATGTAACTAGAAGAAATACCAAATGGACTCAGCAGCTCATATTCATTTCTGTGTATGGACATATAAATTAGAAAAGTGAATCAACCAGTTGGACAGAGTAAGTGGGGGCACATAGCAGGCCTTCTTTTGGGCCACCAATCAGCTCCCAAATCATGAAACAAAGACTTCTTAGTACTTATGAATGCTTCCTGTCACATGGATTATGGCCTGAGATGTTGATTCTGCTCTAGCCACCCACCCAACACCATGCACACCTGATAAACCTTTGCAGCTCAGAAACCCCTTTTATCCTCTAGAATGAAATTTCACTGAAAAACACCATTGTGGCTGGTGGTGGCAGAAAGTTAGAAGCATTTTAATCATGTCTTGGTGAAAGATGGTCCACATCTCCATCTTTCTACCAGATTCTAAATTATTGATATCACTTATAAGACAAACATGAAAGAGAAGTGCAATGGTCAGAACTTCTAGATACCAGACCTGCAGTTTTCCAACCTGTCTTATCACAGCACACCAAAAGCATGCCCATGTGTGCACACTGAACAGTGATACTATAAGCATCATATCCTCTCACACCAGGGCTGCAGAGTCTCCCCCTCCCAAGGAAATCCATCCACAAGCAGGCTCAGAGGACAAAGACAACTGCCACAGGCACTGTATGGTCCACCAGAAGCACAGTCTGCCTCATGGTCCATGTGAATTCCAGCAGAAATGACAGTTCAACAGACCTGCTCTGAACACCCTACACCCACCATGGCATAGCTTGTGGTCTTCCTTACAACTCCCTATAGCAGAAGCAGAGGAGAATCCTGGAAAGAATCTGAAAGCTACCTGCCACTAGGACTCCTGATTGCTAAGCCTTCCCAGAGTCCCTTATTTGCTAGAGCTACCCAGCTGGGCCTCAAAATATTAACAGCTTCCCTACTGGGTGATCAGAGATCAAACAATTCAGAAAGCATAGTTCTTCCAGCTCTGCCCTTCCAGCCCAGCAGACAGGGTCCTAGTCAAGAAAGTATGCATTTTAGTAAACATTCTTCTACTCTCCTAGAGCACATCCTGTTCCTCATTCAAAGCCCAGGGTCCTTTTTGTGCACATTCTATTATTCAAACTGGTAAGGTTTGCAGGACTATGTACCTAGAACTGAGCAGCAGAGGCAGGATTAGGTATTCAAAGCTATCCTCAATTACATAGTATGATGTGGTGATATTACAAGCTGTAGTCTCCCATGCCAGGATGGCAGAGCCTCCCCTCCCCAGGGAACCCATACTCAACAAAGCTCAGAGGACAAGGGCCACTACCCAGGTTACCAGAGAAGCAACAGACTTCAGTCTGGCTCATGGTCCATCCCAGTCCAAGAAGCTCTGACAGCTCAGCCAACCTGCTCTTTCTGGTCTGGGGACAGTGGTCCTCACACTCACCATGTCATGGCTTGTGGACTTCCTTACCACTCACTCCCTACAGCAGAAAAAGAGGAGAATCCTGGAAAGAACCTGTAAGCTACCTCCTACTGGTGCTCCTGACTGCTAAGCCTTCCCAGAGTCCCTCATTAGCTAGGACTACTCAGTTGCATTTCAGAACATTCCAAGTTACTCTACTGGGTGATCAGAGATCAAATGACTTAGAGAGCACATCCTTCTCAGGTTTGTCCTTCCACACTATGGTCAGACCGGACCCTAATCTGGGGATTTGGTAGTGTTGTAAAATCCACCCATCTCCCAGAGCACTTCCTGTTCCTCTTCCAAGGCACAGCACCTTCCAAGTTGGGCAAATCTGGTGGTATTTCTCCACATTTGACAATATAAGTACTAAAGGCACTAGAATTTCACAGTGACGATAAAAACAAGGCTAGTTCTCAGTACAGATCTGCTCCCAATGCTCTGTGCAGATACAGCCCAGGCAGTACAGTTATTCAGAAGCTGACAACCCCACCCAGTGACTTACAAGGACAACATAGGATCATGCCGGACTAGGCAGAACCAGGCAGGAACATGCTGAACTCTGTGTCTGGAAGCTTGCTCCATCCTAGCCAGGGAAGGATCCACCAAACCAGTTCCACAGCCTTAGTTGGCTGCTCCACCTAGTCTGGGGACAGCGGCACTGCACTCAACAATACTAGGCACTCCTCACTGCACGGGGACAGCAGCCCCTCACTCACCATGGCTGGCCATTCTTTCCCACCTGCGGAAAGTGGCCCCTCACTCATCTTGGCCCAGTGCTCCTCCCCATCTGTGGAGAGCAGCCCCTCACTCACCATGGTGCTGCTGTTGAGCTGACTCACTCCACAATGGAGCTCAAGACTCAGCACACATGACAACTTCCGACTTCCTAAGGAAATGAGCTGAACCAGATGCCTGGCTCCCGGAAGAACACACCCATCTGACTGGCAGGTCTGCTGGAAGCTCTGATTGGCTAGTGAGGACTGAGTGACAGGACCATGTAAGCAGAAGGGACACAGCACAGTGGTTCCCAGACTGGGCTCCCAATCTAAGGACAGACGTTTTCCAAATGGCTGGAGATTTGTACCAAATTCAACAACAAGTCTCTTGTTAATGGAAATCAATGGGTTCCGTTTTAAAATGAAGTATACAAATTCAAAAGGAGGCTAATCAGACAACATTGCAAAAGAGGAACCTGGGGTAACTCAAGAACATTATACAGAAAGTCCACAGTGGTTTTGGGACTGATAACAACAGTGTCTTGTGTGGAAAGCGTTGGGTTCTGAGGATCTGAAGAAACCATTTCCAAAGTCCCAGGCCCCCGATCTCCAAAGTCTGTTCCTAGTATTAGAGGTGGAGATGTTTTTGCTCTATATACCAACTTCTTAGAGAAACCTCCCAAAGCCTATGCAGGTTGCCAAACTCAGAGAGGCCTAGTTTCAAGTACATTCAAAGTTCTGTATTTTGCTTTTGACATTTAGGTGTAAGACCGATTTGGAGTTGATTTGAGGAGGTTGTAAATGGCATCTCATGTACTGGGTAGCACTCCACTTAGTAGCTCCAATGCCGAAGATTATAATTGGTGATATAAAGGATTTACCAATGCTTAAGAAATAGTAATTTACACAAAGTACAATTTAGCTAAAAGAGGACTGCTTCTAAAATTACCAAAAGATAAATAGTATGTTAACCAGGGTTGTTAGAGATTTGGAAACTAGGATGTAAATGTTTATTCACCTCTTATGTATACTGTTATTGGTCACATGTCTGTAGTAAAAACAGTGAATGGGATGCTCATCCACAGAGAGGATAAAGAGACCCTCTATGTAAAAATCTATCTACAGTAAGGCAGAGTATCATACTTTTAAGAGAGCCATCTTAGTTGTATTGTACTGGAAGCATCGTGGCATGCAGGAAGACATGGTGCTAGAGGAAGAGCTGAGAGTTCTACATGCAGACCAGCAGGCAGCAGAAATGACTGTGACATACTTCCCTCCAGCAAGGCCACAACTACTCCAACAAGGCCTCACCTCTTTAGTGCCACTCCCTATGGGACTTTGAGGGCCATTTTGATTAAAACCACCACAGTATCAAAACCTTTGTAAGTATCTTTTCATTCATGTTCAGTAAGTAAGCTCAATCAATTCATTGATTCCCTAGGATGGACTTCAGTGACATTGTACTTTGCATCATCATTGGGAATTATGTGGATGGGACAGACATTGCTTCTTCTCCTCCCACATGGGAAAAAATCACAACATATTATAAACACATCTTTTAATGTTCCTATGTCTCATGGTATTATTAAAAAGGAAGCAATACTTAAAAGAAAACGTTAGAAGAATATAAATGACCTTAGTAAAGTTATATGAAGATTATGATTCATGGAAGGTTCCATCATAAAGAAGAATGGAGAGGTTTTGCAAGTTATGACAGTTTGAGTATGTTGTTTAAGGTACATAAAGGATGAGATTTAGAGATCATGTATTTATTAAAGTTGGCAAGATTATATATCAACTATTTCAAGGACTGACTAAACATGTAAGACAAACTTTATTGTGTTATGTCTGGTTATTAAAATATCATACAATATACCGGGCAGTGGTGGCGCACACCTTTAATCCCAGCACTCGGGAGGCAGATGCAGGTGGATCTCTGTGAGTTTGCGGCCAGCCTGGGCTACCAAGTGAGTCCCAGGAAAGGCGCAAAGCTACACAGAGAAACCCTGTCTCGAAAAATGAAAAAAAATCATACAATAGTTAAAAGTAGCAAACTGGTATAAAACTTATATTCTTAGTGTTTATTAATCATTCTTGGAGGCTATTCTAATGTGGTTAGATGGACAGAAAGGGAGAATATTTCTCCCTTTCCATAAAAGCTCAGCAAGTCCCCTGGGAACAAAAGCCATTGATCATTTGTTGTATTGTTCGTGGACTTCATGGAGACACCACTCAATGAATCTAAAACCTTATCAAGTCTACAAACAGAGGGTCAATGTGGGAAGGAGTTCCTCAAGGTTTCAAAGGAAGCCACAATACACAAAGAGAACACTTTGATTTATCTTCACATTGATGGACAACTGGTAAAAGACAGACTAGAAGACTCTGAAGTTCCTTTCACACCCAAGTGACCCCTGAGGACTAGTTGCTTAACTGGCCTTGATAGGACATAAAGAAAGACTAATTTTGACTACCCACATAGTCTTCAGCACTAGGAAGAGAGTTTAACCAAAGGTTAAGAAAATTGGTAACAACCCAAGAGATCACACTCCACAGCCATTAGATGTAAGTCCATATGAAATGTTATTTAGACAACAAACCTCACTAATATTCTCTTCTTGATAAATGATGTTGCCAAGATATGACACTTAAGACCTTGGCTCCCTGAGCACTGGCTCATATCAAGGAAGACAGGCTAATGATTGTTTTAACCTCCTAATTAATTGATGCTAAATATATTTTCTCTCCCTATCTAGAAGCAAAATGTGAGGGGCTTCATTGTGACTTTTGGCTGATGAAACAGCTATGAAAGGATGTCAATGCTGTTTGTGGGTTCGTGACTCTGGAAACAAACTGTAGAATATAAAGGGAAATGTCTAATACATGGAGGCTTTTGCAAGCCCATCTAGAATGTCTTATAGACTTTGGACATTTTAGTCCTTCCCAAACATGAATAAAGCAATTCCTTTCCTGTCTACAATGGAGAGTTTTGTCTTGACAAGTGGCCCTCTGGAAGGGTATCCTAACACTTCCACCTGATAACTCAAATTCAGTTGGAAGACTGTCACTGCCCCCATCCCATAATTGCAGTTAGGGTTAAACCTTCAGATGGAGGAGGGATAAGAACTGGAGGTAGAAATCATCCAGAAAATTTAGGGTAAAAATAAACCACAAAGAAAAGTAAGCAGTTGCTTTCTTAACTAACAGTCAGAAGTGTCACTGGGACTCTGAGAAGTTTCATCCTTGACAGAAGCCAAATATGCGAAAACCATTTTGGGAGCTCTAATCTCTGATGATGAGTGATTCTTGGTGCCTTAGAAGGAGGAAAGTTAAAAGTAGTTATGAAGGCCTGTTAAAAGGGCCCCTGGACAGGAGAATAAAATCTCTGTTCTGGGTGTAGATGTAAGTTTGAATATGGATGGGTCAATTACTTGGCCAAGGAACCTAGTCTGTGGAGCCCAAGAAATGGCCACTCAGGACATTTAATGATCATCTATAATTGATTAATTGATTGTACATTGGCAACCCAAACTGCAGAGAAAACTGGAAAATTTTATGGCTCCTTCCCACCACTCCTTTTCTGTACTGTGACCATCACTGGTTGTAATATGTGGACAATGAATTCCCATTCTTATACAAGTACCTCTGCAACACCAGTCCACATTAAAAACCCTAGGCTGAGCTAGAACATTCATTGCCCTATTTCTTTTGCCTTCTCACTGAGCAGGCAAGGTCCAGCCTGGGATGCCTGACACATCTGTGCTTAGAGGCAGGAAATAGGTGGTGGAGATGATGTAATGATAGTCCCCAAAATTACATTAAGAAACTGAAACAAAGACCAGCCACCAGCTCCCATCTGGTCCAGAGCTCCCATCCAGCCTAAAGGTGAGTGTTTGGGGTCATACACAGGGAAGCCTGCCCCTAGGTGTTATCCCTGGGCACTAACCATTCCTGGGGAAGACCCGCCCAACTTGGCCCCAGTTGCTGGCCATCTAGTGGGGCTTCTGAGGGAAGTTTCCCCTTCTCCAAGACCTGCCAGCAGACCCTGCAATCTACATGCCCTGCCCCCACAACCATCTGCCCAAGACACCCCCACCACCACTTCCTGACTTAGAGACTGTGGGAGCATGTTTTCAGGTTCCTCATGGCTTTACCCAGCATGCCTGCATAGAGAGGATGGTTGGACTACTGGCCGAGTGCAAGCTTCTGAGATGGTCCGCACTTGGCTGTCCTGGGAGAGGGAGGTCTTTTGCTCCACCCCTTGGTGTCTCTATAAATACCTTAGGGCAGAGACAATCGGGGTCCTTTGGAATAGGTTCTAGGCACTCTCAAGCTATCCTATATTTTCTATCTGTTTATCTCCACAATCTAAATACTTCTATCTAATATTTTATGCTGCTCACACTCAAGAAAACTGAGGAGCTGTGGGGTTGGTGGGTAAATGTCCTGCAAGAGACCAGCCCCCAGCTCACATTCGGCATGGAGCTCCCATCCTGACTAGAGACACCCCAGTGGACCCTACATCTATACGCCCTGCCCCCACACCCATATACCTGAGACCCCTCCCCCACTTCCTGATAATTGGAGATGAGCCCCAGCTCCCATCCGGACCAGAGGTGAGTGTCTGGGGTCATATCCAGGGAGACCTGCTCCTAGATTTCATCCCTAGGCACAAGGCGGTCCCAGAGAAGACCTGCCCAACTCGGCCTCAGTTGCAGGCCAGCAGGCAGGGCCCCCTTGGAGAGGTTCTCCTTCTCCAAGATGCCCCCAGTAGACCCTGAAATCTACATGCTCTGCCCCCACACCCATCTGCCTGAGACTCCTGCTACTTCCTGAGACTTAGAGACCAGACCCCAGCTCCCATCTGGCCCAGAGAGCTCCCATCCAGGCCAGAGAGGTCCCATCTGAACCAGAGAGCTCCCATCTGACCTAGAGAGCTCCAATTTGGCCCAGAGAGATCCCATCTAGCCCAGAGAGCTCCCATCTTGCCCTGAGAGCTCCCATCCAGCCCAGAGAAAGAGACAGCTCTCATTGGACAGAGAGCCATCATTGGACCTAGAATAAACTCAGGAGACAGGGAATCTGCCAGCCCTGATTAGACAAAGAGTGGCTTTCTGAGAAGTAGAATCTGCCACCTCTTATTGGACCAAGAGAGGCTTCCTGAAAAGCAGAATCTGTCATCTCTGACTGGACCAAGAGAGCTGATAAGACCAAGAATGAATCCACGAGGAGATGGGCAGATATCAAGGCAGAAGTACATACAACAAAATGAAGAGCAATACAGCATCACCAGTACCTCGCCCTCCTCCAACAGCTAGACCTGAACATCACAAAGTGAAAGAAGCAGAAGAAAGCAACCTTATGAATAACATCATGAAGATGCTATAGGCTTTTAAAGAAAAAAATCAAAAATGAAATTGAGGAAAAGATAAACAAAAATGTGGAGGATATCAATAAAGAAAATGAAAATTCAAACAAAAAAGGGAAGAATGCTATTAAAAAAACTAGAGGAAAAGACAACGCAGAAGAAAACAATAAATCCCTTAAAGAAAACCATGAAAAAACAATGAAACAGGTGAGGGGAACAGTCCAAGACCTGAAAAGGGAAATAAACAAAAAAGACACAAACAGAGGGAATGCTGGAAATAGAAAATCTAAGTAAATGAATGGGAACTTCAGATGTAAGCATAACCAACAGAATACAAGAGATGGAATCGAGGATCTCTGGTGTAGAGGATACAATAGAGGAAATGGATTTGTTAGTCAAAGAAAATACTAACGCCAAAAATATTATAAAACAAAATGTCCAAGAAATCTGGGACACCATGAAAAGACCAAACCTATGAATAATAGGGATAGAGGAAGGAGAAGAATACCAACTCAAAGGCAGAGAAAATATATTCAACAAAATCATGGAAGAAAACTTTCCCAACTTAAAGAAGGTAATGCCTATGAATATACAAGAAACCTATAGAACCCCAAACAGATCATACACACCCAAAAAGTCTTCTCGCCACATAATAAACAACTAAATGTACAGAATAAAGAAAGAATATTAAGAGCAGCAAAGGAAAAAGGCCAAGTGACTTATAAAGACAAACCCATCAGAATAACAACCAATTTCTCAATGGAGACTTTGAAAGCCAGAAGGATCTGGACAGATAGAATGCAGATGCTAAGAGACCATGAATGCCAGTCTAGACGAATATACCCAGCAATCCTCTCAATCATAATGGAGTGAACAAGACATTCCAAGACAAAGCCAGATTTAAACAATACTTATCCACAAACCCAGCTCTACAGAAGCACTAGAAGGAAAATTCCAACCTAAGAAAGTCAGATACACCCATGAAAAAACACAAGCAATAGATAACACCACAGCAGTAAACCCCAAAGAAGAGAAGTACACACACACTACCACCAAAAAATAACAGGAATGAACAATCATTGGCCATTAATATCCCTTAATAAGGTGGACTTAATTCACCTATAAAAAGACACAGGCTAACAGAATGGATACGAAAGCAGGACCCATCTTTCTGCTGCATACAAGAAACACACCTCAAATTCAAAGACAGACACTACCTTTTATTACCTACTAATAAAAGGCTGGGGAAAGTCTTTCCAATCAAATGGTCTTAAGAAGCAAGCAGCTGTAGCCATCCTAATATCCAGCAAAATAGACTTCAAACTAAAATCAATCAAAAGAGATCAAGAAGGGCATTAAATATTCATCACAGGAAAGACCCACCAAGATGAATTTGCAATTCTGAATATTTTAACCCCAAACACAAGGGCACCCACATATGTAAAAGAAAAATTACTAAAGCTTAATCACATATGAAATCCCACATATTAATAGTGGGAGACTTCAACACCTGACTCTCACCACTGGACAGATCTGCCAAATCAAATCTTAACAGAGAAATAAAGGACTTAACTGATGTTATGACTCAAATGAACTTATTCAATATCTACAGAACATTCCATCCTAACAAAAAAATATACCTTCTTCTCAGCACCCCATGGAACCTTCTCTAACATCGACCACATACTTAGCCACAAAGGAAATCTCAACAGATACAAAACAATTGGAATAATCTCCTGTGTTCTATCAGACTACCATGGTTTAAAGTTAGATTTAAACAACAAAAACTACAGAAAGCCTCCAATCTCATTGGAACTGAATAATGCTCAACTGAATCATCAGTGGGTCAAGGAAGAAATAAAGTAAGAAATTAAAGACTTCCTAGAGATCAATGAAAATGAATACACCACATACCCAAACTTATGGGACACTATGAAAGCAGTGCTAAGAGGGAAATTCATAGCACTAAATGACCACATAAAGAAGTTGGAGAAATCTCACACTAGTGACTTAACAGCACACTTGAAAGCTCTAGAACAAGAAGAAGCAAAGTCTCCCAGGAAGAATAGATGCCAGGAAATAATCAAATTGAGAGCTGAAATTGATAAAATAGAAACAAAGAAAACAATACAATTAATGAAACAAAAAGTTGGTTCTTTGAGAATATCAACAAGATACACAAGCCCTTATCCAAACCAACCAAAAGACAGAGAGAGAGAGAGCATCCAAATTAACAAAATCAGAAATGAAAAGGGATCCATAACAACTAACACTGAGGAAATCCAGAAAACCATCAGGTCATACTTCAAAAACCTCTACTCCACAGAATTGGATAATCTAAAAGAAATGGATAATTTTCTGGATAGGTACCACATACCTAAGTTAAATCAAGACCAGATAAACTATTTAAATAGTCCAATAACCCCTAAGGAAATAGAATCAGTCATTAAAAGTCTCCCAACAAAAAAGCCCAGGACCAGAGGGTTTCAGCACCGAATTCTACGAGATCTTCAAGGAAGATTTAATACCAATACTCTTTAAATTGTTCCCCACAATAGAAACAGAAGGAACATTATGAAACTGCTTCTATGAGGCTACAATTATCCAGATTCCTAAGCTAAACAAAGATGCAACAAAGAAATAGAACTTCAGACCAATCTCCCTAATGAACATTGAGGCAAAAGTACCCAATAAAATACTGGCAAGCAGACTACAAGAACACATCAAAACAATTATTCACCATGATCAAGTAGGCTTCATCCCAGGGACGAAAGTGTGGTTCAACATAGGAAAGTTCATCAAAGTATACACCATATAAACAAACTGAAAGAAAAAAAAACACATGATCATCTAACTAGATGCTGAAAAGGCATTTGACAAAATCCAACACCCATTCATGATAAAGGTCTTGGAGAAATCAAGAATACAGGGAACATACCTAAACATAATAAAGGCAATTTACAGCAAGCCAACAGCCAACATCAAATTAAATGGAGAGAAACTCAAAGCACTTCCACTAAAATCAGGAACAAAGCAAAGTGGTCCTCTCTCCTCATACTTATTCAATATAGTACTTGAAATTCTAGCCAGAGCATAAGACATCATAAAGAGATCAAGGGGATACAAATTGGAAAGGAAGAAGTCAAACTTTCCCTATTTGCAGATGACATGATAGTATACTTGAGTGACCCGCAAAATTCAACCAAGGAACTCATACAGCTTATAAACACCTTTAGCTATGTAGCAGGATACAAGATTAACTAAAAAAAATCAGTAGCCCTCCTATATACAACTGACAAACAGGCTGGGAAGAAAATCAGAGATACATCACCCTTTACAATAGCCACAAATGATATAAAATACCTTGGGGTAACTCTAACTAAGCAAGTGGAGGACCTGTATGACAAGAACTTTAAGTCCCTGAAAAAAGAAATTGAAGATGTCAGAAAATGAAAAGATCTCCCATGCTCATGGATAGGCAGGATTAACAGTAAAAATGGCAATCTTACCAAAAGCAATCTACAGATTCAATGCAATCCCCATCAAAATACCAACACAATTCTTCATAGACCTGTAAGAACAATCCTCAAATTCATATGGGAAAACAAAAAACCCAGGGTAGCCAAAAGAATCCTGTACAATAAAACAACCTCTGGAGGCATCACAATTTCTGACCTCAAGCTTTACTATAGAGTTACAGTAATAAAAACAGCTTGGTACTGGCATAAAAACTGACATGTGGACCAATGGAATGGAATTGAAGACCCTGACAATAATCTGCACACCTATGAACATATACTTTTTGAAAAAGAAGCCAAAATTGTACAATGGAAAGAAGAAAGCATCTTCAATAAATGGTGCTGGCATAACTGGATGTCAACATGTAGAAGGCTGCAAATAGGTCCATATCTGTCACCATTCACAAAACTTAAGTCCAAGTGGATCAAAGACCTCAACATAAATCCAGTTACTCTGAATCTGATAAAAGAGAAAGTAGGATGTAGTCTTGAACACATTGCACTGGAGATCACTTCCTAAATATAACACCAGTAGCACAGACACTGAGAGAAACAATTAATCAATGGGACCTCTTGAAACTGAGAAGCTTTTGTAGAAAAGGCATAGTCAACAAGACAAAATCACAGCCTACAGAATAGGAAAAGATCTTCACCAACCCCACATCTGACAGAGGGCTGATATCCAGTATGTATAAAGAACTCAAGAAATTAGACATCAAAATGCCCACCAGTCCAGTTAAGAAATGGGCTATAGAGCTAAACAGAGAATTCTTAACAGAGGAAGCTCAAATGGCTGAAAGACGTTTAAGGAATTGCTCAACATCCCTAATCATCAGGAAAATGCAAATAAAAATGACTCTGAGATACCACCTTACACCCGTTAGAATGGCTAAGGTCAAAAACACTGATGGCAACTTATGCTGGAGAGGATGTGGAGCAAGGGTAACTCTCCTCCACTTTTTGTGGGAATGCAAGCTTTTACAGCCACTTTGGAAATCAATACGGCACTTTCTTACAAAATTGAGAATCAATCTCCCCCAACAACAAGCTATACCACTCTTGGGCATATACTCAAGGAATGCTCAATTATACTACAAGGCACATGCTCAGCTATGTTCATAGCAGCATTATTTGTAATAGCCAGAACCTAGAAACAACCTAGATGACTCTCAACTGAAGAATAGAGAAATAAAATGTGGTACATATACACAATGGAGTACTACTAAACAGAGAAAAACAATGAAATCATGAGGTTTGCAGGCAAATGGATGGATCTAGAAAAAAAATCATCCTGAGTGAGGTAACCCAGACTCAGAAAGACAATCATGGTATTTACTCACTCATCGGTGGATCCTAGATGTAAAACAAAGGATGACTAGACGGTTACAACTCCAGGGAGGCTACTTAGTAAAAAGGACCTTAAGAAAGACACAGGGATCATCTAATGACAGAGAAATGGATGAGATCTACATGAGCAAACTGGAGATGAGAGGCAGTAATGAAGGGCAAGGGTTGGGGGAAAGAGAGCTTAGGGGAGCAGGAGATCTCAGCTGGATCAAGAACAGAGAGGGAGAACAAGGAAAGAGAGACCATGATAAATGAAGACCCCATGGGAATAGGGAGAAGCAACGTTCTAGAGCAGTTCCCAGAAATCCACAAAGATACCTCCACAAAAGACTACTGGCAATGGTCAAGAGAAAGCCGGAACTGACCTACTCTGGTAGGCCAAACACCCTAACAATCGTGGTAGAACTCTCATCCAATGACTGATGGAAGTGGATGCACAGATCCATGGCCAGGCCCCAGAAAGAGGAGTGATTGTATGAATGAAAGCTGTTGAGACCATGGTTGGAAAAATCACAGGGACAAATAGCCAAACTAGTGGAAACACATGAACTATGAACCAATAGCTGAGGAGCCCCCATGGAACTGGATTAGGCCCTCTGCATAAGTGAGACAGTTGATTAGCTTGAACTGTTTGGGAGGCCCACAGGCAGTGGGACCAGGACCTGTCCTTAGTGCATGATCAGGATTTTGGAGCCTGGGGCCCATGCTGGGACACTTTGCTCAGCCTGGGTGAAGGGAGGAGGGGACTGGACCTGCCTGGACTGAATCTACCAGGCTGAGCTGAATCCCTAGGGGAGTCCTTGCCCCGGAGGAGATGGGAATAGGGGGCCAATTGGAGTGGAGGCTGGGAGGAGGGAGGACAGGGGAATTCATGACAGATATATAAAATTAAATTAAATTATAAAATAAAAAAGATAAAAGTTTGTATCAGATTTTTAATGCTATTGAACTGCAAACTTTTAAATAATTCAGTTTTAAAATTCTTTGAGAATTTCATCTATGCATACAGTATATTTTGATCATATTACCCCTCATTCCTCTCAAATGGGCCCTGATCCACTCTGATAACCCCAACATTACTAAATCCATGCCTTTTGTTTTGTTTTAAGTCATCTACCTAGGGGAGCACTGCATGCCCATATGCTCATGTGTTAGAGCCATCGCTGAGTTTGTTCAAACTACCTGGCATCAGCACCCTAAAATAAACTGACTCTTCCTCCTCCAAAAGCCACCAACTGCCACCCGCTTCTCAGTTAGGGGTGGGGGCAGTGAGCCCCTTTCTCTTCCATACTAGAATGTTGACGGCTTGACCTTGGAGTTCATGAGTGCAGTAGTCCTGTCCTGCCCAGAAGATACTGTTTTATTTCAAGTGTTGTAATATGCTACAAGCATTTCAGAGTTATCAGGTTTTATATAAAATATGATTATGTGTTAGGAGGAATTGTGAAGAAAGTGTTAGTGTTCTTATTTGACTGATTATATTCCCATGTGAATTATAATTAAATGAATCAAGGCAGTACTGCATCATGAACCTGACTGTTGCTTTTTATACATGAAAATTATTGAGGTAATTTCTTTTGTCTACATAATTTCTAAAACACAGAGCCAGAAAGCTGATGGTGACAAAAGACCACTGGAAACTGCACTCACGCTATATTCATACTCTTGATATTTCAGATAACCATGATTTGCATTTGGTGCTTGAAAGCTGGTCTGCCTGCTATTTGGGACATGACTGTCAGTTTGCCTCAGTTCTTCTCTTACACATTAACATAGAGAATTACAGTAGGTTTGGTGATGTAAACAGTGTGTTCACTCCAATGCTGAATGCTGCCATCTACAGCCCCATGAATAAGGGTAGAAAGGGAGCCCTGATGTCATCCTCATCAGTATAGCACTGTCCTTGTTGACAGCCTGAATTTAGAATTAAGTGGATAGTGCAGGCATCAAGATAATTGTGTCTATCAATATTCAGACACCATTGGACTCCTGTCTGGATTGTTTTACTGATTTTGTTTCTCATGATTTTGTATGTATATGTATGTATGGGTACATATATATGTTTAATATATTTCCAACCAAAATCTGCTTCAGTAATTCTTCTCTATTTCTTTTTCCAGAAACATGGTCCATGATGTTCCATTTTTTTTCTTACAAGATTTCAGAGACTTGAACTTAATATACAATATCATATCAAATGTGGACATGTTTTCTCAAAGAAGGATCCCATTGTACTATTTTTATACTCCCGAGGATTATGTGTGATGACAATCACCAAAGCATTAACAAATAAAGACTTTTCTCACACATTGTCAGACTTCCTCCTATATTTAATTTTCTTTATTCTGATTTTTCTTGATTAACATTCTGGAGTGAAACATCTCATCCTGACCTTTCAACTGCAGGCACTTCTACATTTCATTTCATCAACTTGCTGCATCTCCACTTTAATTAAGGGATTCCAGAGCAGTTATTTAATGGGGTTTCCTTGTGCTGCTGAGCTCAATGCTAGGAAACCCCCTACTAAGTTTGCTGTCTTGATAAAAATAACATACCCAGAGGCAAATTCGATCAGTCAATCACATTCTAGAAAAGCCTATGACATGGCATCATACATTGATAGTTTTAAATCCTCCCTTTCCTTCTGACTTTTCTCTAAAATATGTCCTTAAAAATTTGACAATGGGGATTTAGCTCAGTGGTAGAGTACTTGCCTAGCAAGCACAAGGCCTTGGGCTTGGTCCTCAGCTCTGAGAAAAAAGTGGTCTAAATGTAATCTTCTGAGTATCTAGCCTGTTAATATTTCTGGACCAGAAACTCTTGCCTCTCCATTATAATAATTCATATCACCATGCTAGAACTCAATCTGTTTTGTCACAACCTTTCTGTATCATTTGCTGTATTCAGGTTTCCTTGTTCCCCTTCTACAGTTCTATACAAAACCTGGAACATTTATTTAGAAAGGTTCTTGGGAGACTAGAATGCCAGGGCTCCCTTGATAACCAGTATTTGTCCCACCTCACCTTACATATCAGCATAAAAATGTGGGACCCCTGAGAGACATTTGGAATGGAAATAAACTTGAGAGCTATTTCTGGGAATCAGAAATCATAGCATTGTCCAGACTCAAAGGGCTACAGATGCTGAAAGAAAAAATTCTGAGTTCTTCACCCATATCTAGCTCTCTGACCAATGTGAAAAAAAGGACAAACATTCTGAGTCCATTCTCGCTTTGGAGGACTCAATAACCACTGAAGTGTATAGACTAAAAAAACTGTATGTATTCCTGTCTGTCTGTCTGTCTCTCTGTCTATCTATCTATCTATCTATCTATCTATCTATCTATCTATCTATCTATCTATCTATCTAACTTTCCATCACCTATCTCTATCAATCCAACCATCTATTTACCCCTATCCATCCATCCATCTTCTCCTACTATTACTCTTCCTCTTCTATTCCTCCTTCTTCTTGATCTTCCCTTATTCATCCAGGATATTATAACCACTTTTGCCTCCCTGAGTTTTTACAGGGCCTTAGAAAATATTAATTACATCATAACAAAAAAACTTTTCTCTGTGGGTTTCATTCTCCATATTTCCCCACCCCAAGTCTTTGTAATCCCTGTCTTCCACTACACTTGCTAAAATGTGGCATTCCTTAGATCTCTGACACTGTGAAACTAAAAATCTTGTGTAAAAGCGCATTTGTTAAAAAATGTGAGTTGTGCTTAAAACCAGCCCCAAACAAACATCTAACAACTTTATACTTTAGGAACTTGCAAACACACCATCTTAGTTTGTTTCTTTATATGCCAAATGCAATTCACATATAATGAATTCAATGAGTTGATATATTCAATGTATATTAGTTTTCTGCCATGAAGTTCACAAATATGTTTTCTGACTAAATAAATTTTTTTAAGAGGTAAAATAAATAGAGTTTTCTAAATGGAAATGGAAAGATGTACACAAAGCCAAAAAATAGTGTTAATAATAAGTTAGAAGTTTTATGGAACATAAAATTCAAGATCATATATGAAACTGCTATATTCATTAAAATTCCTTAGGCCAAAATTCAGTACACTTGTATACAATTAGAATGTAATTCTTTGTTTGGAATAACGATGACAGAAGAGGCCACTAAGGTTCAACCCTTTATACAAAGAAAAGGAAAACCCATGCTAGAACATTCATTTGATAGCCTTAAAATGGACTGCAAAAAGAGCTTGTATTAGTCAGGGAGTAAGTATTCTTTCTCTCAACTACTTGAATTAGAAAAGACTTTCAAAAGATCAATGAAACCTCCTGTCAAAGCTTGCCTCATGGCATTGTAGGCTATGAGAAAAGATGAGATCAATCCAAGTGCAATAGAAGTGGGAAAGTAGGTCATGCACTTACTTAAACCTCCTTGAAATACAGACTATGTAATCTACTGATATCTGAAAGAAATTATTTCCTGATGGACTGGCTCACAGGAAGCATTGGGGATGCTTGGTTATCACAAGCAGAGGTTTCACACACCCACTGGAAGATGATGAAGGAAGGATGGGTTTTCCTGATAAATATATATATGAGAGAAGCAGTGTTTTGCAGCCAATTCATTGGGCATGATAGAGCACTGGGCTGTGCTTACAGAAGAGGTCAAACATAAAATGGTTGATTCACCAAGGACTTCAGGACTGGTGTTTGCCATTAGTGCCTTTGCAGAGCTCCATGGGAGAATGTGAACTTGTACAAACAACTAATATTTTAAGGAACGGGTCAAGTGTTGTGTAACAATTTTCCTTTTTATGACATGAAATGCTTTTCCATTATTTTTGAGATTATAATTACATTATTTTCTCTTCTTTTTCATCTTTCCAAACCCTTACTATACTCCTCTTTGCTCTGTTTATAATTTATGACCTCTATTTTCATTAACTGTTGCAATGACTGTGTCTAATTCACCTTCTATCCTAATTTGCATTACCAACCGAAAACTAGCTTTTGATGTCTTTCAAACTTATATACTTTACACCTCTTTAGTGACTTTATTTTCTGAATATCTTAACAAGGAAAACTATAACTATCTAATATTCAACTCCTTCAGAGACCCGAGAAAGAAATAATATTAACTGAGTATATAGGAAATATAACTAAGCAACTTCCAAAACATGTGAGAAATGACACAAACATCTTGTTGCCTAGACTGTCACTCAAGATTTCTCTGCAACATTGGGGCATCCATATTTGGCCTACAGGCCTAGCATATTTTAGAGACTCATTTGTGAAGCAAGATTTTCTGAAAGGCCTTCCTACGTTGTCTTTATAAAGTACAACCATCCTTTTTTGTGTGTCCCGCTTGTCCATTTTGGAAAGCATACTGTCAGCAGTTGATGTAAGGTCACGTTCTTACCCAGTGGCTAACATTTGCTACAAATAAATACTAGATAGAGTTTCTTCATTTCCAATCATCTTCTTTGAAGTAGACTGATGCTCCCAGGAGCAGACATGCCTCATAGTCATAAAAAAAGAAAAAAAATATATGTTATCATCTTAAATGCCATATTCTGCAGACCTCTGAAGTGCTTTAAGATGACCTGTCTATCTAAAATATATTTCTGCTTGACCTTGAGGAAAGAGCTAATATGACTACAGGTTTCATTATAATGACAAACTACTAACCTGCATTTCTTTATCATCCTAAATAGTTGGCAATAACTTTCAAGAACTGAAAATTGCATTGCATTGTGAAATGAACTGTATAGGAATGATACACTGAACAAGATAGAAGTATATGTACAGTATTTTCTAACAAAATCAATCTCAAATTTGTATCAATATACATAATTTATATATAATATACAAAAATCCAATACATTGTGAAATATTTAAAACTAGTAGTTCCATTCTAAAAGTAGATTAAATAATCTACCTTTCTATCTTAAAGTATCTATATCCTCTCTTTTTTCTTTTCAGAGTATATTTAATAATCTATCCTTTCTCCTATTTTTCTATATCCTTTTGTTTCTGTGGTTCACCATATGGAAGTCTGTAAATGGAATCCACCATATAAATAAATTAAAGGAAAAAAACCCACATGATCATCTCATTAAATGCTAAAAAGGCGTTTGACAAAATTCAACATCCTTTCATGTTAAAACTCTTTGAGTGATCAGGGCTACAAAGAATATACCTAAACATAATAAAGGCAACATACAGCAAGCCTGCAGCCAACATCAAATTAAATGAAGAGAAATTCAAAGGGATTCTACTAAAATCAGGAATAAGACAACACTATTCACTCTTTCTATATCTATCAACATAGTACCTGAAGTTCTAGCTAGAGCAATAAGATAAAAAAAAAAAGATCAATGTGATACAAACTGGAAAAGAATAAGTCAAACATCCACTGTTTTCAGATGATATGATAGTATACATAAGTGACCCAAAAATTCTACCAGGGAACTCTTTCAGCTGATCAACACTTTCAGTAATGTGGCAGGATACAAGATTAACGCACTCAAAAAAAAAAATCAGTAGCCCTCCTATCTACAAGTGATAAATGGGCTGAGAATGAAATCAAAGAAACAACCACTTTTGCAATAGGCACAAACAACATAAAATACCTTGGGGCAACCTGTCTGATAAGAACTTTAAGTTTTTTAAATAAGAAATTGAAGAAGATATCAGAAAATGGAAAGCTCTCATATGCTCTTGGATAGGTAGAATCAACATAGTAAAACTGGCGATCTTACCAAAGGCAATCTTCAGATTCAATTTAATCCCCATCAAAATCCCAACAAAAGTCTTCACAGACCTTCAAAGAACAATTTTCAACTTCATATGGAAAACCAAAACCTAAGATAGCCAAAACAATCCTGTACAATGAAGGAATGTCTGGCATCACCATCCCTGACCTCATGGACTCCTATAGAGCTACATATTAAAAACAATTTGGTATTGGCATAAAAATAGACACTTAGATCAATGCAATTGATTCAAAGACTTTGACATTAATCCAAAGATATATGAACACCTGATCTTTGACAAAGAAGCAAAAATTATACAATGAAAAAAGGAAAGCATTTTCAACAAATGGTGCTGGCATAATTGCATGTTGACATATGCAAGAATGCAAATTAATCCATTATCTATGTCCATGCACAAAACTCAAGTCCAAATGGACCAAAGACCTGACCATAAATGCAGTTACACTGAACCTGATAGAAGAGAATTAGCACAGACTGTGAGCACCAATTAAAAAAAATGGGACCTGTCCCACGGTCAGGACAAATCTCTCTCACTTGCCGGTCCTGCAGCTGCTCAGACCCAACCAAGTAAACACACAGAGACTTATATTGCTTACAAACTGTATGGCCATGGCAGACTTCTTGTTATCTAGTTCTCTCTTAAATTAACCCATATCTATTATTCTACAAGTTGCCACGTGGCTGGCAGATTACCAGTATCTTAACATCTTCTCATGGCAGCATCTCTCTACCTCAGCTTTCCACTTCCTTGCTTGTTCCACTTATACTTCCTGTCTGGCTATTGACCAATCAGTGTTTTATTTATTAACCAATCAGAGCAACACATTTAACTTACAGAACATCCCACAGCACTTACCCTTTTCTTTTTTTTCAAAAGGGAAGGTTTTAACTTTCCCTTAGTGAAATTACAAATAACAAAACAATTATCAAGCAAGAATTACAATTACAATATTTAGTCTATTTATAATAATTATTCTATTTATATTTGGCAAAATTAAAGGAGATATCCTATCTATCTATATTTGTGAGTCTAAGGTTTCATATCTAACTTATCTTTTTTCATAACTAAGGAAAATTACAACTATCTAGTCTTCAACTACTCTAGGCCTGTAGCCAATTTGAATGCACCAACAATGCTGAGAAACATTAGGTGACTGTCCAGGCTGCCAGCTGTCTTGGTCTACTCTTGCAAGACTCCCGAAAGTTGCTTGCATCCATCTTCCATTTGCCAGGTACCATTATATACCTTCTCAGGTCTTTGATGGGATTGAAGACTAGCAGTTATAGTTACAACATATAAACTATATATATATATATATATATATATATATATATATATATATATTTGAAAAAAATACTTTTTTTATAAATAAATAAAACAAAAACAAACCAAAAAGCATCTCCCCATAGAGCACAAACTGACTTTAGCACCCCAACTTTCCTGCCTCAGAGTGACTAGGCCTCCCCAAGTGCACTGAAAAGCAGTGGACTTACAGACTAGGAGGAATGATCAGATTAAGGTCCTGAGGTAGGAGCCATCTAAGGACCAGGGAATGGTGGAATTATCAGGTACCTATTGTCAGGCTCAAAGTCACTTTTACCAGCCTAACAGTGCAGCCTGAGTCAGCTCTGCTGTGTGGTAACTCCCCCAGTGACATCACACCATGGAAAACTCCATCTCACACAGCCTGCCTTTGTAGATCTGGGCCTCAGGCTGGGAATGAAGTAGCCACTCAAACAACACTGGCTCCTGGATTTCCAAAGGTCAAGAATCCCCTGTGAGAAAGGTCTGAGAACACAATCATTTTAGAGTTTGGATCTTTCTGGATGTTTCAACATTTAGAAATAGAAAAAAGGAGCTGGGCATAGTGATGCATGCCTTGATCTCAACCAATTGCAAAATGAGGAGGAGAATTGAAGACTGACTGCAGTGCAAGTTCCAGGAGAGCCTGTGTCTCAAAAAAGTCATGTTGACTGTGCCACCATTCCCATGGCTTCTGAGGCCAGATCTGAGAAGTCTAAAGCCAGGCTGTATCCTGTTCAGCTGTGAATAAGCTCAAGGAGGCTTGGGTCACCCGAAGCATGTGAAAAGGAGAAGAAACCCGCAGACCCCTGAGATACTCCCATGCCTGTAGAAGACAGGAAAGTTGACATTCACAGAAGGGGAGTCTCAAGCCAGAACTTTGAGAACTGGCTAGGCAAAGTCTTATTCCCCCAGTTCATTTCCTGAACATGATCCAACCACCAAGAGTGGGCTGAGATGAACATTGTGGAAGGCAGGTGATGTCTCCTGTCAGCTTGATCTCAGGGCATTTGGAAGACTATGAATCTTCCTCTGGATGGGACATCAGTGAGATAGAGGCAGGACTATGCAGAAGGGGTTTCTGTCTTTGCTGGGTGAATAACTATATATCCTGAGCAGGGTATCTGTTCATGGAAGTCTGATGTTCACAATTGATTGTTAGAAACACCAAGCTGTCTGAGGTCTCAACTATACAGCTGACTCCAGGCCTCTTTCTAATTACTGGAATTTGTGGGCAATTCTTTATACTTTTCCATCTAGATCTACTGCCTCATTTCTGTATTCATGTGAGCAATCACACTCTCTGAGTATCTTCCCACTCTCTCTATACCACCTCTCTCCTCTGATTTCTTTACCCCCAATACTGTCATCTATGTTCTTAAAATAGTTTTTGTATCAGTTTAAGGGACATGCCTTGTTCCCAAATTCCAGTACGTCCTCAACTTTTTGGTCTTCACAAGACTCTATTTAGAAATAAAGTTGACAATCACATTTATTTGCTTAACGCTTCAAAGTCTGAAATGACACAGATCACCCAAAAGTTTCATCAGTCCTAGGTTGCAAGGATCACGCTTAGGTCCAGAGATTTGGTTGGAGAACATGCATTCCATGCTGACCATGACCTGGCTTCTCTTTATAGTGATGTCACAATAAGAAATGTGAGGTTTGGATATAACAAAGCTGTATGATGCAACAACTCTTGAATTTCTCCCCTTGCCTGCCATTCTCATGTTCTCCTAACGGATCTTGTACCCAAAGCTAACAGTGCCACCTCTTCAAGAGCATGTGGATTGGAACATGTGGCTAGAAATATAGGCATTTGGCTTTTGTTTACTGGTTGAAGCACCATAGCAGTGATCTACATCATGTTCTACTCCATAATTGTATGCCTGGTTTGTGTGTGTGTGTGTGTGTGTGTGTGTGTGTGTGTGTGTGCGCACGTGTGTGTGTTTACATTTCACTCATGATGCCTCTCCATAGACAACACTGAACTCTGACTTGCCACTACATTTTCCTCAGTCTAGGAATTCAAGGATTGGGTCATCATACTCTTTCCATGAATTGCTTGCTTTCAATATCTGAGAGCTCACCTGTTCTCAGTGGCTCCAACCAGACCTGTCCAGAGCTAGTCACATCTTCACTAATGACCTCATAGCTTGAGGGAGCTCTACTGTCACTCTGGGGGAATATTCATAGCTAACTATGTAACCTTTTTGAGCCCACCAATCTCTACAATTCTGAGCACATTCCCTGGGGGATTGTTAAGAGTTTTCATTCCTACAACTCTCCATTGTCCTGACTGAATTTCTAAGCACCTTTTTTTCTCTAAATATTGATTATGAATTTGAGGAAGGGGAAAATCCAACCCTGGACAGTGTATGCAAACTGAGCTTTCAATTTCACTTAGATAAAATTTCTAATGAATCAGAGGGCTAGATTTCTGGCTTTAGAAGGAGGATCTACCTAAAGGCTTCTATTGCAAACCCAGAGGCTCCTGAAAATGGCACCTTGGTTTCAAGTCACTTTTGGGTGAGGTATGTAACAGGGATGAAATAGCTATAACAGGTGACATCAGCACATGGACATTCTACTGTATCCTGGAGAGCCCTGGCATTCCATGTGATGTCACCAGTGTTGTGGCAACACCAACTGTCATTGGGGCATTTGTGCAATGTCTCGTGTTTCACCTACAGACATGCTGCCTAGACTGAACAGGATTCTTGGGAGACAGGATGGAGAGCACAGGGACACCAAAGGTAAGCAGAAGGAAGATGGCCTTCAGTCTCCATGTCACACATCAAGAAATAGATGGTTCTGGGGAAAGCGCAGTGAGTCCTGGGAAATGGATGAAGAGCTTCCTGAAGGAGGAAGGCTTGATCTGAGCCTTCCAGGATTGAGGCTAAGCAGGTGAGAGTTTCGGAGAAGCAATGGGACTATTTTAGTCCTCTGAATTCTTCAAGGGCAGAACAAAGTTGAGGATTTTCAAGGTTAGTTTGGCAGAGAGCCAGGGATGGTCAAGGCTGCAGCTGCTCTGTTGAGGGCCCTCTGCTTTCACTCTGAGTGGGAAGGAAGCCCAGAGGGACTAAAGAGGTTTCAGTACCAGCCCTGCACTTCACCCACACTGGATGCCTTTTGGTGTGTGTCAATAATAACAAGGAGAGTAAAGTCCCCTGACCAATGCTAGAGATTCTCACATTTTAAATAACAACTACTAGCAGGGCAGGAGCCACCAAGAATTGCTGCATGTCAGTGGTCCCTAAGGTTTCTGAGTTCATGTCTTCTCACTAGCCAGTCATCTTCCCTCTATCTTGAGTGCAGGACTGGGACACCACTCTTCCTGTAAGTATTTGTTCTTGGTGTCAGAGGGCTCACCTATGGAAGCCCAGTCTTTAGGTATTTTCAGTCACACCTTTCAATAGTTGATAACACCTTTGATTACATCCTGTTGGATGGAATATATTCTGGTGAAGCTTTTGGCAAAAGTTTAATCATTACATATGTGACCTATCATTGTTCTGACAGGACCCACATAATCCTCCACCATCCCAATACATTGTAACTGCCCCGTGCGTCTTCTCTAATTTCTTTGTTCACCTTGTGGAACTGATCTTCCTTTCCCATTATCCTGAGCTAATTTCTTAGCATCCTTTATTTCTCATCTTACTAGTTAGCATTCTTCAGGGTGAGAAGAGCCATTCCTGGGCAGTGTTTGGATGAGTCTTGCCCTCCACACATGATGAACTATTGAATGAAGTAGATTCTAATGAATCAGTGAGATCACTGGATTGGAATGACAAGGTGCTGAAGGCCCTCCCCTGTCTCAGGGAAGGTGCTGGAAAGGGCAGCTTGGCTTTTGGTGAATTGGAGAAGAGTTTGTTATCAGATAGGTGATGACATTAGCAGTGACCCTAACTGTCCCTTCTCTGGAAATTCTATTGTATCCTGAGTGTCATTGGCATCTTTTGTGAAATCACCAGTGTTGTGGCAATGCCAAATGCCATTGAGGCATTCATTAAGTGTTTAAGGGTTCACCAATCAACATGTTGGCAAAACTGAGAACACTAATTGGCATAGAAAGCCCTGGATTTCTAAGCAGCAGTTGATGCCAGACATGATCATTCTCTTAATGGGGTTCAGTAGCTGTGATCATTTGAAGCAATGGGCCTATGCAGCTTACCTGGGTTCCTAAAGAGCAGATCGAAAGTGGAGGATGTCTGATGATTAGTTGGCAGAGGGCCAGGAAATGTCAGGGAAGCAGCTGCTTTGCTGGGAACCTTTTCAGTTCATTATGATTGGCAAAGAATGCTACAGGAGGCACAGAACCACTAATGAGATATCAGGGTAGGATGTTGCTGCACTTTATTCTCAGTGGATTTCTATAGATCTCATGGATATATGATATAAATACCAGGAAGGGAAACTTACTATCCATGTACCAAGGTCTGAGACATTGAGTTGCCTTTAGTCCTGCACACAGGTTATCAGGGATGGGAGATTCAAAGCACCAGGTAATCCAGGACTTTTTTGCATCGTATCAGGTATTGGCTGACAATTCCAAACCAACATGGCTGGCCTTTCTTATGACTTTCAGGGACAGTGGGGCTGCAGTAGGCTATAAGGCATATATCTAGCCTTAGAGATTGGAGACAGACACATGACTTATGGTCCCCAGTTTAAGGACATCTGCTCTGATATTTGAGGGCTTCACCGGGTGCCATGCATTTCCTCTCCCTCAGGCCTCCTCTTTGGACTCCACATGATCTCTCTTGGCCCTATGCCATTCATCTGTACAAATTCACTGTGTTTATGTACCTACAGGGACTACTAGGAAGGCATCATCCACACACTTCTTCGTCACTGAGCAGGAGCAGCAGCTGAACCAGGTGGATAAATTGACCCTTCAGCTACAGATGATGACCAATGAGAGGAATGAACTGCAGGAATTCCTGGCCCTTTATAACAACAATGAGTTGAACAACAGGTACTCATCATGCCCATTTCTATGGTAACTGTCTTGACCCTACTGTGCATTTGAGAGGCAGAACTGAAGCCTGTAGGATTGAGATAGGACATAGGCTGTTCTGATTCCTCCAAATGAAAACCAGAGCCTGTGGCCTGAATCACAATCTACAGAGAAGGGCAGTAGGGAGTAAGATCACAACATGCATTTCAAGAGGCCTTGACAGGCATTGGCTTTTAGGAGATGCTCAGTGCTCTGAATTGATATTTATTTTTGCTTTTTGCTATGGGAGCAGCTTGAAGGGCCTGGTGGTCCTACTCAGTCCTTCTGTGTGTGACCAGAAGGCATGGAATTCAATTCTGCTCCTCTCAGCTTGTTCCTTACACTATGAGACAAGGCCCTCTGTCTGCATTTCTGTGACATTATATCTGTGTATGGGAGTTTATACAGCCTTCCTCATGTAGTGCCTCCTCCATGGCTATACTGATTATGAGTTCTGGGTATCCTTACAAGGAGAAAGAATCTGTGTTCTCAAGACAGTAGGAATGCCATTGCAGATTTCAGATAGACCTGGATCTGTGCCATAGTCTCCAAGACCTTCTCAGAGAGCTAGTCTACCTATCCAGGGCTACTGAGGGAGCTCATGTAGTCCTGTCTCCTTCCCTATTGACACCCAGCCTTTCCTGGCCCTGGGACTGTGAGGCAAGTCTAATGCACACCAGGAGATCCAGTATAGAATTCAGGGTGTGACATCCAGTGGGCTAGTGTAGTACAAAACAGAACCTTAATTCATGTGGTCCCTGACACCCATGTTTATGGGTTTCTTTTCTCCTGGGCCATGCCCTACCACAGGCTGAAATCTGAGATTGACATGCTGAAAACACAGCATAAGAAGGAGATGTCAGATGTAAAGAAATTCCCCAAGGAGGTTTGTGAGGCCTCGTACAAGTGCAAGAAGCTGAGTGAGCATACCAACTCCTACCAGTGAGTGCCTAATTTAGTAATTTACTAATTTAGTCAAAATTGGTAAGGACTGCTTCTGATAGTCTGAAGTTTTTCCAGTCCTGCCTGATGCAGCTGTCAGGAGGAATGTGTCCGACCCAACTCCTGCATCAAATGGTCCCAAATAAACACACTGAGGCTTATGTTACTTACAAACTGTATGGTTGATGGCTTAAGTTTCTTGCTAGTTAGCTATATCACCTTAAATCAACCCATTTTTGTTAATCTTTATTTTGCCACATGGCTTCTGCATGGCCAGGCTGCTGGCATGTTTCTCCTTGGGTGGCAGCTGGCATATGCTCTACCTCTGACTATCTTCTTTGTCTCATCTGGATTTTTCTACCTGGCTCCATCCTGCCTTGCCATAGGCTAAAGCAGCTTATTTATTAACCAATGGGAGCAACACATATTCACAGTATACAGTGAAACATTCCTCAGTACCTTTTTCACCTTAGAACAAAGTTGGGCTGTATTTCTAGTCTGTTTACCTCTTAGCAAACAGCCTGCCTTATATCTTTTGGACTTGTGCCTCCTAAACTGAGTTCTCCAAAGAGTGAAGAGTCTGAGAGCCCCTCTCAACATTTTCCTGTCAACTTCTGGAGCTTCTAGACAGAAAACATGGTTTGCACCATGAATGGTTTCTGCGGCTCTGGCAGGAGCTCACAGAATGGTTTCTATGGGACACAAAGATGGAATGTATTCCTGCTGGATCTTCTGTCCTGCTCAGAGCATGGATTATTCCTTCTACCTGCTCATTTTTTCCCAATACTGTGAACAATTAAACACCAGGGTGTGTGTGTGTGTGGGAAGCGGGGGATCCAGTATTCAGAGGAACATGGATCCTTTACAGTCAGGGTCTTCAGAAGTTGTTGGAATTTTTCGGGAATTTGGCTATTCTCTGGCTTTGGCCTGCACCTAAGTGATGCTGCCATAGCTAATCTGGGTTCCAACCAAGGGCTGTTGGGAATGGGGACAAGGGATCTTGCAGGAATCATGGTATTAGGGAGCAGGAGTGGGAGATGGAGGTGGAGCTCATCATTTTTTGTGACATTTCAGCACCCTCTACAGTCAGCTCCTGAGTGAATGGACTCAGCTAAGGGAAAAAGTGAGCACGTTGAAAGAGAACAACAGAAAGCTGCATGGGGAGCAGATTTCACTACAAGAGTCCTGTGAGGAGGCAAGGAGGCTCTGTGAGAAGGCCAATGAGAAGATGTATGACCTCTGGACAAAGCAGCAGCAGGTAGGTTGAAGCAGCAGGGCCAAGCTGCAAACCTATCTAACCATACACATACATATACACACGCCCATGTAACCATCTACTCACTTATCCAACTAACCCATCCCACCCAATAGTTCATTTCTGTGATCATTTACAAGTCTTTCTGGGGAGTTAGTCTCTTGGAAGGCACTGCATGACTGCCGAGGAAACTCTACTGCTCTGCTAGAAGCTGCAGTCCATTGAGGGAGATGGGTAAATCACACGTCACTCACCAATATGCTAGTATGGGGCAGTAGTACTGTGATGGGAGCCACTTAGGGAGTAGCACAGAGATGTGTGTGAATGAGTTCAAGGGTCTGGGTCTCATTTGCTTGGCACAGGTCATATGAAATCAGAGGCAGAAACAGCATGGAAGGAGGAACGTCCTCTACAAAAGCCAAATGACTGGGTCTTGTGGACATCTTTTTGAGTGTCATATACTATTTTGCCCTCTTCTTCTGAGATTGCCATGGTGTTCTCTTTACCAGACCAAGCTCTTGGTTCACACTGACAGAAACTTAAGTAACAGCTTGTCAGTACTGTTTGCTCTGAGTGGCAAGGCAAGTTCTCCCATCCTGGATCTTACACTCGGAAGCTCACTGGATGACCAGGGATATGGCCAGGGCTTATGACAGACAAGGGTCAGGGTGGCAGATTTGAGATTTTAAGAGAACAATTTCTCCAAGTGCACCAACATAGCCTGCAGAAGCACAGCATGTTTCCCCAGACATGTTTAGTCTCAAAATGATGGAAAGCAGAACTGTGGGTCTAACTTGAAACAGCTAGTGTGAGGAGTCTCAATTCAACTGGTAATGCCATCCTCGTTCAGTTGATGTCCTCCTCATTGCATTCTGTTCACTTATGATTTGTGGTGAGTGTGTGTGTGTGTGTGTGTGTGTGTGTGTGTGTGTGTGTGTGTGTGTTGTATACATGCCTGAGGATGCTTACATTTGTGGGGTTGTTGGAAGGCCAGATGATGACATCAAGTGACCTCTGTTGCTTTCTCCCTTATTCCCTTTAGCCCGGGCCTCTCACTGAACCTGAAAATTTCTCTTCTGGCTAAGTGGATAGCCACAGGTCTTTGGATCCCTGTCTCCTCACACTAGAGCTTCCTGTCTTTTACTGTCTCATCTCATTGATAAATAATTCATTTGGTCAGAAAGTAAACTGACTTGTAGGTTTCTCTTAATTTCTGCACTTTTTTATTGGTTTGGAACAAATGCATTTTGTAAGAAATAAAAAAATCAAACAATGGAGCTATTTTAAAAATCAATGTAGACTTTTCTTTCACTGAATAGAGATAACATCCCATGAAATGTCTGGTTTATCTTACTACCTACACAACATGGAACCTGACATTTTGATGCTCACTCTATCATATTTATAGCTGTGTCTTAGGAAAGACTCCTCCTTCTAGTTGTATAGATACTGCATTTCAAGAAAGTGCTATGGGTGACCTAAGTAGCCTCCTACTGACTTAACTGGGGCTGTTTTCACATAATATGTACTGTAATCCAGTCAAAAGTTGTTGGGTAATGACAATAGGGATTTCCATTTTGAAGCGCAATCAATGTCTTTTATGTCAGAATCTGGGCAGGTTTAGTGAGGAGAGTATGATGGGTCAACTTGGATCTATCAAGAGGCTTCATGTCCAGCCCTCTTCCATGGGCACTTGGTATTGTGTGGTCAAACTCATTTGTGCAGAGGTTGTTATTTATCTGTACAATCATTGAGTCTGTGATAAAAAACTGTCCTAGGAGGGGTAATAATTTCAGGCCAGGGCAGAAAAGCCTGGCTGTGTCTAAGAGGCATGTAGACAGCAGGGAGGACCCACTACCTCTCCCTGTAGTACAAAAGGAGTTGCAATATTCTAGCCTCATCCCTTGCCCTTCTGGGTTCAAGAGAGGTGTGTATGTGTGTATTTGTGTGTTTTCTTATGTGTAATTTTGTGGGTATGAAAATATGTGTTTGAGCCTCTATGTGTATGTTTACTGACTCATGGAACAATGGAACATCTTTAAGAATGGTGGAGACAGATTTCAATGAGAAAGTACTGTGCCTAATCTGGTTAGTACCACTTTGCATCAGTCAAAGAACAGATGGTGTTGTCCATCATTCTGCATGTCCAGATAGCTAACTACAACAAAAGACAGAAAACTGATGAAGGCTAAATGTTTTTCAGGTATTTGTAGAGGCAGAATTATTTATCTGCAAAGAAATTCTCTGGATAAATACAAAGAAATAGGGTCCATAAAGGTGAAAAAGAAGCGACTGAGAAGCAGGAAAGGCTGCCTGAGTGTTTGTGACCTTCTCTGCTGAGGTGAATGGTGGCTGACCACTGATGACTTCCCTGCATCCTGTTTTGTTCTTCTCCTCATTGTCTGCTGCCATTTTCCTTTCACCTTTGCCTAAACTTGGTTCAGCTAACCTTGTCCTTGGAGCTTGGCCTGGATTTTATTCTCTGAGAAATTCTGAACTGCAGAGGTGCTTGTGACTGCATCTCAGCCCAGCAGAAGTCACACAGCTATGCTGAGGTGTGAGAAGAGGCTTTCTCAGTGCACCCCTTAGGCTCCTCATACTCTAAAGCACCCACTCCATGTTGTGTCTGCAGCACTCAGAAAATGCTTTTATTCCAAACTTCTTCATACTGAGTTAAAATTGGCCTGATGGAAGGTTGGGAGAAATGAGAACTATCAGATATTGGTAGGCGTGTAAGATGTTGTAGCCTTGTGAGAAGCTCTTTAAAATTATTCAGAATGTTGAATGCAGACTCCAAGTGGACCATTGATTCCAGAATGGAAAGTAGGTGTCCACAGAGAAGAGAGGATAACAGGGTTACAGCAGGACTAATCAGAATACCCCCAACTAGAAACTACTCAGATGCACATCCTTGATGAGTGCAAACATACAATGTGGTCCATGGAATATAGTTAAACATGGATTAATACATGCAATCCTTTCGCTGAGTTAGTCAACCTTCTGTTACTCAAAGAAATACCTGACACAGTCATCTTACTTGGAGGAAAGGTTAATATAGACTCCTGAGTTTAGAGATTTTCTAGTTTCTGAGCATGTTGCTTTGGGCCTAAATTGAGGCAACCAGTGCTTTAGAGAGCTTCTTTAGAATGAAGCTGCCCTCCCTGGAGGCACTGGGAAGCATTGAGTGAGAGCGAGGGGCTTGCCCATTGCCATCCAGTGGTTTGTGCTGGGGAACTAAGCCTTTAATTCACAGACTGGAGAACTTGGTAGGAGAGCTTGGATTACTGGTAAAGGATCCCTGGGGTTCAGCTGTCTGTGTACAGGTTTACAAGGCAAGCATTACATTGACTTATCCACATACTGAATTCTTCTTCCAGATCACCAGGCATGCATGTGCTATACAGACACACAGGCAGGCAACACCTGCACATATAAAGTAAAAATAAAATGAAAAATTATCTAAACAGAGTAAAAGTACACAATCTTTTCCACATCACTGTGTTCAGAGGACATTGCATTTTCCTTTCTCTCTGCTGGAATATGGGTAGAGAGGCTCTTGGTTAATGAAAGGTCACTTTCTTCTTCATAGTATCCCAGGTGATCTCACATTACATCAGTGTTATCTGGTAAACCAAACATGGAGACAATGTTGTGTGCTTGTATGTGTGCATCCATGTACATGTATGTGTTCAAGTGTGTGTGTGTGTGTGTGTGTGTGTGTGTGTGTGTATGTGCATGTGTCTATATGTACAGGGGTGCAGACAACCCTCTCCTAAAAACACAATGTTCTAATGAACAGGAACATCAAAGACTTGGGGAAGATCTTCAGTCCCTGAGGAAGCAGAAGGAGCTGCTCACCCGGCAAAGGGACTTGGCAGCAAAGCTGCAGCATCACTTCACTGTGTCCCAGATGAGGTAGGAGCCCAGGCTTCCAGAAGCAGGGGGATCTAAGTGGGTCCACTGTACCTGGATCTCTGTCCTCTTTGAGTTTCTGTTCAATTGGTAAAGCTCCTAACCACAGCCAGTGAATGAACACCTCAGAGTGTCATTGCTGGCTCAGTCAACAGGAACTTCTGTCCAGGAAGCAATATGCTTTCTCCTTGGTCTTATGGGGATTGTGTCCCCTTCTTCCCTTCTGAGAACTCTAGTATGCTCCGAGTATCTCAAATTTAATGTTTGATCTCCACACAAATATTCCCATGGTAGCCAGAAACCTAGAAGGGGAGTCATCAATCATGAAGGGAAGTGTGCATTCTCTTGCAACTTTATTTTCCATCAGGAACATCACATTTAGAGATAAGTGTCTACCCTTTGACAGATTTGAATACAGCACACACCTGGTGATTGCAGGATTTCTGCAGTGTTTATCAGTTTCTCATGAAAAGATTTACTTTGGTCATAAACAGAGTAGGAGTTGACAAGTTAATCCCATGCAGGGGTCTGGGCTGTAGGAATAATCCGAGCCTTCTCTGCATTGCTGTGTAGGCTCCACTAGAGGGCAGGCATAGAGTTTTCCAGGAGGTTCACATTCACCTGGTATCTAATCAAGGCCAGGTACATCTTCCCTGACCTGTGCCTCAGACCTTCTCATACTGATATTTCTCCAAAATGATGTCTTTGGACTGTTGGAGAAATATAGTGTTTCTTCTAATTCAGCACAGTGTGTATTTTCCAGTTCAACTTCTAGCAGTTTTTAAAAGTTGAGAAAAAAAAATCCTGCCCAGGACCTCTCTGACCCTTTTCCCTTGGGGAAGCAGGGACTGAACTCAGCTGGAAGGTAATGCTCGATTGTCTAGTATGTCTGAGTATATCTGGAGGGGTGGCTCAAAAGCTGACATGGCAGGTCCCCCCCCAGGCTTGTGTTCCAGCTGCCTTTCTCCCCTAGGTTTGAAAACCTCCAGCAGGAACTGGAGCAGACCACAGCCAAGGATGAGAGCCTCCTGCAGATGGAGCTGCTGAAGCAGAAACACTATGTCTCAGGCTAGTAAGCCACCATTGAGCCCCATCCCCAGCAGTCAGGGTGTTCATGGGGTGTGTTTCCTTCCTTAACTTTTGTTTACTAGGGGTGAATAGACCCTGATATTCTTGCCATGTGCACAGCAAAACTGTTTCTGAATCATATTTTCTTTTCTGATTTTCACTGACAGTACCTGTTAAGGAGACTGGGAAGGCTGGAAGAAGCCAAAGACACCTTGAAGGCATGACATTCTACACTCCAGGTTCAAGGCCTCCTCAGAAAATGCCACCTCTTTTCAGCTTTGAACTCAATAGTGAGGCAAATATCAACCTACCATGAGGCGGTCCAGCCACAATCGGATCTACATCTGTTGGCTCACTATCCCCAGATAAAAGTTTGTGTCAAAAACAAGTCTAATATACAGAAAACACAACACAAATTGCTAAGAACCCTGACTCCATATGTGATGGAAATCTGACAAGGAATACAGTGTTAATGTCACACTGCCATCCAGACAGACCACACCAAAAGCATAAGATTCTCTTTAGTGAAGTTTTCAAGCTGAAGCCATGTCATGGACAAGTGTTGCTGCAGATAATTGACTACAGAGAATACGCCAGTTCCTCACCTCTTTTGCTCTTCCATAATGAAATTTCAAAGGAAACTGAAATTTCCTCTTTTTTTTTGGTTTATGTCTCAGGATATTTATGCTTTGGTTTTTGGTTTTCTTCATTTTTGTTTAAGTTTTATTATACTTTTATTCTTGTCATTGGTTTAATAGTTTGCTAAGGCTATATACTGTATATAATGACTGCTGTTTTGAAAACTCCCATTAAGTAAAATGAATTTATTTTATGAATAAAATAAATTTCAAACTTTTCACTCTAAGACTCTTCTTTAGTCAGACGAAGTTTCACACGCCTGTAAACCCAGAAATCACAGGCTTGGATGTATCTCAGTAAGTTCCAGGAATCTTGGGCTGCACACAGATTTCCCAGCCATGGGCCTCAGGGCTACATAGGGGATGGTGACTTGGATGTTGGTGTATAGCCTACCTCATGGATACCCACTACATAATAGAAAAATTAGACATATTGTATCCATGAGGTTATATATTTAGCTACCAGTAAAATGGTGTACACTGTACACACATGTTCACCGAATCTTCATGTAGACCAAATTAAAGGGAAACACAAGTATATTGTTCCAGGCCTCTCAGGAAATGAGAACGCTCATTAAACTTGTATAAAGGAAATCAGGAAGTAAAAAGCAATCTGCCTCTGGTTTTCTTGAAATATATCATGAGTGATAAGTGAACAGCAGAGCTGACAATTTAGGTTATTTTGTGGCGCTTTTGTTTATACTTATTGGTATTTGCCACCACATACATGCAATTCCCACAAAGGCCAGGTGAGGGCAGATTCTACCTGCATTTTAAGTTAAAAAGGTTTGTTATATGTCTGTCCTGTGAGTCTTCTGAGACAGGAATAAATGCTCTTAATGGATGAGCCATCTCCACAGTCCATGCAATAGACCCTTGTCCTCCCAGCCCTATGTGCTGTATTAGGTGGATTGGATCACTCCCCACCAAAGACTGAAGTTTCTTGGAACCTGTAGGGACAGGCATGCTAATTGTCTTAGGCTGCCACACATCCATCCAGGGCTCTCATAGGTTCAGGATCCTGCCCCAGTCACTGACTGTCAGATTGGAACAGATTTGCTAGATCTCTTCTAGGTTGACAACACCTATTAAGAATGTCTGATGTAATAAAAATTGAGAAGACCCTCCTGGGGGTGGAGGTAGGATGAGGAATCCCTCTTGATGGTTTGATAAGCAATGTTGGGAGGAACCTCAGAACTTGGTGGAGTGGATGGAGCCTGCATCAGGGGCCACATGTCTCTGGTGCAGAGTGATTCTGTGCAAGACTGAAAAGGGCAGGGGTGGTTGATGCTTCTCTGTTACCACAGAAGATCTCAGATTATATTGGAAAAAATTCTTCCAGATGACTGATTTACTCTGGTGAAGCTCCTCTGGGATAGATCTGACTCCTGAGACTGACAGTGAGGCAGAGATTTAATGTATAAAGAAAGTTATCCCCTGGGTCTCCAGACTGGAGCTGTCATAACAAGGGTAAAAAGAACCTACTGTCCTCTGATCTTCCTGTGTGTGTGGGAGGGGGTGCCAGGTCTTACACCACTGAAGCTAAGACATCTGGTTTTTAATTCCTCACTTAAGCTAGAATCTCTCCATCTCATATAATTACTCATTTAATTAGATTACTGTGTGTTCCGTTTGAGAAATTTCAGATTTGTGTTATTTTACTTTCTTGCCCAGAAGGTATAGAAACATAGTAGGCCAGCATCAAAGCATCACCTAAAACACTGGTTAAGGGAATGTGACCATGTGGAATTTAAAACTGAGATAAGGCTGTTGTAAGACCCAAACTACTCTAAACGTTCTCTACCTGGCTGGTGCATTGGTCATGGTTCCATTGGGATAACAACTTATTCAATGAATTTCTATATATACAGAAGGCTATTTTTTAGAATGACTTAGAGGCTGTGCTCCAGCTATTTGAACATTGGCTGGCTATGATGACAAAGTCCAAGAATCCATCAGTTTCTCAGTCCACTACACTTGATGTTTCACCCATCAGTAGTATAGTCTGGAATCCCAAATAAGTTGGCTCCAGTGCCAGTGATGGAATGAACTTGCTAGCAAGGTGGGAGCAAGCAGATAAAGAGCAAAAGCCCCCTTCTTACATCTGAGGGAAAGGTGTTTCTTTCTCCATCAATATCTAGATTAAAGGAATGTCTTCCTTATGCAAAGATCTGATTACATGTGTATCATCTCTCTTCAAATTAAGTAAGAATACCTCACAGGTGTGCCCCTCCATATTTGGGTTTTGCTTAATTGCAGATGTAGTAAATTTCACAACCAAAAAGAGCCATCACAACTTCACCCCATGTCAACTTGACACACAATTATATTTTTTTATATCATGATTAATTTCCAAATGGAAAATAACCAGGTCATAATAATCCCTAAACATGATATAATTATTCCAAGTACAAGAGAAACACATTATGCATTAGACCAGCTCAAAATTATGCCTAGCATGATTTAACTATCCTTGTACAACTACAAGCACATTATAAAGTAAGAATAAGTGGCAATGTCCCTTGAGGGATACTTTTTTAGTATCTCAAATTTAAATATGATAAACATCAATATTCTCCCTTCTTTTGTAATGAATATTTTTATTTATTTGTTTATTTTTGTTTTTACATCCTAACCAAAATTTCACCTCCATCCTCTCCTGTCAACCCTCCACCCACCTCCACTCTTCCTGACCTCCATCCATTCCTCCTTCTCTTTTTTTCTCTTCAGAAATGTGCAGGTCTCCTATGAATAACTGTCTGCCATGTTATAACAAGTTGCAGTGGGACTAGGCATGACCTCTTCTATTAAGGCTGGATGTAGCAATTCAGTAGGAGGATTGGAGTCCAAAAGCAGGCAATAGGGACAAGCCCTGCTCCCACTGTTAGGAGTCTCACAAGAGGACCAAGTTATACAACTGTAAAATATATGCAGAGTGCCTAGGTCAGTCCCATGCAAGCTACCTGATTGGTGGTTCACTATGAGCCTAGGTTAGTTACTTCTGTGGCTCCTGACACAACTATCAAATACAAAAAATTAATTTTTTATTCACTAATTTACATGCATTGGTATTTTTCCTTCATGTATGCCTGTGTGAGGGTGTCGATTCCTCAAGAACTGGAGTTACAAACAGTTATGAGCTGCATCAATTTTTTCATTATTTTAAAAATTAATTATTTCATATGATGAGTGTATGGAAATCTTCCGATCAAATTTAAAATAATAACATATATCCATTTACTTATTTTGAGAGGGGGAAATACATACATACATACAATAGAGAATGAACATACAAAATACATCATGCCATTCTGTCATTCTGTTTATATAGAGGTCAATGAACAAATTAGGAGGAGTAAGCTCTTTCCTTCCACCCAACTGGGCATCTCATTGGCCCTTCCCTGGTACTTTCCATGATCAACTCATGGCTTTCTGCCTTAGAAAGTTTTCTTGTGGTTCTGAAAGTTAGAGAATATTATTATTAAAGTGCATTGTGAAAAATTTGAGATGAATTTTGTTTCAAATGAATGACACTTGTTTTTTTAATTTTATTTATTTTATGTTACAATACCATTCAGTTCTACATATCAGCCACGGGTTCTCCTATTCTCCCCCCTCCCACACCCTTCCCTTACTCCCACCTCACCCCCCATTCCCACCTCCTCCAGGGCAAATCCTCCCCCAAGGACTGTGATCAACCTGGTAGACTCAGACCAGGCAGGTCCAGTCCCTTCCTCCCAGACTGAGCCAAGTGTCCCTACATAAGCTCCAGGTTTCAAACAGCCAACTCATGCAATAAGCACAGGACTTGGTCCCACTGCCTAGTTGCCTCCCAAACTGATCAAGCCAATCAACTGTCACACCTATTCAGAGGGCCTGATCCAGCTGGGGGCCCCTCAGCCTTTGGGTCATAGTTCATGTGTTTCCATTCATTTGGCTATTTTTTTTAATAATTGAGTATAACCGAAATTTATTATAAGCCATAGTCGTCCTAGGGATGCTATATATATAGCCTTCATGGTTCTGTGGGTTGTGGTCTGATTGTTCTTTATTTTATATGTAGAACCCACTTATGAGTGAGTACATACCATGACTGTCTTTCTGGGTTTGGGTTACCTCACTCAGGATGATTTTTTCTAGTTCCATCCATTTGCCTGCAATTTTCATGCTTTCATTGTTTTTCTCTGCTGAGTAGTACTCCATTGTGTATATGTACCACATTTTTTTCATCCATTCTTCCATTGACGGGCATCTAGGTTGTTTCCAGGTTCTGGCTATTACAAATAGTGCTGCTATGACCATAGCTGAGCATGTATCTTTATGGTATGAATCAGCATTCCTTGGGTATATGCCCAAGAGTGGGATGGCTGGGTCTTGAGGTAGTTCGATTCCTAATTTTCTGAGAAACCGCCATACTGATTTCCACAGTGGTTGTACAAGTTTACATTTCCACCAACAGTGGAGGAGTGTTCCCTTTGCTCCACATCCTCTCCAACATTGGCTGTCATTGGTGTTTTTGATCGTAGCCATTCTGACAGGTGTAAGGTGGTATCTCAGAGGTGTTTTGATTTGCATTTCTCTGATGATTAAGGATGTTGAGCATTTCTTTAAATGTCTTCAAGCCATTTGTATTTCTTGTTTTGTGAATTCTCTGTTTAGCTCTTTAGCCCATTTTTTAATTGGACTGTTCAGTATTTTGATGTCTAGTTTCTTGAGTTCTTTATATACTGTGGAGATCAATCCTCTGTTAGATGTGGGATTGGTGAAGATCTTTTCCCATTCTGTTGGCTGTCTTTTTGTCTTATTGACTGTGTCTTTTGCCCTGCAAAATCTTCTCAGTTTCAAGAGGTCCCATTTATTAATTGTTGTGCTCAGGGTCTGTGCTGATGGTGTTTTATTTAGGAAATGGTCTCTGGTGCCAATGCGTTCAAGAGTGCTTCCTACTTTCTTTTCTATTAAGTTTAGTGTAACTGGGTTGATGTTCAGGTTTTTGATCTACTTGGACTTGAGTTTTGTGCATGGTGACAGATATGGATGTATTTGTAATCTTTTACCTATTGACATCCAGTTATGCCAGCACCATTTGTTGAAGATACTTTCTTTGTTCCATTGTATAGTTTTGGCTCCTTTTTCAAAAACCAGGTGTTCATATGTGCATCGATTAATGTCAGGGTCTTCAATTTGATTCCATTGGTCCATGTGTCGGTTTTTATACCAGTACCAAGCTGTTTTTATTTCTATAGCTCTATAGTAGAGTTTGAGGTCAGGGATGGTGATGCCTCCAAAGGTTGCTTTATCGTATAGGATTCTTTTAGCTATCCTAGGTCTTTTGTTTTTCCATATGAAGTTGAGTATTTTTCTTTCCAAGTCTCTGAAGAATTGTGTTGGGATTTTGATGGGGATTGCATTGAATCTGTAGATTGCTTTTGGTAAGATTGCCATTTTTACTATGTTAAACGTACCTATCCATGCGATATCCTTCCATTTTCTGATATCTTCTTCAATTTCTTTCTTTAGAGATTTAAAGTTCTTGTCAAAAAGGTCCTTCACTTGTTTAGTTAGTGTTATCCCCAGGTATTTTATATTATTTGTGGCTATTGTAAAGAGTGATGTTTTTCTGACTTTTTTCTCAGCCCTTTTATCATTTGTGTATAGGAGGGCTACTGACTTTTTTGAGTTGATCTTGTATCCTGCCACTTTACTGAAGGAGTTGATCAGCTGTAGGAGTTCCCTGGTAGAGTTTTTGGGGTCACTTATGTGTACTATCATATCATCTGCAAATAGTGAAAGTTTGATTTCTTCCTTGCCAATTTGTATCCCTTTGATGTCTTTTTGTTGTCTTATTGCTCTAGCTAGAACTTCTAGTACTATATTGAATAAATATGGGGAGAGTGGACAGCCTTGTCTTGTTTCTGAATTTAGTGGTATCGCTTTGAGTTTCTCTCCATTTAATTTGATGTTTGCTGTTGGCTTGCTATAAATTACTTTTATTATGTTTAGAAATGTTCCTTGTATTCCTGATCTTTCTAAGACCTTCATCATGAAGGGGTGTTGGATTTTGTCAAAGGCTTTTTCAGCATCTAAGGAGATGATCATGTGTTTTTTTTTCTTTCAGTTTGTTTATATGGTGTATTACATTGACTGATTTTCATATGTTGAACCATCCTTGCATCCCTGGGATGAATCCTACTTGGTCGTGATGGATAATTGTTTTGATGTATTCTTGGATTCGGTTTGCCAATATTTTGTTGAGTATTTTTGCATCAATATTCATGAGGGAGATTGGTCTGTAGTTCTCTTTCTTTGTTGCATCTGTGTGAGGTTTGGGTATCAGGGTAATTTTAGCCTCATAAAAAGAGTTTGGTAGTGTTCCTTCTGTTTCTATTGTGTGGAACACTTTGAAGAATGTTGGTATTAGTTCTTCTTTGAAAGTCTGGTAGAATTCTGCACTGAAACCATCTGGTCCTGGGCTTTTTTTGGTTGGGAGACTTTTGATAACTGTTTCTATTTTTAAGGGGTTATTGGTCTATTTAAATGGTTTATCTGGTCTTGATTTAATTTTGGTATGTGGTATTTATCCAGAAAATTCTCCATTTCTTCCTGTTTTCCATTTTTGTGGAGTACATGTTTTTGAAGTATGATCTGATGATTCTCTGGATTTCCTCATTGTCTGTTGTTATGTCTCCCTTCATTTCTGATTTTGTTAATTTGGGTGTTCTCTCTTTGCCTTTTGGTTAATTTGGCTAGGGGTTTGTCCATTTTGTTGATTTTTTCAAAGAACCAACTCTTTGTTTCATTGATTTTTGTATTCTCTTGTTTTCTATTTCGTTGATTTCAGCCCTCAATTTGATTGTTTCCTGGCGTCTATTTCCTCTTTAAGGGAAGTTTTTATTTCTTCTTTAAGGGAATGTTTTATTTCTTCTTTAAGGGCCTCTATCATCTTCTTAAAGTCGTTTTTAGGGTTGATTTTTTCTGTTTGTTCTGTCTTGGTATGTTCAGGTCTTTCAGGTGTAGAATCACTAGGTTCTGATGTTGCCATATAAGTCTTTATGTTGTTGCCTGTATTTTTGCACTGGCGTCTACTTATCTCTTCCTCTGCTCGGTGCAGGTGGTGTCTGTGTCTGAGAGTGCCTCCCTTGTTGTAATTTTTAGTCTTGGTTCAGTAGGAGTTCTTGGTTAAATTGGTGCTATTGGGCTGTTTCTTCAGGGGCAGCTGATCTCAGTAGGTGAAGTATATACTTATGATTCTGGTGATCTGGTTTGGTCACTGGGCAGCACCTTCTTCTATGTTCCCAGGTCATGTTTTGTTCATTCGTCAACTCCTCAGCTGCTCTTGTTTCTTCGGACTTCAAACTGTAGGGATGTGAATCCTCTCCTGGATGGATTTCAGCTGAGTGGGGTACTCCAAGTTGTTGGGTTTTGCAGGATCAGCAGCTGAGCCCTGGGTTGTCCTCAGATGGAGTGTTCAGATTTGTTCTGGTTCCATCCCACGGAGATAGCTTCTTCCCCAGGTTTTGGGGTTAGAGGTGTCCCTACCTCTGCTTGTCGATGCTGCTGGGCTCGTCTACCTCTGCAGGCCACCGCTGGGCCTTTATGTCCCTGTTGGCCACCACTGCTGCCACCTGGCCTGTCTACCTCTGTGGGCTGCCACTGGGCCTGTATGTCTCTCCCGGCAGCTGCCAGGCCCATCTGAAAGACACTCTTAATAAAAGCTCACTGTTGTGGGAAGAATTCTTGATGGGAGGAGGGATGCTGTGTGTGTAGTTTGAAGACACTGCTTGTCCAGAGTAATTCATGGGAAAAGGCAAAAGTGAAGTTACTCTGCCATGCAGGTGAGTGAGTTCACTGGAAATAACCAGTGAAAAAGCACCAAGGAAGGTTCCAGGGTGAGTCACTGAAATGACATGTTTCTTCTTGGCATTGTGCCTTTGAGAGTCTGTCCTATGTGCCCCGTGCACTTCTCAGGTCTAAGGCTATTAGTCATTAGTGCTCTGAGACCACTGTGGACAGTTCAGGTTTTAGCATTTAACCAGTTACAGCAATCATCACATACTTATCCCAATATAATATTCTTACAAGGATCAAAATTTCAAAGGCACTTCAGAAGTTAAATAGCCTTTGTGGTTATTGAATGTTTTAGAATACTAATGTCTCAGCCGGGCGGTAGTGGCGTACACCTTTAATCCCAGCACTCTGGAGGCAGAGCCAGGCGGATCTCTGTGAGTTTGAGGCCAGCGTGGACTATCAAGTAAGTTCCAGGAAAGGGGCAATGGTACACAGAGAAACCCTCTCTCAAAAAACAAAACAAAACAAAACAAAAAAAAGGAAAGAAAGAAAATCTTAGACTCACAGACTTCATCTATAGATGTAAGTTGACCTCCTGAGTACCAACTGTGTGGATCACATACATTTCATTTACAACACAAACTATGCTCAATACATGCATGCCAGGATGTGCCACTCACCATATGATCCAAGCTCTCATCTGAGTAACCAATGAATATGGACATAGCATAATATAAATGGCATTATAATGCATATTGTTGTGGCCTGATATAACTTCAAATCTTGACTTGGGCTGATATTTTTAGGAAAAAAAAACAAGTCTCAAAAATAATATAGGAGTAACCCTTCCTACCAAGAAGCTTGGACTAACCCAAAATCTGCTTCAGAAATTCTTTTCTAATTCATTTAACATAAACATGGTCCATAATGTTTGTTTTTCTTACAAGATTTCAGAGAGTTGAATGTAATAGAAAATATTTCATCAAGTGTGGAAATGATTTCTCAAAGAAGGATCCCATTGTATTATATTTTTAATTTCAAGGATGATGTGTAATGCCAATCACTCAAGCATTAACAAATAAAGTCACACATTGTCAGACCTCCTCCTATATTTAATTTTCCTTATTCTGACTTTTCTTGATTAACATTCTAGAATGAACCATCTCATTCTGACCTTTCAACTGCAGGCACTTCTATATTTCATTTCATCAACTTGCTGCATCTCCACTTTACTTAAAAGATTCCAGACTAGTTGTTTAATAGGGTGTCCTTGTGCTGCTGAGCTCAATGCTCTAGATTCTTCACCCAGATCTAGTTCTTTGACCAATATAGAAAAAAGGACAAATGTTCTGGGTCCATTCTCTCTTTGGTGGACTCAGTAACTACTGTACTGTATAGACTGAAAAACTGTATATACTCCTGTCTATGTATGTATGTAGGTACATGTGTATGCATCTATCTATCTATCTATCTATCTATCTATCTATCTATCTATCTATCTATCTCACTCTATCTATCTATCTATCTATCTATCTATCTATCTATCTATCTATCTATCTATCTATCTATCTAACTATCTAACTTTCCATCACCTATCTCTATCTATCAATCCATCCATCTGTCTACCCCTATCCATCCATCCAACCTTGGATCCATCTTCTAGAACTACTACTCTTCCTCTTCTATTTCTCCTTCTTCTTGGTCTTCCCTTATTCATCCAGGATATTATAACCACTTTTGCCTCCCTGAGTTTGTACAGTGCCTTAGTACATATTCATTACATCATAACATATAAAAACTTTTCTCTGTGGGTTTCATTCTCCATATTTCTCCACCCCAAGTCTTTGTAATCCCTGTCTTCCACAACACTTGCTAAAATGTGACGTTCCTTAGATCTCTGATGCTGTGACACTAAAAATCTTGTGTAAAAGAATGTTTGTTTAAAAATGCGAGTTGTGCTTAAAACAAGCACAAAACCAACATCTTAACAACTTTATACTTTAGTAACTTGCAAACACACGATCTAAGTTTGTTTCTTTATGACAAATGCAATTTATATATAATGAATTCAATGAGTTGAGATATTCAATGTATATTAGTTCTCTGCCATGAACTTCACAAAAAGGTTTTGTAACTAAATAAATTTTTGTTAAGAGGTAAAATCCATAGAATTTTCTAAATGGAAGTGGAAAGATGTAAAAAAAAAAGCTAGAAAATAGAGTTAATCATAAGTTAGAATTTTCATGGAAGATAAAAAATCAAGATCATATATGAAACTGCTACATTCATTAAAATTGCTTAGGCCAAAATTCAGTACACTTGTATACAATTAGAGTGTAATTCTCTGTTGGGAATAACGGTGACAGAAGATGCCACTTAGATTCAACCCTTTATACAGACAAAAAGAAAATCCATACTAGAACTTTCTTTTGAGAGCCTTAAAATGGCCTGCAAAAAGAGCTTGTCTTAGGGAGTATTCTTTCTCTCAACTACTTGAATTAGAAAAGACTTTCAAAAGATCAATGAAACCTCCTGTCAAAGCTTGGCTCATGGGATTGTAGGCTATGAGAAAAGACGAGATCAATCTGAGTGCAACAGAAGTGGGAAAGTAGGTGAGGCACTTACTTAAACCTCCTTGAAATACAGACTATGTAATCTAATGAAATCTGAGAGAAATTATATCATGATGGACTGGCTCACAGGAAGCATTGGGGATGCTTGGTTATCACAAGCGGAGGTCTCAAACACACTTGAAGATGATGAAGGAAGGATGGGGCTTTCTTCATAAAATATATGAGAGAAGCAGTGCTTTACGGCCAATTCACTGGGCATGATAGAGCACTGAGGTGTGCTTACAGAAGAGGTCAAACAAAAAATGAACTTCAGGTCTGGTGTTTGCCTTCAGTGCCTTTGCAGAGCTCTAAGGGAGAATGTGAACTTGTAGAAACAACTAACATTTTTAAGGAAAGGGTGAAATGTTGTCTAACAATTTTCCTTTTTATGAAATACTTTTCTATTATTTTTGAGATTATAATTGCATCATTTTCTCTTCTTTTTCATCCTTCCAAGCCCTCACTACACTACTCCTTGGTGTGCTTCTAATTTATGACCTCTATTTTCATTAATGGTTGCTACATGCATATACATATATGTGCATTAAGATATATATATATATATTCCCTAACTGTAAACCAATCATTCTGTATAGCTAGCATGTTTTCAGGACTGACCATTTGATATTGAGTATCCAACTGGTGTGTTCTTCCCTGGGTAGGGCTATTTCTTTAAGTCTCAGAAAATTCTATGGAAAGAGACAGGAGGTTCATAATACTCAGCAATTAAACTATGGATGGAAAAGCTGAAACTTACAGGATTAACAATGTCCTTCCGCTCCCAAGGTTAAATAGGTGGTAACTAAGGAGAACTGAAGAAATGAGACCCTCTGTCTCATTCAGCTGCAAACAAGTCATACAGACACATTCAGAGTTCCAGTCTTCATGAGCCACCTATTCTAATGTAAGCCTTTGTGATGCCACACATAGTTATTCATATTCCCATAAGTAATCCCATACCTATACTCCTGTATTAACCTCAATACACTCATTAATTTGAGGGAAAAGGAATTCCACAGTCTTCCCTGAGAGGCAGATACATAAAGGGGAACTGATAAGTAATACAAATGGCCAACTTCTGTCTTCCTTTTTATTTTCTGTACTGAGACAAAGGCTTAGTAGGCTTTGTCTTGCACCAACAGGCTGCCTCTTCCAGCTATCTGGTTCAGGACAGATAGATATGTTCACAGTCAGTCCTGAACATGGTCACTTGAAGCTGCAGGTGATCACCCAAAGTCAGATATTGGGGCAAAAACTGAAAAATCAGAAATTCAGAGTAGGAAGCCAATAGTTCTACCTTTCTTCCTTCCTCTTTCTCTCTCTCTTTCTTTGTTTCTTTCTTTGTTTCTTTCTTTGTTTCTTTGTTTCTTTCTTTCTCTCTCTCTCCTTCCTTCCTTCCTTCCTTCCTTCCTTCCTTCCTTCCTTCCTTCCTTCCTTCCTTCCTTTCTTCCTTCTTTCCTTCTTTCTTTCTTTTTTTCTTTCTTTTTTTCTTTCTTTCTTTCTTTCTTTCTTTCTTTCTTTCTTTCTTTCTTTCTTTCTTTCTTCTTCTTTTTTCGTTTTTTGAGACAGTGTTTCTGTGTACAGCTTTGTGCCCTTTCTGGAACTCGCTTTGGAGACCAGGCTGTCCTTGAACTCACAGAGATCTGTCTGCCTCTGCCTCCTGGGTTCTGGGATTAAAGACATGCACCATCACCGCCCAGCTCTTTCTTTCTATTTATTTTATGTACATTGGTGTTTTGCCTGTGTGTGTCTGTGCAAAGGCCCCCTGGAACTAGAATTATAGACAGTTGTGAGCTGCCATGTGCGTGCTGGGAATTGAACCTGGGTCCTCTGGAAGAGCAGTCACTGTTCTTCACTCCTGAGTCATCTCTCCAGCCCCAGCCAATACTTCTTAACAATATGAAATACTCCACCAAAAGACAGTAAGTACCTCTCTCACCCCACCTTATCACACTCTCTTTTCGCCCAGCTCTATCACTTCCTTTCTGTCTGTACAGACCTCTATGGTTAACTAATGGCTTGCTCCTCCTTCTGATTTTCAGGCAAGCTTTGTTAGAGCACAATAAAATATCACCACATTTCCCCTTTTTTGTCTAAAGTAAAAAAGTGTTATAACTAATATAAGAAAAACTACATATAATAAGTTCAATAACTATATATAATATATAAGGCAATAAATACACTAAGTACAATAACTATATACAATATATACAGGCAATAAATAATTCATCAATGTCTAGTCCATTTGGATGTGACAAAATCAGATAAAAACTCCATTATCTATCCTATCTTTGTGAATCCAAAGGACTGTGTCTAATTCTTCTTCTATCCTAATTTGTATTACCAACCAAAAACTATCTTTTGATGTCTTTCAAACTTATACACTTTACACCTCTTTAGTGAGTTTCTTTTCTTCAACAAGGAAAACTATAACTATCCAATGTTCAACTCCTTCAGAGACCTGAGAAGGAAATAATATTAACTGAGTAAACAGTAACTATAATTAAGTGACTTCCACAAAATGTGAGAAATAACAGAAACAGCTGGTTGCCTGGATAGTCACTCAAGATTTCTCTGCATCATTGGGACATCCATCTTTGGCCTATAGGCCTAGCATATCTGTCAGACTCATTGCAAAGCAGGATTTTCTGAAGGGCCTTTCTACTTTGTCTTTGCAAGGTGCATCAGTCCTTTTTTTGTGTCCTGCTTGTCCATTTTGGACAGCATACTGTCAGCATTGATGTAAGGTCACTTTCTTACCCAGTGGCTAACATTGCCACAAATAAAGTAAACACTATATTGACTTTCTTCAATGTCCATTGTCTTCTTGAAGAAGATTGATACTGTGAGGAGCAGACATGTCTCTTAGTCATAAAAAAAGAAGAAAAATCTGTTATTATTTTCAATGCCATATTCTGAAGATCTCTGAAGTGCTTTAAGATGACCTGTCTATCTAAAATATATTTCTGCTTGACCTTGAGAACACACCTAATATGACTACAGGTTTGATTGTAATGACTAACTACTAAACTGCATTTCTTTATTATCCTAAATAGTTGGCAATAATTTTCAAGGACTGAAAACTGCATTGCACTGTGAAATGAACTGTATAGGAATGATACATTGCACAAGACTAGAAATATATGTAGAAGTATTTTCTAACAAAATCAATCTCAAATTTGTATCACTATACATAATTTATATACAATATACAAAAATCCAATCCAATATGAAAATTTAAAACTAGTAGTTCCATTCTAAAAGTAGATTCAAAAATCTAACTTTTTATATTACCATATCTATATCCTCTCTTTTTTCTTTTCAGAGTAGATTCAATAATCTACCCTTTGTCCTACCTTTTCTATATCACTTTCAACACATGAAAGTCTGTAAATGGTATTTACCATATATATAACTAAAAGAAAAAATACCCACATGATCATCTCATTAAGTACTGAAAAGTCCTTTGACAAAATTCAACATCCCTTCACGATAAAAGTCTTGGAGTGATCAGAGATACAAGAAACATACCTAATTGAAATAAAGGCAACATACAGCAAGCCTGCAGCCAACATCAAACTAAATGAAGAGAAACTCAAAGGGATTCTACTAAAATCAGAAATAACACAAGGCTGCTCACTCTCTATATATCTATCAACATTGGACTTGAAGTTCTAGCTAGAGCAATAAGACAACAAAAGGTGAACAAGGTGGTACAAATTGGAAAGGAATAAGTCAAACATTCACTGTTTTCAGATGATATGACAGTATACATAAGTGACCCCAAAAATTCCACCCGGGAACTCCTTCAGCTGATAAACACTTTCAGTAATGTGGCAGGATACATGATTAACACACTCAAAAAAATCAGTAGCCCTCCTATATACAAATGATAAAATGGGCTGAGAATGAAATCAGAGAAACATCCACCTTTACAATAGCCAAAGACAACAAAAATTCATTGGGGCAACCTATCTGATAAAAACTTTAAGTTTTTAAAAAAGAAATTGAGGTAGATATTAGAAAATGGAAAGCTCTCATATGCTCTTGGATAGGTAGAATCAACATAGTAAAAATGGCGATCTTACCAAAGGCAATCTTCAGATTCAATTTAATCCCCATCAAAATCCCAACAAAAGTCTTCACAGACCTTCAAAGAACAATTTTCAACTTCATATGGAAAAACAAAACACAGGATAGTCAAAACAATCCTGTACAATGAAGGAATGTCTGGCATCACCATCCCTGACCTCATGGACTCCTATAGAGCTATATTTAAGAACAACTTGGTATTGGCATAAAAATAGACACATAGATCAATGGAATTGAATCAAAGACCCTGACTTTAATCTAAAGACATATGAACACCTGATTTTTGACAAAGAAGCTAAAATTATACAATGAAAAACAGAAAGGGTTTTTGACAAATGGTGCTGGCATTCACACATGCTAGAATGCAAATTGATCCATTATCTGTGCACATGCACAAAACTCAAGTCCAAATGGATCAAAGACCTCAACATAAATCCAGTTACACTGAACCTGATAGAAGAGAAGTAGCACAGACACTGAGAGCAACAACTAATACATGGGACCTCCTGCAACTGAGAAGCTTCTGTAAGGCAAAGGACAGGGTCAACAAGACAAAATGACAGCCTACAAAATGGGAAAAGATCTTCACTAAACCCACATCTGACAGAGGGCTGATCTCCAAAATATGTAAAGAACTCAAGAAACTAGACATCAAAATACCAAAGAATCCAACTTAAAAAGTGGGGTACAGATCTAAACAGAGAATTCACAACAGAAGAATATTAAATGGCCAAAAGACATTTAAGGAATTGCTAAAAATCCTTAGCCAAGAGGGAAATGCAAATCAAATGACACTAAGATACCATCTCACTAACAATCTCATAGTGTGAGTGAGCTCTACTGACACTGGGGGAATATTCATAACTAACAATGTAACTTTTTTTGAGCCTACCAATCTCTAAAATTCTGAGCATCTTCCGTGGGTGAATATTCACTTCAGAGGTCTCATCCCTACTACTCCCCTTTACGCTGACCTCATTTCTAAGCATCCTTTCTTTCTCAAATTATTGATTATTAATCTTAAGGAAGGGAAAAATCCAACCCTGGACAGTGCATGCAAAATGAGCTTTCAACTTCACTGAGATAAAGTTTCTAATGAAGCAGAGGCCTAGATTTCTGGCTTTGGAAGGAGGATCTACCTAAAGGCTTCCATTGTGAATCCAGAGGCTCCTGAAAATGGCACCTTGGTTTCAAGTCACTTTTGGGTGAGGTATGTAACAGGGATAAAATAGCTATACTAGGTGACATCAACACATGGACATTCTACTGTATCCTGGAGGGCCTTGACATGCCATGTGATGTCACCAGTGTTGTGGCAACACCAACTGTCATTGGGGCATTTGTGCAATGTCTTGTGTTTCACCTACAGACATGCTGAATAGACTGAACAGGATTCTTGGAAGACAGGATGGAGAGCACAGGGAGACCAAAGGGAGGCAGAAGGAAGATGGCCTTCAGTCTCCATGTCACACATCAAGAAATAAATGGTCCTGGGGAAAGCGCAGTGAGTCCTGGGAAAGGGATGGGGAGCTTCCTGAAGGAGGAAGGCTTGACCTGCTCCTCTGAGTTCCTCAAGAGCCGAACAAAGTTGAGGATTTTCAAGGTTAGTTTGGCAGAGAAGCCAGGGATGGTAAAGGCTGCAGCTGCTCTGTTGAGGGCCCTCAGCTTTCACTCTGAGTGTGGAGGAAGCACATGGGGACTAAAGAGGTTTCAGTATCAGCCCAGCAACTCACCCACACTGGATGTCTTTTGGTGTGTGTCACTAATAACAGAGAGTAATGTCCCCTGGCCAAAGCTAGAGGCTCTCACATTTTAAATAACAACCACTAGCAGGGCAGGAGCTACCAAGTATTGCTTCATGTCAGTAATCCCTATGGTTTCTGACTTCCTGCCCTCTCACTAGCCAGTCGTCTGCTCTCTACCTTGAGTGCAGGACTGGGACATCACTCTTCCTGTAAGTATCTGTTCTTGGTGTCAGAGGGCTCACCTGTGGATGCCCAGTTCATAGCTATTTTCAGTCACACCTTTCAATGGTTGATAACAACTTTGCTAACATCATGATGGATGGAATGTATTCTCCTGACGCTTTTGGTAAAAGTTTCATCTTTACCTATGGACTTATCATTGCTCTGACAGGACCCACATAATCCTCCACCATCCTCATACATTGTAAATGCCCCATAGATCTTCTCTGATGTGCTTATTCACCTCGAGGAACTGACCTTCCTTCCCCATTACACGGAGCTATTTTCTTAGCATCCTTTATTTCTCATCTTGTTAATTAGAGATCATTAGGATGAGAAGAGCCATTTCTGGGCATAGTTTGGAAAATGAGTCTTGCCCTCCATACATGATGAACTATTGAGTTAGAATGAACTAGATTCTAATGAATCAGAAAGATCTGGATTGGAAGGAGAAGGTGCTGAAGGCCTTCCCCTGTGTTTCAGGGAAGGCTCCTGGAAAGGTCAGCTTGGCTTTTGGTGAATTGGGCAAGAGTTTGTTATCAGATAGGTGAAGGCTTTTGGCAGTGACCCTAACAGTCTCTTCTCTGGAAATTCTATTGTATCCAGGAGAGCCCTTGGCATCTTTTGTGAAATCACCAGTGTTGTTACAATGCCAAATTCCCTTGAGACATTCATTAAGTGCATATAGGGTTCACCAATCAACATTTGGCCAGATTGAGCATACTGACTGGAAGAGGGATCTCTGGTTTTTTAGGGAAGAGTTGAGGCCAGAACTGGACCTTCTAGTAATGGGGTTCAGTCGCCGTAATCATCTGAAGTCATGCGTCTATGCTGCTTCTCTGGGTTCCAAAAGAGCAGATCCAAAGTGGTGGTTTCTAATGGTTAGTTGGCAGAGGGCCAGGAATGGTCAAGGATGCAGTGCTGTGCTAGGACCTTTTTCATTTTATTCTGATTGGCAAAGAATGCCAAAGGAGGCACAGAACCACTAATGAGTTATCAGGGTAGGATGTTGCTGCACTTTATCCTCAGTGGATTTCTGTAGGTTTCATGGATATCTGATATAAATACCAGAGAACAAAACTGTCCATCCATGTACCCATGTCTCAGACATTCACTTGCTTTTAGTCCTGCACACAGGTTATCGGGCGGGGAGGTACAAATCACCAGGGAGTCCAGGACTTTCTTGCATCACATCAGGTATCAGGTGACAATTCCAAACCAACATGGCTGGCCTTGCTTATGCCTTTCAGGGACAGTGGGGCTGCAGTAGGGCCTGAGGCATATATCTATCCTCAGAGATTGGAGACAGACACATTGCTTATGGCCCCCAGTTTAAGGATATCTGCTCTGAATTTTGGGCCTTTGTTGGGTTTCATGCATTTCCTCTTCCTCAGGACTCCTCTTGGGACTCCACATGATCTCTCTTGGACCTATGCCATTCATTAGTACAAATTCACTGTGTTTATGTACCTACAGGCACTACTAGGAAGGCATCATCCACACCCTTCTTCCTCACTGAGCAGGAGCAGCAGCTGAACCAGGTGGATAAACTGACCCTTCAGCTACAGATGATGACCAAAGAGAGGAATGAACTGCTTGAATTCCTCACCCTTTATAACAACAATGAGTTGAACAACAGGTATTCATCATGCCATGTTCTCTGGTGACTGTCTTGACCCTACTGTGTCCTGAGTGCATCTGAGAGGCAGAACTGAAGCTTGTATGAGTAAGATAGGACACAGGCTGTTCTGATTCCTCCAAATGAAAAGGCAGAGCTGTGGCCTGAATCACAATGGGTGTAAGATCACAACATGCATTTCAAGAGGCCTTGACAGACATTGGCTTTTAGGAGATGCTTGGTGCTCTGGATTGAGTGTTTATATTTGACTATATTTTTGCCTTTTGCTCTGGGAACAGCCTGAAAGTCCTTGTGGTCCTACTCGGTCCATCTGTGTGTCTGGAAGGCCTGGAGTTCATCCCTGCTCCTCTCTGGTCTTGTTCCTTATACTATGAGACATTGCCCCCTACATGCATTTCTTTGATATCCTAACTGTTTGTGGATTTATGTGTGTGAAGTGTTCTCTAAGGGGTCAAACGTTGCAAACATGGCAGTGGCAGGTCTTACCTTTTTCACTTGTCTCTCCCTTGATAAACCATTAGATTACAGTCCTAAATTAATCCCCAAAGTTCATTCCATTTTGTGGACACTGACTCATTCTTGAAACTGAACACCAAAGTCCAACAATCAAAATTCATTACTTGGTTACACTGGCTAACCTGTCCCATCAGAGCTCAACAATTTACCCAGCCTGTACAGACCTTTTCTCCTTAAAAACCCACTGTTGAAGGCTGCTGCTTGCAGTCTGCCTTCCCTGATCAAGAGACAAGCTCCCAAACTATGCTTGCCCTGCTGCGTTAATAAATCTCCTTATGCTGAGGGTTGTGTGTTGAGTGTGTTCTGTACTGTCTCTGAGAGGCTCACTTACAGTGTGTGTGCTTGTGCGTGTTGTGTGCTGAGAGTCAGAGATTGATAGTAGGTCTGAATATTCACATGTCTTTAAGATTTCTGGTGATGTAAGTGCTGAGGCCAGGGAGCCCCACATTGATCATCACTGCTCTCAGCCTTTGTGCTCATCCTGGTCCCTCATTGGAATCCCCTTGGGTGTTTATAACACCATCTGAATGTAGTGCCTCCCCTATGTCACTACAGATCATGAGTTCTGGTTATCCTAGTAAGGAGAAAGAATCTCTGTTCTCAAGACAGTGGGAAAAATCATTGCAGATTTCAGATAGACCCCCATCTGTGGCTCAGACTCCTCAGACACTCTTAGCCAGCTAATCTGACCCTAGACGTCTACTGAGGGAGCTCATATAGTCCTGTCTCCTTCTCTATTGACACCCAGCCTTTCCTGGCCCTGGGACAGTAAGGCAAAGTCTAATGCACACCAGGAGGTCCAGTACATAGGATTCAGGGTGTGACATCCAGTGGCCTAGGATAGTACAAAACAGAACCTTAATTCATGTGGTCCCTGCCGCCTGTGTTCATGGGGTTCTTTGCTCCTGGGGTCATGCCCTACCACAGGCTGAAATCTGAGCTGGAGATGCTGAAAACACAGCATAAGAAGATGAAGTCAGATGTAAAGAAATTCCCCAAGGAGAGTACTGAGGCCATGTACAAGTGCAAGGAGCTGAGTGAGAAGACCAACACCTACTGGTGAGTGCCTAATTTAGATGGGACCCCTGAAATTGTTAAGGACTGCTTCTTTTAGTCTGAAGTTTCTCCAGTCCTGCCTGACCCAGCTGTCAGGAGGAATGTGTCCCACCCACTTCGTGCAGCCAAATGGTCCCAAAGACACACACACAGAGGCTTATAGTACTTACAAACTGTATGGCCAATGGCTTAAGTTTCTGGCTAGCTAGCTCTATCATCTTAAATTAACCCATTTATATTAATCTATGTTTGCCACATGACTGCTGTATGGCCAGGCTGCTGGCATGTTTCTCCTTGTGTGGCAGCTGGCATCTCCTCCACCTCTGACTTTCTTCTCTGACTCTCCTGGATTTTTCTGCATGGCTTCATGCTGCCTTGTCATAGGCCAAAGCAGCTTCCTTATTAACCAATGGGAGCAACACATATTCACAGCATACAGAAACACATCCCACAGCAGCTTCTCCCATTTTTCACCTTTGAACAAAGTTGGGCTGTGGTTCTAGCCTGTTTACCTCTTAGCAAGCAGCCTGTCTGATAGCTCTTGGACTTGTGCCTCCTAGACTGAGTTCTCCTAAGAGTGAAAAGTCTGAGAGCCCCTCCCAACATTTTCCTGTCAGCTTCTGGAACTTCTAGACAGAAAACATGGTTTTCACCATGAATGTTTTCTGTGGCTCTGGCAGGAGCTTACAGAGCTGGTTCATGAAATGTATTCCCATTGGGTCTTCTGTCCCCACTCAGAGCATGGTTTTCCTCTACCTGCTCATGTTTTCTCAATACTGTGAACAGGTGAGTACCAGGGTGTGTGGTGGAGAGGTAGGGGATCTAGTTTTCAGAGTTATTCCTTTTGCTGTCAGGGTATTCAGAAGTAGTTTGAATCTTTCTCGAATGTGGCTATTCTCTGGCTTTTGTCTGCACCTCAGTCATGCTGGCATAGCTAATGTGGCTTCATCCCAGGGATCTGGGGTTGGGTAGATGACACCTTGCAGGAATGATGGTATTGGGTGGCAGGAGTGCAGATGGAGGTGGAGCTCATCATTTTTGGTGATATTTCAGCACCCTCTACAGTCAGCTCCTGAGTGAATGGACTCAGCTGAAGGAAAAAGTGAGCATGTTGAAAGAGGACAACAGAAAACTGCAGGGGGAGCAGATTTCACTACAGGAGTCCTGTGAGGAGGCAAGGAGGCTCTGTGAGGAGGCCCATGAGAAGGTCTATGACCTCTGGACAAAGCAGCAGCAGATAGTTCAAAGCAGCAGGGCCAAGCTGCCCACCTGTCTAACCACACACATACATATACACACACCCATGTAACCATCTACTCACTTATCCAACTGACCCATCCCATCCATAGTTCATTATTGTGATCATTCACAAGTCTTTCTGGGGAGTTAGCCTCTTGGAAAGCACTGCATGACTGCCAAGGAAACCCTACTGCTCTGCTAGAAGCTGCAGCCCACCTAGGGAGACGGGTCAATCACTTGTCACTTACTGATATGTTAGTCCAGAAGGAGCGGTGTTATGATGGGAGCCACATAGGGAGTAGCACAGACATCTGAGTGATTGAGTTCAAGAATCAGGATCTCATTTGTTTGGCAGAGGTCATAGGAGATCAGAGGTAGAAACAGTATGGAAGGAGGAACGTCCCCTAAAAAAGCCAAATGACTGGGTCTTGTGGACATCTTTTGGGGTGTCATATGACATTTTATCCTCTTGTTTTCAGACTGCCATGGTGTTCTCTTTACCTGGTTAACCTCTTGGTTTACACTGACAGAAACTAAGTAACAGCTTGTCAATACTGTTTCCTGTGACTGGCATTGGCCAGTTCTACCATCCTGGATCTTATACTCAGAAGCTCACTGGATGACCAGGGATGTGGCAAGGGCTTATGACAGGCGGGAGTCAGGGTGGCAGATTTGAGATTTTAAGAGAACAATTTCTCCAACTACACCAACATAGCCTGCAGAAGCACAGCATGTTTCCCCAGGCATGTTTAGTCTCAAAATGATGGAAAGCAGAACTGTGGGTCTCACTTGAAACAGCTAGTGTAAGGAGTCTAAATTCAACTGGTAATGCCATCCTCATTCAGTTGATGTCCTCCTTATTGCGTTCTGTTCACTTATGATTTGAGGTGTGTGTTGTGTATGTCTGTGTGTGTGTTGTGTATGTCTGTGTGTGTCTGTGTCCGTGTGTTGGGGACCTACTCTGGACAGCGGTGTCTTGAACCTGTGTAACCTTCCACGATTTATCAAGCCTCGTGTAAATAGGAGGCTCTTAGTCTAACCTAGGAATGTACGATTAAATAAACTCTTGGAGCCTGTACTAAATCAGGTAGCTGCAGGGGCCTGGGACCAAAGCGACCTCCTGCTGACCCTCCCTTAGGAATTTTCTTTGTCCTCTCCTCACTCCTCCTGCTCCCCCTCCCTACCTGAAGCCCTCTTTATAAGCTCTAACACCCAGTCAATAAACGAGACCTTGATGCAACTCAGACTGACTCTGTCTTTCTTCACGCGCTTGGTCTCCTTTCCCTCTCACCCCCCATTGATTCCCAGGTGGTCCCTCCTCGAGAACCTCGAATAACCTGGCCTGCTGGACAGGTCATCTGTGTGTTGTCTTTATGTGCATCTTTGTGGGTATGAAAATATGTGTTTGAGCCTCTATGTGTATGTTCACTCACTCACGGAACAATGGAACATCTTTAAGAATGATGGAGACAGACTTCAGTGAGAAAGTACTGTGCCTAACCTGGTTAGTACCACTTTGCATCAGTCAAAGAACAGATGGTGTTGTCCATCATTCTGCATGTCCACATAGTTAACAACAACTAAAGACAGAAAATTGATGCAAGGTAAAAGTTTTGCAGGCATTTGTAGAGGCATAATTATTTATCTGCAAAGAAATCCTTTGGAGAAAAACAAACTAATGGAGTACATGGATGTGAGAAAGAGGCTACTGAGAGGCAGGAAAGGCTGCCTGAGGGTTTGTGTCCTCTATTCTGGGTGAATGGTGGCTGACCACTGATGACTTCCCTGAATCCTCTTTTGTTTTTCTCCTCATTGTCTGCTGCGATTTTCCTTTCACCTTTGCCTATCCTTGGTTAAGCTAAACTTGTCCTTGGAGCTTAGCGTGGATTTTATTCTCTGAGAAATTCTGCACAGCATAGGTGCTTGTGGCTACATCTCAGCCCAGCAGAAGTCCCACAGCTATGCTGAGGTGTGAGAAGAGGCTGTCTCAGTGCACTCCTTAGGCTCATCACACTCTAAAGCACCCACTCCATGCTGTGTCTGCAGCACTCAGAAACTGCTTTTATTCTGAACTTCTTCATACTGAGTTAAAATTCATGCTAATGGGGGGATGGCAGAAATGAAAATTCTGAGATATTGCTAGTAGAGTAAAATCGTTCAGCCCTGTGAGTAGCTATGTACAATTATTCAGAAAGTTGAACTGCAGACTCTAGGTGGACCATTGATTCTAGAATGAAAAGTAGGTGTCCACAGAGAATTGGGGACAACAGGGTTACAACAGGACTCATCACAGCACTCCCAAATAGAAACTATTGAGATCCCCATCATTGATGAGTGAAAACATGCAATGTGGTTCATGGAATATTGTGAACCATGAAATAATACATGCCATCATTTGGATGAGTTCGTCAACCTTCTGTTACTCAAAGAAATCCCTGACACAATCATGTTACTTGGAGGAAAGGTTAATATAAACTCCTGATTTTAGAGGTTTTCAAGTTTTCTGAGCTCACTGCTTTGGGCCTAAGGCAACCTGTGGTTTAGAGAGCTTCTTTAGGAGAAAGTTGCCCTTGAGGACACTGGGAAGCATTGTGTGAGACCAAGGGGCTGGTCCACTGCCATCCAGTGGTCCTGTGCTGGGGAACTAACCCTTCAATGCACAGATGGGGAACTTGCTAGGAGAGCTTGGTTTACTGGTCAAAAAACCCTGGGGTTCTCCTGTCTGTGTACAGGTTTACAAAGTAAGTACTACACTGACTGATCTGCCCACTGAGTTCTTCTCCCAGGTAACCAGGCATGCATGTGTTATACAGACTCACAGGCAGGCAGAACACCCGCACATCTAAAGTAAAATGAAACAAAAAATATCAAAACAGAGTAAAAGTACACAATCTTCTCCACATCCCTGTATTCAGAGCATCCTCTCTTTTCCTGCCTCTGGGATGGACGATGGGTAGAGAGGGTGTGGGTTAATGAAAGGTAACTTTCTTTTCCATGCTATCCCAGGTGATCTCTTCTTACAATAGTGTTATCTGGGAAACTAAACATGGATGCAATGTAGTGTGCTTGTATGTGTGGATCCATTTACATGTGTGTGTTCAAGAGTGTGTACGTGCATGCGTGTGTGTGTGTGTGTGTGTGTGTGTGTGTGTGTCTGTGTGTGTGTCTGTGTGTGCTTCCAAAGGTGTATATTTAAAGGGGTGCACACAATCCTCTCCTAAAAACACGATCTTCTAATGAACAGGAACATCAAAGACTTGAGGAAAATCTTCAGCCCCTGTTGAAGCAGAAGGAGCTGCTCACCCGGCAAAGGGACTTGGCATCACTTCAAAAGCTGCAGCATCACTTCACTGTGTCCCAGATGAGGTAGGAGCCCAGGATTCCAGAAGCAGGTGGATCCAAATGGGTCCGCTGTACCTGGATCTCTGTCCTCCTTGAGTTTCTGTTCATTTGGCAAAGCTCCCCACCACAGCTAGGGAAAGAACATCTCAGAGTGTCTTTACTGGCTCAGTCAACAAGAACTTATGTCCAGGAAGCCATATGGTTTCTCCTTGGTCTTAAGGAGATTGTGTCCTCTTCTTCCCTTCTGAGACCTCCAGTATCCTCTAAGTATCTCATCTCTAACATTAGATCTCCTCACACATATTCACATGGCAGCCAGAAACCTAGAGGGGATCATCAATCATGAAGGAAAGTGAGTCCTCCTGCAACTATATTTTCCATCATGAACGTTATATTTAGAGATAAATGTCTACACTTTGGCAGATTTGCATACAGCAGCCCAGTGCTGATTGCAGGCTCTCTGCACTATTTATCAGTTTCTCATGAAAAGATTTACACTGGTCATAAACAGAGTAGGAGTTGACAAGTTAATCCCATGCAGGGGTCTGGGCTGTAGGAATAATCCGAGCCTTCTTTGCATTGCTGTGTAGGCTCCACTAGAGGGCAGGCATAGAGTTTTCCAGGAGGTTCACATTCACCTGGTATCTAATCAAGGCCAGGTACATCTTCCTTGACCTGTGCCTCAGACCTTCTCATACTGATATTTCTCCAAAATGATGTCTTTGGACTGTTGGAGAAATATGCTGTTTCTTCTAATCCAGCACAGTGTGTATTTTCCAGTTCAACTTCTAGCAGTTTTTAAAAGTTGAGAAAAAAAAATCCTGCCCAGGACCTCTCTGACCCTTTTCCCTTGGGGAAGCAGGGAATGAACTCAGCTGAAAGGTAATGCTTGATTGTCTAGCTGAGTAGATCTGGTGAGGGCTCAAAAGCTGACATGGCAGGTCCCCCTCAGGCTTGTGTCCCAGCTGTCTTCCTCCCCTATGTTTGAAAACCTCCAGCAGGAACTGGAGCAGACCACAGCCAAGGATGAGAGCCTCCTGCAGATGGAGCTGCTGAAGCAGAAACACTATGTCTCAGGCAAGTAAGCCACCATTGAATCCCATCCCCAGCAGTCAGGGATCATGGGGTGTGTTTCCTTCCTTAACTTTTGTTTACTAGGGATGAATAGGCCCTGATTTTTCATGCCAGTGGCAGAGCAAAACTGTTTCTAAATCATATTTTCTTTACTGATTTTCCCTGACAGCACCTGTTAAGAAGCCTGAGAAGGCTGAAAGAAGCCAGAGACACTTTGAAGGCATGACATTCTACACTCCAGGTTCAAGGCCTCCTCAGAAAATGCCACCTCTTTTCAGCTTTGAACTCAACAGTGAGGCAAATATCAACCTACCCTCAGGCGATCCAGCCACGATATCATCCACATCTGTTGGCTCACTATCCCCAGAGAAAAGTTTGTATCAGAAATAAGTCTAAGATACAGAGAACACACAACAAATTACTAAAAATCCTGACTCCATATGTGATGGGAAATCTGACAAGGAAGACTGTGTTTATGTCACACTGCCATCTAGACAGACCACACCAAAAGCACAAGAGTCTCTCTACTGCAGTGCTGAAGCTGACGCCATGTCATGGGCAAGTGTAGCTGAAGATAATTCACTACAGAGAATAAGCCAGTTCCTTACATCATTTGTGCTTCCATAGTGAAATTACAAAGAAAACTGTAATTTCCTTAATATTTTTGTTTTATATCTTGAAATATTTATGCATTGGTTTTTGGTTTTCTTCATTTTCATTTAAGGTTTTGTTAACTTTTGTTATTACTTTTCTTCTTGTCATTGTTTTAATAGTTTGCTAAGGCTATACACTGTATATAATAATACTGTTTTGAAGGCCCCATTGAGTAAAATGAATGTATTTTATGAATAAAATACAATTTCAAACTTTTTATTCTGAGACTCTTCTTTAGTCAGGTGAGGTTTCACACTCTTGTAAACCTAGAACTCACAGGCTTGGATGTATCTCAGTAAGTTCCAGGAAGATCGGATTGCACAAGGATTTTCCATTCATTGGTCTCAGGGCTACACAGGGGGATGGCACCTTGGATGTGGATGGCATAGCCCACTCCATGGATACCAACTACATAAGAAAAAAACTAGACATATTTTATCTTTGAGGTCATATATTTAGCTACCAGTAAAATGTGGTACACTATACACACATGTTCACAAAATCATCATTTAGAGCAAATTAAGGGAAACAAAAATAAATTGCTCCAGGCCTCTCAGGAAATAAGAATGTTCATTAAAATTGTATAAAAGAAATCAGGAAAAAAATAAATCAGGAAATGAAAAGCAATATGCCTTTGGTTTTCTTGAAACATATCATGAGTGATAACAGATCAGTAGAGATAATTTCCTGCAAGACATGTTGGGATATTTTGTGGTGTTTTCTTTATACTTGGGGATATTTTACCACCACATTCATGCAATTCCCACAGAGGCCAGGTGAGGGCAGAATCCACCTGGAATTTAAGTTAAACAGGTTTGTTAGCTGTCCTGTGGGTCTTCTGAGACAGCAATAAATGGTCTTAATGGATGAGCCATCTCCACAGTCCATGCAATTGACCTTTGTCCTCACAGCCCTGGGTGCTGTATTAGGTGGATTGGATCACTCCCAACCAAAGACTGAAGTTTCTTGAAAACTGTAGGGACAGGCATGCTAATTGTCTTAGGCTGCCACACATCCATTCAGGGCTCTCATAGGTTCAGGATCCTGCCCAAGTCTCACTGACTGTGAGAATGGAACAGATTTGCTAGATCTCTTCTAGGTTGACAACACCTATTAAGCCTGTCTGATGAAATGCAGAATTGAGAAGACCCTCCTGGGGGTGGAGGTAGGATGAGGAATCCCTCTTGATGGTCCAAATAAGCAATGATAGGAGGAACCTCATGACTAGAGGGAGTGGATAGAGTTTGTGTCAGGGCCACATGTCTCTGGTGCAGAGTGATTCTGGAAAAAACTAAAAAAGGAGAGAAGTGGTTGAAGCTGCTCTTTTACTACAGCAGATCGCGATTATATCGAGAAAATTCTTCAAGATGACTGATTTACTCTTATGGAGCTACTGTGGGATAGATCTGACTTCTGAGACTGAGAGTGAGGCAGAGATTTAATGTGTAAAGGAAATAATTCCGTGTGCCTCCAGGCTAGAACTATCACTATCAAGAGCAAAAAGTACCTACTGTCTACTGATCTTAATGTATGCGGGTGTGTGTGTGTGTGTGTGTGTGTGTGTGTGTGTGTGTGTGTGTTACCATGTCTTGGCCCATATAAGCTAAGACATCTGGTTTTTAATTCCTCACTTAAGCTCGAATCTCTCCATCTCATATAATTACTTATTTAAGTAGATTACTGTGTGTTCCATTTGAGAAATTTCAGACTTGTGTTATTTTACTTTCTTGCCCAGTGATTCTGTACAATTCATAACTGACATAATGCTGCTGTGAGGACCAAATTACTCTAAAAGTTTTATCCCTGTCTGGTGTATTGGTCAGGGTTCTATGGGGTAATAACTTATAGAATGTATTTCTATATATACAAAAGCCTATTTTTTAGAATGATTTAGAGGCTGTGGTCCAGCTAATTGAACCTTGGCTGGCTATGATGGCAAAGTCTAAGAATCCAGTAGTTGCTCAGTCCAAAATGCTTGATATCTCAGTCCATCAGTAGCATAGTCTGGAATCCCAAAGAGGATGACTCCAATGCCAGTGAAGGAATGGACTTGCTATCAAAGTGAGACCAAGCAGCTAAAGAGCAAAAGCTCCCTTCCTCCATTTCTGTATATGGGCTTCCAGCACAAGGCCTGGCTAAGGTTATAGATGAGGTTTTGGCTCAAAACATCTGAGTTAAAGGTGTTACTTTCCTCATTATCATCCAGATTAATGTCTTCCAACCACAAAGAGCAGGATTCTGTGTGGATCTTCTGTCTTCAAATTAAGCAAATATACCTCACAGGTGTGCCTCTCCATATTGGGGTCTTAGTTAATCCAGATGTAATAAAATTGACAACTAAAAATAGCTATCACAACTTCACCCCATGTCAACTTGACACACAATTATATCTTTTTATAACATGATTAATTTCTAAATGTAAAACAATAACCAGGTTATAATAATGCCTAAACATGATATAATTATTCCAAGTACAAAGCAAAACATTACATATTAGACCAGCTCAAAATTATGCCTAGCATGATTTAACTATCCCTGTACAACTACAAACACAATAAAAAGTTAGGATAAGTGGTAATGTCCTTTGAGGGACATTTTTTAGTATCTCAAATTTAAATATGATATACATCAATATTCTCCCTTCTTTTAGAATGAATGATTTTATTTATTTTTGTTTTTACATCCTAACCAAAATTTCATCTCCATCCTCTCCTCTCAACTCTCCACCCACCTCCACTCTTCCTGATCCACATCCATTCCTCCTCCTCTTTCTTCTCTTCAGAAATGTGCAGGCCTCCTAGCAATTCAGTAGGAGGAATGGGTCCCAAAATCAGGCAATAGAGACAAGCCCTGCTCCTACTGTTAGGAGTCTCACTAGAAGACCAAGTTATACAACTGAAAAATATATGCAGAGTGCCTAGGTCAGTCCCATGATGCTCCCTGGTTGGTGGTTCAGGCTCTGAGTCACTATGAACCTAGTTTAGTTAGTTCTGTGGCATGCTTGTGGGGCTCCTGACCCCACTAGCTCCTACAAAAATTTAATTTTTTATTCACTAACTGAAATGCATTGGTGTTTTGGCTTCATGTATGCCTGTGTGAGGGTGTTAAATCCTTTGGAACTAGAGTTACCAACAGTTGTGAGCTACATTGTTTTTTTTTCATTATTTTAAAAATTATTTCATATGAATAGTGTATGGAAATCTGATCAGAATTTAAAATAATAGCAGCTATCTATTATTTAGAATAAGGGAAACACTTATATACATACATATGATAGAGAGAGAATGAACACACAACACACACCATGCCATTTTGACATTCTGTTCATATGGAGGTCAATGAACAAATTAGGAGGAGTAAGCTCTTTCCTTCCACCCAACTAGGCATCTCAGTGGCCCTTCCCTGGTACTTTTCATGATCAACTCGTGGCTTTCTGCCTTAGAGGATTTTCTTGTGGTTCTGAAACTTAGAGAATATTTTAATATTAATGGGCATTGGAAAAATTTGTGCAGAATTTTGTTTCAAATGAATGATACTCTTAATAAAAGCTCACGCTAGTGGTAAGAATTCTTGATGAGGAACTAGATTCAAGATGGCGGAGACAAGCAGACGCAGGTAGGCCTGTGGCAGCGGCCCGCGGAGGTGGACGGGTCCGGCGGCAGTGGCTGACGGGGACATTTAGGCCCAGTGGCAGCTGGCGGAGACATTCAGGCCTAGCGGTAGCCCACAGAGGTGTACAGGCCCTGTGGCAGAGATAAGCAGACGGAGGTGGCCAGGACCGGCAGCGGCGGCCGACAGAGACATTCAGGCCTGGCGGGCGGCCCACAGAGGTGGACAGGCCACACGGTAGAGACAGGCAGACGCAGGTCGGCGACTTGCGGAGGTGGAAGGGCCCGGTGGCAGCAGCCGACAGGGACGTGCAGGCCCAGCGGCAACCGGCAGAGACATACAGGCCCCGTGGCAGTTCACAGAGGTGGATGGGCCCGGCAGCAGTGACAAGAAGAGGTAGGTAGGCCCGCGGTGGCAGCCGGCAGAGACATACAGGCCCATTGGCCGCCCGCAGAGGTAGACAGACCCAGCAGCAGCTGACAGGGACATACAGGCCCAGCGGTGGAGACAAGTGGACGCAGGTGGACCTGTGGCGGTGGGCCACAGGGGTGGACAGGCCCGGAGACGGAGAGGGGCGGACACAACTTGGAACGGGGACGCCCCTAGCCCCAACACTTGGGGAAGAGGCTATCTCCGTGGGTCAGAACTAGGGCGAGTCTGGACACTCCGTCTGGGGACAACCCAGGGCCCAACTGCTGATCCTGTGAAACCCAACAACTTGGAGGTGTTGGTGAGACTACCCTGCTCAGCTGAAACCCATCTGGGAGAGGATTCAGATGCCTACAGTTTGAAGTCTGAAGAAACAAGATCAGCTGAGGAGTTGACAAATGAACAAAACGTGACCTGGGAACACAGAAGAAGGTGCTACCCAGTCACCAAACCAGATCACAAGAATCATAAGTATATAATTCACCGACTGAAATAAGCTGTCCCTGAAGAAACAGGCCAATAGCACCAATTTAACTAAGAACCCCTACTAAACCAAGACTAAAAATTAGAACAAGAGAGGCACTCTCAGACACAGACACCACCTGCATCGCACAGAGGAAAAGATGAGTAGACGCCAGTGCAAAAATACAGGCAACAACATAAAGACCTATATGGCAACATCAGAACTTAGTGATTCTACACCTGCAAGACCTAAACATACCATGACAGAAGAAACAGAAGAGATCAACCCTAAAAATGACTTTAAGAAGATGATAGAGGCCCTTAAAGAAGAAATAAAATATTCCCTCAATGAGGAAATAAAAACTTTCCTTAAAGAGGAAATGAAAAACTACCTTAAAGAGGAAATAAAAACTTTCCTTAAAGAAGAAATGAAAAACTCTCTTAAAGAGGAAATAAAAACTTCCCTTAAAGAGGAAATGAAAAACTCCATTAGAGAGGAAATTAAAAACTCCCTTAAAGAAATGGAAGAAAAAACGAACAAAAAATGGGAAGAAATCAAATCAAGCCGAGAAAAAGCAATTAAACAGATGAAAGAAACATTCCAAGATCTGAAAAATGAATTTGAGACAATAAAGAAAACACATGCTGAAGGAATGCTGGAAATAGAAATCCTGACAAAACGAACAGGAACTACAGAAACAAGCATAACCAACCGATTGCAAGAGATGGAACAGAGAATCTCTGACACTGAAGACATGATAGAGAAAATAGATTCTTCAGTCAAAGAAAACACTAAAGACAAAAAAGTCATAACACAAAACGTCCAGGAAATTTGGGACACCATGAAAAGACCAAACCTAAGAATAATAGGGATAGAAGAAGGAGAAGAATACCAACTCAAAGGCACAGAAAATATATTCAACAAAATCATAGAAGAAAACTTTCCTAACCTAAAGAAAGAAATACATATGAAGATACAAGAAGCTTACAGAACACCGAATAGGCTGGATCCAAAAAAAAAGTCCCCTCGCCACATAATAATCAAAACACTAAACACACAGAACAAAGAAAAAATATTAAGAGCCGCAAAGGAAAAAGACCAAGTAACATATAAAGGTAAACCCATCAGAATAACACCAGACTACTCAATAGAGACTATGAAAGCTAGAAGATCATGGACAAATCTCATGCAGACACTAAGAGACCACGGATGCCAACCCAGACTATTATACCCAGCAAAACTCTTAATCACCATAGGCGGAGTAAACAAAATATTCCAGGATAAAACCAGATTTAATCAATACCTGTCTACAAACCCAGCCCTACAGAAAGCACTAGAAGGGAAAATTCAACCCAAAGAAGCTAAACACATCCATGAAAAATCAAGCAATAGATAATCCCACACCAACATACACCACAGAAGAAACAAGCTGGTGTAGCTATCCTAATATCTAGAGAAAAAGGATGTTTCAAAAGAGAAGAAGTCGTGTGGCAATGCCTCAGTGGTCCAGGTAACTACCAGAACTCGGAAAAGTTGGTTGAATTTGGGATTGACTGGGAGGCCAAAGATTTAAAAAGCAGAAGATTCTCTCAAGACACAAGTTGTGGGATAATAGTGTGTTTTGTGTGTGTGAATGAGAATTTGTAAATGTTGAATTCTAGGCTTCGACAATCATTGTCAGTGCAGATTAAGCTGCAAGTATTTATGCTTTAAAACTTAAATTATAAAGCTAGTTACGTCTTTCTAACAACTAGTTTTAATGTTTATGAGCATATTTTACCTACATTACCTTTTCAGGATGTTGAGAAAGATGCATCATAAGCAAAGGCTGGAGGCTGGGGCTAGATGGTTTTGAGGAAGAGGTCTTGGTGGACTCTTTCATAGAGCAAAGGGAAGCAATGCCTTCTGGGAAATGAGCTAAGTTTTAATCTAGTCTTTAGGATTAGAAGTCAAAAACAAAAATATTAAGGAAAGAAAAACCTAATTGATCTTTGAAGTATTGTTATATGGAATTGAGTGGGACTTTTGAGGCCTTTCTTCCAGAAAACAAGGACTTGGTTGTCAGGCCTATATTAGGCCTAAACCTTGGTGCCATGTAGTTGTACTTAAATCATTTCAATGGAAAGTGTCTTAGTGATTGGAACTTCTAGTGCAGTTTGGAGTTCTTCCATTTGAAAAATGTGATATTTGCATGGGATTGTTTGAATCTTGTTTTCTAGTCCCTCCCCATCACCATCCTCATAGTCTGAAGGTAGATTTTTCTCTTGATAAAGGAACAAAAAAGGTGAACATCTTGTTTGTAAATAGGTATCTAGTAACTAGTGGTAAACTTGAAATGGTAGAATTCTTTAAAGCCTAATTCTAGATAGCCTTAAGAAAATATATCTTAATTACTTTTAAACCTGTATTCACCTTGTTTTTTTCAAATATCTTAAGTTATATTTTCTTTTTCAGAGCTGCTTCTTATTTGGGGCTACTTTTTTTTTTTTTAATTGAGGCGTAATTCATAAAAGGGTATATTGTTTTGATGAGACTTTTTTACAACTGTGGCTGGATGTCTTTCTTTAGTCTTCCAAGAAGGGCCATTTTACTTTTTTAGTTACTTTTCAAAGTCATGAGGTCAACAACTTGGACTACAATGCACGTAAGTGCTAATGCAAATTAAAGCCCAAGTTGACCTCCAGCAGCAGTTCATTCTATGTTGACAGTGAGAGAACACTTTGCCTGTTAGGATACTGTTACTCGTGGACTGAAATGCTGAAGAAACCCCTCCCCCTATTTTGTTTTTTTGCAAAAATCAAGGTATATTCTAGGGTTTCCTGGTTGACCTCAACAGTTAAACTGAGATGATAGTCTTAGTTCAGAAATGATCTGAATGTAGATTTACAGTCTACGTGTACAGCTGGCTAAGTGAGATCGCTTTCACAGTTCTGCATGTATCCCATCGTCTCCCCATTAGTTACTGAACTCTTAAAACTGGTATTGTAACATTATTACAATGTTTTGCGCCAATTTTATAAACTTTACAGTACAATATGTGTTCCTTTTCTGAGGCAAACCAAAGGTATATTTCTCAAGGTTCTGCTGCTATCAGCAGTGTTGATGGAGGATTTTTTAAACATTTGTAATAGATAGAAATAAACCAGAAAAAAAGAAGAAAAAAAAAGTGGTGGAGGAAAAGGTGAACACTGCAAGAATACTCAAAAGGGCTGAGAGTTGCAAACGCCAAGACTGGCTTTGCATAGTAAATGGAATAGAACAGCTCTGAACTATAGCTTACTTTTCCTGGTTTGGTCTGACAGAATGATTGAATGCTTTTGTACAAAAATCAGAGCCTTAAAAACAAGGATTTGGTGAGATTGTAAAATGGTGTGCCACTTTGGCAAAACAGTCTGGTGGTTGGTCAAAATGCAAAACATTGTTACTCTGTTACTCAACAATCCTACCCTTAGGAATATAACCTCAAAATACTGAAAATGTGCACCTATGAAACATGTACATGAAGGTTTACAGCAGTGTGTTGCTAATAGTAAAAAAGTTAAAACAACTCAAATAGCTATCAAATACTGGAGAGAAATAAAATGTGGCTTATTCATACAATAGAATATTATTAAGACATAAAAATGACTGAGAAACTGACAGATTAAATGACTTTGGTGAACCTTCATAATTTCATTTGTAGATCTTTCCATTTCTAATTTATAAATACATTTGGGGTTATAAATTATAAATGTACTGCCTCCTGTCAACATTGTATACTTCTATTTGATGATTTCTGTGTCAAATATTATATGGAAATGTTTCCAAGTATTTTCTGTATTAACTGTGAATGAATAGAACAAAATAAATTGCCTGTGATGGAAAAATAAATAAATAAATAAATAAATTAAAAAAAAAAAAGAATTCTTGATGAGAAGAGGGTTGCTGTGTGTGTAGCTTGAAGAAACTGCTGGTTCAGAGTAATTCATGGGAAAAGGCAAAAGTGAAGTTACTCTGCCATGCAGGTAAGTGAGTTCACTGGAAATAACCAGTGAAAAAGCACCAAGGAAGGATGCAGTGTGAGTCATTGAAATGCCATGTTCCTTCTTGGAATTGTGCCTTTGAGAGTCTGTCCTATGTGCCCCGTTCACTTCTCAGGTCTAAGGCTATTGGTCATTAGTGCTCTGCAGGCTCCTGTGGACAGTTCAGGTTTTAGCATTGAACCAGTTTCAGCAATCATCACATACTTCTCCCAATATAACATTCCTACAAGGATCAAAATTCCCAAGATACTTCAGAACTTAAATAGACTTTGTGGTTACTACATGTTGTAGAATACTAATGTCTCAAAGACTTAGTGAAAAACATTCCACTTAGATGAAGTGCCTTGAACATTTCAATCTCTAGATACTTTTAAAACAAGAATCACTGAAAAGTTGATGCAAAATGACATGCACAGAACGTGATATACTGAGATGCATCTTTAAATTTATATAAATGTTACACTTCAGGATCAAATATGAGCACAGTCATTAATAATACCCAGACTTTTGCTTTATTTCATACTTGTTGGCATTCAGAATATGCTATCTCAAAACATGGGGCTTGACATAGGTAGGTATTTGAGTGGATGAATGAATGTGAGGAAGGACTCATACCTTCCCCTGAAACTGCTCATAAAACCTCGAAAGGACTTCCTGACAATTTCCTGAAGCAGGTCAGAAGCACTACATGTCTCTCCATGGAGGAAAGGTGCAGCGTCACATCTGAAGACTGATGAAGGCACACAGAGAGGACATGATCCAAAAGCCCTCACTGTTTACCATTCATCTGCTTGACTCCTATTGCTTTCATTTTGACACACGTTTCATTACATTCCACTTTCCATCAACTCTAGAATAAACTCTCAGGTCTACTACATGCTCTAAGAGGCACAGTGCTGGCCCTGAGCAATGGTGCATGTCCACGGTTCTATGTCATGCCGCATGGTTGAAATGACTGTGTCCACCCAGAGTTGAGTATCAGGAAAGGCCTTCAGGGTGAGAAGGGTATGGGTATTGGGAAACATGGGAGATACATAAAGGCATCATTTTGTGGTATGGAAGGAACTCTGGTGAACATGAAGGCTGTAGCCCACTCCAAGGATCAGGACCATAATAAAATCTACAGTAAGGGCCCATAATTTTGGGGCTATGGGCACCTCTGTCCCTACACATTGGAGAATTTGGGGACAGAAACCTAATATGAGACCAGATGAGTGTTTGGAAGACTCCCTTTTTTTGGTAGCCTTGTTCAGGTCTCTAGCTGTCTGCAGGGTCAGTAATTCCTCTTGAGATGATCTCCACAGCAGGACTGATGCCCTTTCACCATCTCCATGTTCTCCATGTGTCACTCTGACCTGTGCCTGGGATGGTACCCCACACTAAACTAAGGAGTATTCTGGGACTGCTGGGTGTCACTTGGGACAGTTTTTGGCAGGAGTTTGTGAAGCTTGTGGTGACTGCCATTTGAATGAGGCATAGGGACTCGGGGATGGATTAATCCTGTTTGCTTGCTCTTCCTGTTGAGATTTTAGGCACAAGGGAGATGTTGGTGTCAAAGGCTTTGTTCTTGTCTTTCACATTTGGAAGCCTGACTAGGGGTGGCATAGATCAGAAAATGAGACCTGTTCAAAGACAGTGCTTTGCTCACTCAATGGTTGGGCATCAATACTATATGCTTTTATATTTAATTAATTTGATAATGATTAAATGAAGTCAAAATGTTGCTATTAATGTACATTTAAAGTACCTGACTATTTCCTTTGAAAATTAGAATATTCACTTAATATTATGTGAAAATATGCACATTTAAAGATTACTTCTTAAGCACAGGATATTCTATGTAATGACAATTATTCTGGATGAAAGCAATCTTGAAAACATTATCTCATGTCTAAGTAATCTTTGGGTTCTTTTTCCTGCCTTAGGAAGATTTGTGCTGTGAAAGTTTGCACTAGGTAAGTGAATATGCTTTTCTCTTGGTAATCTGTGTTTTGTTGTGGAGTCCCTAACAAGGAACCTAAGATGGGTAGAAACAGATGATAAGACTCTCCTCTTTTTAAAAAAAGTACTCTCCTCTCAAAAACATCTTCTATTAGCCCCACCATAATGTGTTTTATTAAGCCTTCTAAGTATATCTTGGAGGTTTGTTAATTTGAAAGTAAGAAGCCCCCATAATCTCATAGGGATTGGCACTATTAGGGGGTGTGGCTTTGTTGGACAGAGTGTGGCCTTGTTGGAGGATTATGTTATAGTGGGGGAGGGTTGAGATCTCTTATGCTCATGCCATGCCTAGTGTCTCAGAGCACTTTTTGCTGCCTGTGGATCAAGATGTAGCTTCATCTCCACATTTTTCTCCTTCTCCAGCACCATGTCTGCCTGCATGCCTCATTGTCCTGCCATGATCACAATGAACTAAACCTCTGAAACTGTAAGCCACCTGATTAAATGTTTTCCTTTGTAATTCTTGATATGGTCATGGTTTCCCTTCACAGCAATGAAACCCTAACTAAGACAGTAGGTATCCAACATAATCACAGAGAACAATGGACTCAGGAAAGAATTCTACTTCTGGACGACCCTTTGAGCATGGACTTTTGTATAAACCAGCTCTGATGCAGAATACCCTGTAAGGGTTTGTACATTTAAGTGTATTTGTTACAAATGCGTTTAGACCTGTATCATCTTTATAGACACCACTGTAGAGCAAGCCAAGGACAATCATTTCATCATGCTAAGTAGAAATCTGGGACAGCCATGTGTCATGCAGTGGGTAAGAGCTGATCTGTTGTTCTACACTGAGTAGCAGTGTGCAGTCAGAAATACCTTTCTCTTGTGTTCTGCCTTTTTGCCTCCAATTACTTCAGACATGACATTTCATCCATTGAACTAGAACTTTCCCAACACATGCAGTCAGCCCACCCAAGTCATCTCCTTCCCATGCAACTCACCCTAGTTACCTCCATGTCTTCAAAGCCTAGTGTAATAAATGTTTCCTAAGTCTACACGGAAACATAAACTAGTCCATGCAGGAATTAACAACTCAACTTCTAGTCAACTAAAAGATGTTTTAGATAGAGACAGTAGTGGCCACTACCATCACGGAGAATGATACCTCAGGACTTATATATATTGAAGACTGCATTATTCAGTGAGAAAAAATTTAAAAAATAAGATTATATTAAAGTAATGAAATGATATACAGTTATAGAAAAAAGTGTTGAAGGAAGTTTTGATATTCATTTCTAGATACTGAAAGCAAAGATTATTTCTCATATTTCTGTTTTTTGAAAGTTACATTTTACATATTTTCTAGTAGGGCAAAACAGTGTCTCTGTTGTGAATTAACAAGTTATGCCTTTCAAACAAACATAACAGGTACTCAGAGTTGAAGTTAGAAAAGAGCTAACACAGCAAAGTGGCCACTCGCAAAGTCCTGCTGCCTCCTTGGCTGGTGTCTTAGAGTTGAGATTTCAGTTTATCTTTATATTTATATACACATGTATATGCAATTAGATATGGTTGTACATATTATGTATACCATATAGATACTTACAAAATATGCACATAACTATACCCATAGTTCTGCATACAACATGCATACCATTCACATGCCTACCAATACCACAAAGGTTGTTTGTTTCTTTTTATTTTTGTTATGACAAATTATTGTACATCTAATTAATTTAATGAATATTTCTATGTGGCTGCATGTGTGTGTGTGTGTGTGTGTGTGTGTGTGTGTGTGTGTGTGCATGCAAAAGTGTAGACAAATACATGTTTCTAAATGTATGAATGTGGGCACATATATGTGAGTATAGTGTGTGAAAAAGCATGTGTGTATTGTGGCACAACAATGATGGTGCCCTGATCCTTTATGATGGGCTAGTGGCACTATTACTTTTGGGTGGGGCATGCTTGATCATGCTGCATTCTGTGTATGGAATTTCCATGCTTCTAGAATACTGATGTTGTCTAAGATGTTGCTAACAATGTGTACATGTTTCAGGATCTCTCTTAGATGGATATCTACAATCTATGTCACATGTTAAGCCCTTCAGATAACATTTGACACCAAGCATAAGTAAGTTTTCAGTTTCTCCTTCCTCTTCTACTGCACTTTCAGATTATAGTAAATCATTACCATCAAATAAAACTAAAAACACTTACTGGCTATCCAGAACTTGGTGAAGACCAGGAAATTGTGGGTTCCCAGGATACAATGATGTCGAATGGAAGACTTCCAGGTGGGGCATTCCTACTGTAACTGTTACCACATGCATCCAGGCTGAGACAGCAAAGAGGCATCCCTGCTGGGCAACCATGTAAGTTCTCTTCTTCCAGATTCTGCTGTTGCAGACAGGAAAAGCATTTCAAGCTCTGTGATTAGATAGCTGGTTTTATTGAGGCCACCCTCCCTAAATCCTGTTTGGCTTTGAGGATAGCATAATGCTTACAGTAACTGCATCTAGAGATAACAGGAAGAAATTCCAAAGAGTTTTTCTTTTATAACTGAGAGTTTATTGATTGAGGACCAGTAGAAAAATATGTTAGTTCAGTTTTGTTTTCTTCCTTTTTGCATGCCACAATTCTTAAGTGTAGGTTTCCCTCCTCATAAGATAGAGGAATTGAACACTGTGATACCTTGACTAACTCTTCAGATCTCTAAGATGCCTCCTTCCCACTACCCTTAAAAATTATATTAGGGCAAGAAAAAAGCATGTATGGTAAAAAATAAATAAATAAATAAATAAATAAATAAATAAATAAATAAATAAATAAATAATAAATAAATAAATAAATAAATAAATAAATAAATAAATAAATAAAAACATGGTCATCTGAAGCTTCAGGTGATAACAGTTCTTGTGAGTGAGCAATGGCTTATGTCATGTCCAAAAGACAGCATATCACAGCAGTTCCCCTCATGCTCAGACAGGACACTCAGGGCCCATTTCCACGATGTTTCCTATGTCTAACAGAAGTTGTTAATCTACAGGTTCCATTTAGCAATGAGCATTCATCGTCACTTCAACATTCTAATGTTATGAGGCTGTGCATTCACTGATGCCTGCTACCGAAAGAAGGACCTCTGACCAAGACTGAGAGCTGAAGAGATTTAGTTGTAGAAACAGAAATATTTACAAAGCAATTGCTACTACACAAAGTAACAATCGTAGCATCATCTTAAGGGTTATGACCTGTCAAGCCACTGACTTTTGACCAGGTACACAGTACTAGGTATTAATTCCTTCCTATAGTGCAGGCCTCATGAGATCAGAAGGAAGTTAATTAAACAGTGACTCCCATGTCACTATTGCACCAGTGATTTTCTCATATTCTGTAGGCCACCACTTAAATTATATTTGCTTATGCTGAAATAAAAAGTTATAATTTCATAAGATCCTATTTGTTGATTTTTTGGTTTCATTTATTATTGGATGAGAGTCCTACTCAGAAATACCTTACCTGTTCTTGGAAGTGGGAGTATTTTCTTTACTGGGACCTTTGACAATTTCATGGTATCAGGTCTCATTTTGAAATCTATGATGCCTTTGGTGCAGAGCTTGGGTATGGTAGAAAATAAAGAGCAGAGTTTCATTTTCTGCATGCTGAAAACAATTTTTCATAATGACCATTGTAGCTTGATTTTTCCGCCTTGCCCACAGTCAGGACAAATCTCTGTCACCCGCCAGTCCCACAGCCGCTCAGACCCAACCAAATAAACACAGAGACTTAATTTGCTTTCAAACTGCATGGCCGTGGCAGGCTTCCTGCTAATTGTCCTTATCTTGCTAACTGTGCTTTTATCTTAAATTGATCCATTTCCATATATCTATACCTTGCCATGTGGCTGGTGGCTTACTGGCATCTTCACATGCTGCTGGTCATGGCAGCGGCTGCAGTGTCTCTGGTCATGGCGGCGGCTGCAGCCTCTCTGGTCATGGTGGTGGCTGCAGCGTCTCCTTCTGCCTTTCTGTCCTTTTATATCTCCTCTCTGTTAGTCCCACCTATCTTTCCTGCCTAGCCACGGCCGATCAGGTTTTATTTATTAACCAATCAGAGCATACAGACCATCCCCCAGCACAGCCAAGTGCAGACCATCTCAAACACCTGCACTCAGGCCCATGGTCCTAATCATCCTCTATACGGACCTGCTGGGTAACGCCACAAAGAACCTGAGAATGGGCTCCCACAGGACCTACAGAACATCCCACAGCACTTCCCCTTTCTTTTTTTTTTTTTTAAAAAGGAAGGTTTTAACTTTTACACATCTCCAAAGCCAGCTTGGTATATTTGGGAATTTGGGCGTAGCTTCTCTTAACTACTTCCTGCTGGAGGGGGGCGCTGTATCTTATGGGGATGCAAAGAAAATTTTAGGATCATGGAGTAGTCCGTGAGACCGTATCGTCTGAGCCAGTTGCCTTGAAACGATTCTGGATGTTGGATCATCTGGGCCATGGTGTCATCGGAGACCTTTCAGGTGGTCTTGGCTGGTCAAACCTGATGTATCTTAATCTGGAACAAATCCATAGCCTCTGGCTTTCTGTAGAGACAAAAGCAGAGTCTCCTTTCCAAAATAACACATCCTTATATCCAAATTTTAAAGTCAAGATATCTTTAATATATACATATTGGTTTAACTCAACATCTTTTACGATCAAATGTTTTTCTGCAGTTAAAAATCCCAAAGACAATATAATCCAAACTCTCTGTGTGATATCCATCTTTACATGGCTTATTTTTTTATATATCCTCTCTCTTCCAAGCCCCAGGAACCCGCCAGTAACTCAAACCGGCGGCTGCCGCTCATTTGAGAGAGAGAATTAGGAACTGTGGGGCATTTACCGACGTCACCGTTCCTGGAGAACTTACCGACGTCACCGCTCCGTGTGTTGAGTTCTGAATCCTCTTTACCACCACGCGAGGATTCTTCTCAGATCACACTTTATTGGAGCACCTCTTGGTTAAGGGACTTTGTCTTTAGTATTTATTTATTTATTTTTTTTCATAACACCGGCCTTTATCCCTGTTCATTTGTCCTTTTTCTTTAGTCCCTTTTTTTTTTCTTCCCCTTTTTTTTCTTTAACCCTTTTTTTCTTTAGCCCCACGTTGGGCGCCAAATGTAGCTTGATTTTTCCGCCTTGCCCACAGTCAGGACAAACCTCTGTCACCCGCCAGTCCCACAGCCGCTCAGACCCAACCAAGTAAACACAGACACTTATATTGCTTTCAAACCGCATGGCCGTGGCAGGCTTCCTGCTAACTGTCCTTATCTTGCTAACTGTGCTTTTATCTTAAATTGATCCATTTCCATACATCTGTACCTTGCCATGTGGCTGGTGGCTTACTGGCGTCTTCACATGCTGCTGGTCATGGCAGCGGCTGCAGCCTCTCTGGTCATGGCAGCGGCTGCAGCCTCTCTGGTCATTGCGGCGGCTGCAGCAGACCATATCTGAGACAGTATCTCAAATGCCAACATATATGTGAGATACAAATATGTGTGCAAACTTATACAAGGTACTCACAAGTGCATTCTGCTTACCAAGTGGACCACTTTGAGAGAATCAGCCATGCAATAATATAAGGTCAAGTTCTGACCACTCAGAGTAAGAAAGGCATGGCAATCACTTGCATTAAAATAAATTTGCAGCAGGACTTATAGCCTGGCTCAAACACTACAGATTATGTGGTCATTTTCTTGGGTCCCCAGACAGTAAAATAAAAACAATGTAAACACAGAAAAGGACAAATGATCCTTTGGTGATGAATAATATTTAGATTGCCCCATAATTCCAGCTCTAAGTGTCTTTTTTTTTTTTTTGGTTTTTCAAGACAAGGTTTCTCTGTGTAGCTTTGTGCCTTTCCTGGGACTCACTTGGTAGCCCAGGCTGGCCTCAGACTCACAGAGATCCGCCTGGCTCTGCCTCCTGAGTGCTGGGATTAAAGGCGTGCACCACCACCACTGGGCAAAGTGTCTTTTTAATGATTACAATTTTCACCAAATCTAATTGTTTAATGCTGCATAGGAAGTGTAAAAAAGAGCATATATGCTATGTTTATTGTAAAAACATCCTGGGTACTGTGGATGCTATAATGATGGTTATGAATGAAAATTTAACATAGACATACCAGCTGTGTCACTCCTGTGTGTGCATACTTCTAAAAGTGAACTCACTATACTGGATCATGTATATGTGTGTATGTGAGTTTGTGTGTAATTTTTATCATTGTGCTACCTACAACACAGATGATTTATGGAATGAACTTAGATGAGCACCAATACACTAATGGATAAAGAAAGCATGATATACACAAATAATGCAAGATAATTCAATAAAGAAAGAAAAACTATAGAAAAAATTAATTATATAATTCTCAAGAAAATTGCTGCAACTATGTATCAACAAAATTAAGAAATAGAAAATTCTCCAAAAAGAAATATCCCATATCTTCTCTCATAAATGGAATCTAGAAAAAATATCAAAGTAGGAGGAAAATTTTCGAGGAACTGTGAGGGCACATATTTTAAATGGAGGGAGTATAACAGGGTAGTGAGGGGTGTATATGAGCAAATTAGTGACTTTGTATAATTAATATGTAGAGAATAATATGATTAATTTCAGAAGTAACAAAACAGAAAAAGCATTACTTATATGCATAAGGGCTTATAGATTTTAATAAAACTAAAAATAATGACTACATTTTTACTATCTTCTAAACTTTTTTTAAAATGTTTGAATGATGGGGCTAGAGTTGGCCTCACAGAAAAACACACACTGTACTCTTTCAAATAAGGAGAGTAATTAATAAATTATTAATTATATGGTCATTCTGGAGCACAGAATCACAAAAGATTAACACCAGTATATAAAATAATTGGACCACATAAGAAATCTGAGTTGTATAAAGTTGATGCAAAATAAATCTGCATAAAATTTAAACATTATAAGGGCTTTCTTAGCATTTCATTAGTTTTAGTCACTGAAAGTTACAGTGTGCCTAAATTCCATCACCAAATTGTCATTCATCATGTATATTTAATTAAGAAGGATTACAAAAGCTTTGAAGTCCACCATAACAAAAGAGAAATTTTGGCATCAATAGTCTGTAAACTATGAACTATTATTTGGTCTGGCTGACACAACACACAATGGATGAGCTCCAGAGGTCTGGTAGCTTCTGTCATAAGTCACCAAGGAAAGAGCTCTGAGTTTAGTAGCCCATGGGCCTTCAGTTCCTGAAAAACAGCTTTTAATTTTTTTAAAAGATGTCTAAATAACAAGCTAGGTGTGGGGATAAATAGAATAAAAACCCAAAAGCAGACACAGAAAGACATGTTGGACAGAACCCGTGAAGTTAAAACTATCAAGATAGAAGACTCAAACTAACCATGTAATTGCATTAAACATACAGGTCTAGATGGGAGAAATTGCCAGACTAGATAAACAACCACAAAGGATTTCACTCTATGATGAATAGAAAACAAATGTATGGGCAGAGTGTCAGAGTAAGGAGGCAGGAAAAGGCAGAGTTCTTTAAAATGTCCTAGTACCCATGTTACCACCAAAGTAAACTGCTGAACAAAAAGTTTTACTAGGGAAAGTATCTATTTTGAATAACACAAATATTATAATATACATGTGTGTGGTGAAAAGGGATCAATTTTCCAGGCAGACAGAACACTCCACTTGAAAAGTATTTAACTACAAATCCTCCAACCTGGATGAGAAAGTGGATGGAAACTGGCAAATCCACAATTAAAGTTGGAGATGGAGGTCGACAGAACAAAAGGAGGGAAAGTCCAACAGCTTCACTTGCAAATGTTCGTTGTGCAATGAGATGTTGGTCAGGTTCAAGGCCCCTGGCTTCAGTACACCATCAATGCTAGACCTGCATGTGACACAACAGCTCCTAACGCCACTAAGATGATGGGGAGATGATGGAGAGTTGGAAAAGATGGGGGTCGGGGGAATGGTGTGCTTTACTTTTTCTTCTTTTTAATTATTGTTTATTTTGTCTCATTTATATTCCCCTTTTCTTTCCTTTGTGTGGGGACTCTAAAAGAGTGAGGGGCAGATATGGAGGGACTGGGAGATGGGTGGGATTGGGGTACATGGTATGAAATTCCCAAAGAATCAATAAAAAAAAGAAAAAATGCATAGGTTAAAAAAAATCAAATTTCACTTTCTACCATATGTTAACATGAACTAAACAATAAGAATTCAAATGAATGAGGTTTTTGATTCTTAAAAAATATGAACATATGGAGTAATTCAGTGCAATTTTGACATAAGAACAAAAGTTCCTATATACAAGGGTTAAAGATGATGCATTTGGAACAGAAAATTCCATTTTACTCTTGATATATCCACAGGATAAGATTGGGTAATAAGAAAATATTAAAAGTATAATTAAGTTCTTGTACTATAAAAAGAGAAAATAAGAAAGAAGCAGACAAGGAGAACACGAACACTGCTGTCATTCAATTTCACCTAACAGACATTTACAGAACACCTCCTCAAACGACAGCTTAAGACAACATTTCCAGAACACACAGGTCACTTTTAAACACACTCCATGTTACAAGATACTAAACAGGTTTAAATAAACATAAAAGACCCGATATAAAGTGATGTGTGCAATGTGACTACAGGGAAATTAAAATATAAGTTAATAGCAGAATAGTATCTTAATAATCCCCAATAAATGAAAATTAAACATTTCATTCTTAAAATAATAAATAGATTAAAAAAGAAAGTCATAGTGAGAGTAAAAGTATCGAAGTGGAAATAAAAGATAACAAAATTTATGGAATAAAGCTACAAAATGATTAGAAAAAAACTAAAACATTAAATGATTTTATATGAATGTGAATATATTTGGATTTTGCATGTATGTTCTACAACAAGATCTCATTCTGTAGCATAGCCCAGTGTAGCCAGAGCTCTGTGTGGAGCCCAGTCTGTTCTCAAACTAATGGAATCCTGTTTCCCAAGGGCTTGGATTATAGGTGTGAAATACTTAATATCTGACTTATGTAATTTGTAATCTATGACATAAATTTTATATAAATACTAAAAAGAAAGTGAGTAAGAAGCCCCTAATCAATTTTTAAAATTCCATAAATTGAAAATAAATATGACAAGAAGAAAAAGATACCTATCTATATAACACTGATAAATCTCTAGGCACACTAGTGATGAAAAATCAAAGAATACTAAAGTTACTCACATAAGGAATGAGAAAAGGGATATTGCAGATCCCACAGGCACTAAGATGAAGTAAAGAAATAGAGAAAACGTTAAGCTTATAATAATTTGGATGAAAGCCTATAATCATTCTTTCAGAACTGCATCCTGCCATCCTGGATCTTCACAGCAGGCATCGCGGCCTCGGGAGAACTGGGCTCTGAGGAGTCTCCAGGCTCTGAGAAGACTGCCCCAGGCCTCACTAGACCTGGCCTAAGAGGAGACTGCTGCCAAAAAGGCCTTTGCCTTCACCTCAGCCTCACCAGAACCGGGGCTGTGAGGAAGTCCAGACTCTGAGGAGATGGCGGTCTCCCACCTATGTAGTCCACCCCTCAGAGACCCTGAGCCTGGCCACGCTGGCCTGGGACGGCCTTCACCAGAATAAACTCCACAGACCTCCTCCACAACGGTTCAGCAGCTCCTCAGCAGTTCCTTCACCTCCTCAAGTCTGAGCATGCTCAATGTACCAGGCCGGAAGAACAAGGTGGAATGGGGGAGGTTTAGATTCTGCCCGGATGTTCATTGGGCCAGAGTGATTCAGGGGCGGGCATAAGTCTCATATGCCATTTATGATTGGATGTGTTGCATGTGGCTCTATTTGGACGCTGGCCTTTTCTGGTGGGATATGGATTTGGTGAGAATGGTCTGCAGTGTCTCAAAAGAGACAAAGGTTGTGGAGCCTCTCAACACTGGGGGTCTGTACATCGCAGGCTTCCATCTCAGCACAGGACAAATGGTTGCTCAGGCCTCCATGGTCTGCTCATAAGTGACAGAGGGAGGCCTGTGGCCAGATCTGCACACCTACCATTCCATAGTTCTTGTTCTGTCTCACCTTGCCTCATCTTATCTGACCTAGCCTCACATCCTCTTGCCTGGAGCAGAAAACCCATTTGGCCATCTGGGAGGCCACCAGATAGCGCTGCTTATGGCAAAGAGGAGAAAATTAAAATGACAACCAGAGAGTCACATTCTCAAAATCACACAGCTGCTTGTATGTGACAGGGACGCTAGTCAAGACAATTCCACAGACAGCTAGATTAGAGTTGACTTCTATTCCGCAGAACTGGCTGTGTTTAGTCCCAGTGAGGACGTACTGTCTAACAATGTTGACATTGTATCAGGTCATCAGCTTGGCTTTCCTGTAACTCAGCATGGACAGGGAGCTTGCATCAGTTGGACTGCGCTCTTATCATTCACCTCTCCAAGTGATTTGGTAAATATTCGGCATGTCAAATGACTTAGTGGCTCATGGCTGAGAAATGACAAAAGCATACGTTTGAGTGATTTCATGATCTTTAAGATAAGAGCTGTCATGCAGAAGGGAAAGGAGGAAAACAGTTTGTGTCCAGGGAAACAGATTTTGTTTTAGTGTCACTGTGGGGCTTCTCAAGTTGTGCCTCCTCTGTCTTCCATCAGGGTCACGTTGGGGAATGCAAGTGTTGTTGAATCAGTTGGCAAGATAGAGAAAAATTTTGAGTCTGGGGATAATGTTGAAAGGAGGCAGAAAGTTCCATCTTCATCAAAGTATCTCATCCAGAGCTTTGTTCTTGCCAACTTTCACTCAATATCATTAGAACCGTATGAAAGACACAATTGCAAGGTTTGAGACAGGAAACTGGAAAATAGAACTATGTTACATTTTGAGCTCTGCAGATGCTTCTAGAGAGAGCAACCTGGTAGTAGCTATATAAACTCCAATTTCATATAACTTATACAAGCAAATACATAGATCTCACCTCCCAGTTTGAGAAATACATTTTATTGGGGAATAGTGGTGCATGTTTCTAAACCTAGCAACTTGGGAAGCTGAGGCAGGAGGATCATGAATCTGAGACTGTCCTAGAGTGAGTGCCCTTCAGCTTTAAAAAATATAAAATTATTATATTCAACATAAATGGTCTTTTTCTATTTGTTAATAAAGTAAGTATGCATACATTAAAGAGACAGTATTGTTTTCTTATTTCTTTTTATAATTTAATCGATTATTGAATGAGATACTATTATCAGTCAAATGTTATGAATCCATATTATCAAAGATAAGTTAGGAGACACTAAAACAATTATTCTCCAAAGAAATTTACTACCCAGTCTATTTCTGAGTTCATAATATTATATTCCAAATTCATTAGAACACCAGGTTTTGAGTTTTTTCTGCTGGATGTCTTTTTAGCTTGGTTTGATTGCCTATTTGCTATGGCATTTATTTTTTTTCAGGATTGGAATTATAATAGACACTATTAACATAATGTGCTGGATGTATGTACACAGTTTCTTTACTGCTGCAAGCCACAAAAATATACAAAGTAGGATTTCAGCTGATTATGACAAAGTTAACACCTGCAAGAAGCCAAGGGCCTTCCAGAGGTCAAGCTAAGGCTCAGGGAGCCTTGGTGGTATTTTGCTTTTGATTATCAGCTGTTTTCTGCTATGAGTTTCTTGTGTGCATTGTAGATTTTTATCATTTGTGGGCACCATTTCCCTTCTACTAAAGGAATATTTAGATAACCTTCTGTGCTGACAGCTATGCACAGCCAGAACCTTAGTTCAAGCCTCCCTGTAATTATCATAATTGGCAGCATCTGGCCAGGTCCATCCCCAGATGGAGGAAAGTAGCTTATCAGAGATACCTCTGTACTCTCTAAAAACAGACTTAAGTGTCCACACTACCTGTTTGAGAAAACCTGGTGGATGTGCCAATTAAGCTTAACTTCCTCCTTTCCCAAATCTTACCTATCTCCCTTTTACAATCACCAGAGGCATCTAGCTGTACACAAGTTGCCTAGCGACCAAGCACACTTTCCCTCACCCTCCAGAAAAAACAGCAGGTAACTTGAATAGATAAGAAGCACAGGAAAAAAGAAGACAGTTTTATTTTCTCCCATTGACCTAGCAACTTATAGAGTCTTAACATTTTCCACCAATCACGTTTAAGACTATAGTGGAGCACATAAACTTTCTCTTCATAGATATTACCTGAATTTAGCCTTTAGTTAATTCATTTCCCCATTAGTCACTTCCCTTTTGGGTTGCAAATGATAATTAAGTATTACTGCCTCTCTATGTGATTCTTATCACCCCTCCATTTGACCCTGGAAGCCTGGCTTTGCTCTGCCAAGGGATTACTGCTTGTAAGTGTATATTTACTGGGACTTCCAGGGCACAGGGGGACGGAGAAGAGAAAAGAGAATGGAAGAACTAGATGGGTAAGAGCTTGAGAGGAACAAACTGAGATGGGGAAGAACTAGACTGAAGGGCTAGAAGAGAGTACTAGAGGAACGAGATGGAAGAGCCAGATGGGAAAGAACAAGATGCGGGAGAAACAGATGAGAGAAGAGGAGATGGGAGAGGAGATGGTATGGGAAAGAACCAGATGGATGAGAACCTAGAAGGGACAGAACTAAGATGAAGGAATTAATATCAAACCTAGAGGGGACCGCAGATAAATGTAGAGAGAAATCAGGCAAGAAAGGAGCTAAAATGAGAGCAGAGTATAAGCTGTGCAGAGAGAGAACTGACCCAGAATAATAAAGTGTATGGACTAAGGAGTTTCATGTACATAGATTCATTTCTTTTCATCAAAGATTAATATCAGCTGGATGTAGATTCTTCCCAAACCCTGGGAGGGGACTATTGAGGGGCTGGACCCCCATAGTTCCCGATACTTTATATGAGACTTTTAAAGGATTTGGATTTGGATTTTTAGGATATTGGAATATAGGACATTTAAAAGAGGATTGTATTGTACTGTGAACTAAATATGAGGCTTGAGGGACAAAAGATTATATTGTATTTACAATTTAATTTGAATATAATTTTCTAAATATTTTTTCTTCCTTTTTTTTGTTTCCTTGCTGTGATGTGTGTATGTTTATGTCTGTATAAGCATATGGATTTTAAGGTGGCCAGTGAGCAATGGTGGAATGTGAAGATTGGTTTTAATGTCAATTTGCCACAAATTAGAATTGCCTCAGTAGGGAACTGAACTAAAAACTTGTCCTGATTGCCTTAATTTATGTGGAAAGAACTACCCCATAAGTGTGGGTGAAACCTATTAGCAGCCTAGATTAAAAAGGGCAGAGTAGGATGCAAGCTGTTAACCTTGTGCCTGCCTGGCCATTCTTCTTGTCCATGAAATGATTTAACCTGTTGCTGCTGCAGAGGATTGCTCTGCTGATACCAGTAACATCTTTGCAGTATCTGTCCATTGACTAGAGACTATCTCCTCTCCAGGAAACTTCTAAAGTTCTAGTACCACATTGAGACTGCTCGGGTAGGCAGATTCATGCTCTGAGCAACCACTGGGTTGTGGGCCTCTCCAATGTGAGACAGCCACTGTGGGACTACTCTGTCTGCTGAGGTGCCCAGCCTCAACTTAGCAGAATCTCAGGCTTTCAGATAACTACTGTTACTATTCTAACATAACCTGATTTGATACATTCTTTAAAGGAGTAAGCTATGCTCCACATTCATATCCAGAATCGAGTGAACATCTAACATTACTGAACCCTTCATGAGACTGCAAACTGGTTTCATAATGAAAACAATCTGAATTTTCAGATGTGAACTGCTGTTTTCAACTTCTTCTTTCCCAGAAACAGTTTGGAGCATGGTACTTCACAGAAAGATAAAGCTGTTGAAACCAATTCCTTCATCAACAAATATTTAGTGATAGCATAGTATATTTTTAAGTTTTGTAATTTTTACATATCTTATGGGTGATGGGAGAGTAGGAAAGTTCAGAAACTATATGGAAGAATAATGATTCTAGGCACAAATATAAATCTAGCACAATAGAAATATTGGTTTTAATTAGGAATTTTTTTCATTTTACATACCAGTCAAAGATCCCCCTCTTCCCTCCTCCTGCCCCTCCCAACCCTAGGAATATTCTTATCTACATGTATGTACTTGTATAAAACACAGTTTGAGTTGACATGACCTACATGAGTGGCACTTTCTCTTTCTTTGTGGATAGAATTCCACAATCTATAAAATGAAAGGGCCAGTGAAAGGCATGGCTTACTTCTTTTGGAGTGTGTGGGCTTCCCACTGAATTGCCCCCATAGGCTTATTTATTTGACTGCTTTTCTCTTAGTAGGTGGGTCTCTTTAGGAAAGAATTAGAAGTTGTGCCTTCATAAAGGACGATGTTCATCTTGGATGAGTTTTGAGCTATGAAGGACTCATTTCAGGCATGAGTAAGCAACACAAATGTAAAGGCATAGAACTTAGGCCTGCTTCAGCATCCTCTGTCTTTAACAGCTAGAGTGCATGTACAGAATGTTGGAACATTCCTCCTGTGTCACAGGGAGTAAAGATGATACCTGAAGAGAAACTTCAGTTTCTACATTAATTCTGATTAAATTTTCACATTCCTCTGTAAATTTCCTCAGAGCTGTTCCTAGTGCTAAAGAGAAGACAGTGAAGTCTAAGTGATGAAGGCAAATGTGACTCTGCTCAGCCAGGGCAAGAAAATCAGCCTCAGCCCCTATAGGAGAGATTGGTAGCAGGTGTCAGCACAACTGAAGGGGAGTGCAGGTTGACAAGGAGGTTAGTAGCTAACAAAGAGAAACGATGGAATAGATTCTTTATATCTAGTCAAAACCAGAAAAGTAAAAAGAACAAAAGACTCTTGTTAGGATAATTTCCCACCACCTTATGACTGACAAATTCCATTTGTATCATAAGTTTGTATCACATTTAAATACTTCATCTTAGTATATGACACAGTATGTCTTTTATAGCAATTCTACTTTAAACATTAATTTTTTCTAGGCATACATTCCTTCCTGTTTCTTTGTGCCTCTTTCTTTGATTTTTATATAATGAGCAATTGATTCCTGGGCAGAAGGGTCATATAACATGTCTCCTTCCTAACTGATTTAAATGACCCAATTACATTCTAAGTAGGAAGTGAGTATCCATGTAATATAAAAAAATACATTATGTATTAATTGAGAGAATTTATCTAGAACATCTAAAATGGTGAGAGAACTATGAAAAGTGGGGAAACACATATAGGTGACATACGTTCAAAAGTGTTTACTTCCACAGCCACTTGAGAAAAAGAAAAAGAAAGTCATGTCAAAACTAAGGGGTAAATTTAACATTCGGGGCTACTGCAAATGAAGCATTTCTGTAACAACAGTCAACACATCTCATCTCCATTTATATATTTTCCTGAGACTATGTCATCTCTCTTTCCCTTATATGTGGATCCTCTCAGGAAACTTTATTTTAAAATTTCATCTTCCTGATAATATTTCAGATTCCCAAACACCAACAACCCCCTATGCTTGCTACCACACACAGAGACTGGATGCCAAGTATCACAAACCACATTCCCTGTTGTATAGCAGAGCCAAGATATAGAGCACTATTGGCTCTCAGAGGCAGAACAAACTGAAGGTTCTCTTCTCATGCATTCAGACCAGCATCATGAAGGACTTTAGTATAGATATGGGAATGTGATTGAATTAACCTGCTACACCCAGCAGAGCCAGCTGGGCATTTCAAATGGAGGTTCAGCACAGGGGTTATTCAGAAGCCTTAAGGACCCTTGAGGACCCTCACATTCTCTTTCTCTTCTCTTTGGTGGTTGACTAAAACAACATAGATGCTTCCATTGAGAATGACAAATTCTGTGCAGTAGATGCAGATGAAAGTATTTCAACAGAGAGAAAAACCTAGGTGTTTGGGGCCAAGAAGCATGACGGAAAGCCATGCCTCTCTAAGGTCTTCAGTGATTTTTTTCCATTGTCTCCCATGACCTAGTTTATTATAATTACTTAAGTAGTATAATTAATATTTTTTTCTTTTAGTTTTTAAAGACAGGATTTTTCTGTGTGATCAACTTGGCTATCCTGGAACTCACTGTATACAATAGAGTATTCTCAAACTGACAGAGAGTGTACCACAAGGTCTTAGCTGAAAATTGCAGAAAAGACACTATGGAATTAGATTGCTTTGGAGCCTATGATATCTGTTAATCTTGATGTTTGAACTTAAAGTTATCTGTATCTGTGAAACCTCAGTAAAACCCCCCCACTCTATGCCCTACAGACAAAGAAAAGCTTAAACGAGGATTCCTAAGTATAGATAAGAACTTAGATCCCTTTCAAGTTCCCAGGTGTTGAGATCAGCTACAGGGACTTAAAAACACAGAGTCAGGATATTCGGCCAACTGGTAGGGGCTAATTGGACATAAATTTCCCAAACTTTTCAAATCCCGGAGACAGCTCAGAAAACTCCTAACTCGGTTGCTGAACAAATGAAAGATAAAGATAACATGAAAGACTGAAAAAAGGAAACTGATACTAACCAAGGAGAGGGAGGTGGATTGTGGGGGATGAATTACGTGGTCTGTGCCTTTAAGAACTAGCCTCACAAAGAAAGGGCAAGCTCCTCCAGGCCTCACTGCTATGAGTGAGTGCATTGGAAGGAGCTTCCCTGCCACAGCTGGTAAACTTAAACAGAATAAACCTTGCTTTTGCATTCTGGTATGCTTGTCCTCGGTGGTCTCTCTGGGGGTCACGATCTGGGCACAACACACCAATGTAATAATTCTCACAGATAGAAAAGATAGAGAACACAAATACAGAAAACTTCAAGAAAAAGTCACCTATCAGCACTGTGGTCACTGCTCTTAATTGGATGGCTCTGCTGAGCTATTTTCAGCTCAGAACAAGGCTGCTTTGCCTTGTGGAAGCTGGCTCTGAAGAAGACCATGACTCCTTCCATTCAGGACAAAAAGGAGTTCATTCTAACTATCTCTGTCTGCTGTCTGTCTCGGGCCTTTGAAACCACTGAAGAGAAATTTATTTTTATTTTTTCTGTTTTTAACTTTTTTTTTCAAGATAAGGTTTCTCTGTGTAGCTTTGTGCCTCTCTGGGAACTCACTCTGTAGCCCAGGCTGGCCTCAAACTCACAGAGATCTGCCTGGCTCTGCTTCCTGAGTGCTGGGAGGCACCACCACCTGGCTTTAACTGGTTTTTAATTTTAGCTATGTGAGAGCTTTGCCTACATGTGTCTGTGAACAGTATCTACAGAATCCAGGAAAAAAAACAGGAGATGCCCAGGATTGGAGTTACAGAAATGGTTAGCTACCATGTGGGTTCTGGGAATAGAACTTTGGTCTTCTGTAACAACCCCCAATACTACTAATTGCTGAACCATCTCTCTAGCCCCACTTTTTATTTAAAATATATTGCTATACATTTTATTTAAAAGATATTACACCACTTTTCCCTCTTTTCTCTTGATTCCATCACTTTCCTTTCCACTCCATTCTTCCTTGTAAACTAAGTATGAATTTCCATTCTAACTTCATCCTTGTAAACTAAGTATGAATCAGTATGCTGATATATATGAAGACAATCTACTAAGTCCACTTTTTGGAGATTTTATGTACATGGTTACAGGGATGAAAGCATTAAGGAATTATACATTAGTGACACAGATAAAGACTCAAACTTGTGTCTCATAGATCACGATTAAAAATGTATTTCAAGTTAAAGGTCTGGTAGATCCATGAATTGTCAATCTGGGTTCTTTTCATTTTGAGCAGCAAACAGGGTTGTGGAATAGTCTCTTTTCTATTAAGTGGATAAAATAACCTGACCCAAAGTAACTTTTGGGGGAAATATTCATTTGACTCATAATTTTATAATACATCCCTATCAAACAAAAGGTTTTCATCCATGTTCCCCAGAGTCTCATATTAATCACAACATAAACACTTTCAAATTCTTAAATCCCATAGCCTTTAAAAATTCCAACATTTAAAAAGTCTACAGTCTCTTAAATGTATATTCTGTGAAAAAATAAATAACATCCCACTGTTTTCAAAAAGGGAAGAACAGGAGCATTACGAATAATCAATCACATTTAAGGAAAGCAAATCAGGAAGCAATACTTCTGTTCTTTCCTTTTTGAACAGCTTCCTGTATCACATTGTGCAAATTCTGAGCCTGTTAATGATATTCTGGGATCTCATGTACTAGGGAAGCTCCGTGTTTTAGACTTTGCCATCCCTAGTACACACAACTTTCCTACAGTGCCAATACTATTCCACAATGGCAACTCTCCTTATTTATCCTATGGTTCTAGAATCTACCACAGGTTCGGGTGTCTGCTGTAAGCAGTGTCATCTCAGACCCTTTCTGCAGGTGTTTTGAATCTCTGACATGGTCATCAGCTCTCCATGAGCCCTTCAATTTTGGATTGGCAGTCAAGACACCAAGGCAGAAAAATCTCAGCAAACTCCTAAATATCTGGCCTCTAGCCAGATAGCAAACAAGGGTAATTTCTATTCCTTCAATCTATTGTATGTTAATTCTCCTATTAATCTGATCACCTTGTATCCATAGTCAGGAGTCAGAGAATGGTAAATGTTGGTTCTTATTACATAATCCAGTAACAAGACAATGGGATGAAATGGTGCTATCACTCCTGGAAGGGACAAAAGTTTTCTCATCTCAATAAACTTCATATACAAGATAATCTCTCATAACCACACCCCAGAGAAAACATGATCTAGATAAGTCCTCAAATGTGGGCCTGGAGTAGTCTTCCTTGGCTGATTTTAGATCACACAAAATTAATAAATTTTGCTGTGTAGATAGAAAATTTTCCTTTTTAAGTGATATCTCAAATACAAATAAGCCATATTTAGAGCCAAAGTATGTAAAACCTTTGAATAAGGACTTACTCCTTTCCCAGATGTGAGCAGCAATTGTCTGAGGATTGCAGGGCAGAAATATGATCCTCATGCAGAGTAAGGCACAGTGCAGAACTCTTCTGACCCATGCTTTTACCTCATTAAAACAGAATCACACCCAAGCATCCTCAGGAAAAGAACTATGATCTTGTTTCCAAAGAGAAGGAGACAGAAAGACACCGAGAAGAGATACACACAGAGAGAAACTCCCTAAGAACCCATTGAAATGGATCTTAGAAAGGTACACACTGTCACATGGCTTTCTATCAATTAAGTGTGGCTCTCCCTCACAAGACTACACTTTCCCAAACTTATTTCTACTAATATCTGTGCTAAATACATAAAAAAAATTTCTTTTTACTCAGGTATCATCACATGAGGCAGAGGCAGGTGGACCTCTTCAAGTTCCAGGCCTAGCCCATCTACTACATAGTGAGTTCCAGGCCAGACAAGGTTAGAATGTGAGACTCTGTCTCAAAACAGACTCACTCCAAAATTCTCTGTTTCATAAACTTTAGAGCTGTGAATATGTTTCAACACATGAAGTGCTCACTTTGCAACCATCCCTTTACTTGTGCATTACAAATACAGTTTCAAGAGTGCATGCCTATAATCCAGTGTTTTTAAGGCAAGAGAAAAGGCAGACAAGAGAAATCCTGGAAGCCTATTTACATGTGATAGCAAACTAGAGACCCCATCTCAAACATGCTGAGGGGAAAGGACCAGCACTCCAAATTGCTCTCTGACTTTAACACCCAAACCATAATGCATATGCACACTTTTCCACAAATAAATGAGCACATACATACAAACAATAATAAGTAAATAGATAATAAAATTAAAATTGGACAATGTGGCAAATAACTTTTATTCCAATACCTGTACAGCAAAGGCAGACAGAGTTCTTCGAGTCTGGGGCCAATCTTGCCTACATTCTGAATTCAGTAACAGCTAGAGATACATAGAGAAACTCTGTCTCAAAATAAAATTCCAACTCTTATTTGTATTGACTCACCCTGAAAACATTTTCCAATATGCACTCAAGGGTCCCAGCTTAAACACCGCAGAGGTCCTTAGGTTAAGGACAATATCTCAAATTCATTTTAGGTGTGAGCCATTGATCCCTGAAAAATCATTTTCATAAATGAATATATTTGAGTATGTTAGCAGAGTCAGGTAGATCTCTTTGAATATGGCCTACATAGTGCTCACGTGCGCACGAGCACACACACACACACACACACACACACACACACACACACACACACACACACACAAATATAGTTGAATATAATCTTACTTTGTTGTTTGAGACAAGGTCCCGTTAGAAAATTCCAGCTAGTCTAAAACGCACACTGTATAGTTTAATGAATAATACATATTGAAAATATGGAATATATAAAACAAATATAAAATAATATATATTGAACATTAGACAAATTTGCCAAGTGGTGATGGTACATGTCTTTAATCCAGGCACTCAGGAGGTAGAGGCAGGCAGATCTCTGTGAGTTCAAGGCCAGCCTGGTCTACAGAGTGAGTTCCAGGATATTGAGGACTGTTTCACAGAGAAACCCTCTCAAAAAAACAAACAAAAAATTCCAATAAACATTTTATTCTATATCATTGACTCATTCAAAACATGACAGTTTCCCATATAAGAGGGAGCTTCCAAACAATTGTCTAACCCTGACTTGTTTAACCACAACCTATAGGAAGAGCAGCAATTTATAATATCAGCAAGCTCCATAATTTTGATAATAGCAAATATAACTAGATTTTTAAATACAAAATTAATAATGCTTCAAAATATAGTTATGAGTTTGTTTAGCTTATAACATTTCCAGTTTTACCAAGGAGCTTACCTATGAATATCACCCATGTTGTCTCTGGAACATTCCAAGACTCTTGCAGTACCTGAAGTCTCAGAAGGGATTGGGGCCACCCTGGAAAGCTCTGTAAAGCAGCTGGGCACCAGGAAGTATTTGGAAGGCTTTTGGACTCAAAGAAGGGTCTGTAGAGTGCTTTGGGACTAAAGAATCAGAAGGTAACCTGGTGGCAGGAACGTCCTGAATAAGACTAGTTGGATGCCTGCCTCACTTTTCCTTCATCAGGTTCTCACCTATATGACCATGACCAGCTGTTCCTGTGATGTTTTCAGCTTCTTGCTATCCCTAACAGATACAGCAGCAGCACTATGACCTCCACCTATCTGGGTTTCAACAGAAGCTTTGGTTGGACTCCTTTTTCAGCTAGATCCAGTTTCTGGGAGTTTCCAGGGAATAGTTCGAGGGCTGCAAATGATCAGGGCAGGTGACACTCCATGAACACCCCATTCAGCTTCATAGATATTTGAGATAGGCAAGGCAAGAACTGGGTTGGTGCACAGGGCCTGTGAGCTTGTGGATCCCTGCCTCCCTGCCTCCCTTCCTCCCTGGGCCAAGCCTGCCAATCACTTGGGAAAAACATCCTCTCCCTGAGGCAAACCCAACAGCAATCATCAGATGCACCTCCAGGCAAGTCCTTCACAGACACACCCATAAAACATGCTCACAAATTTTCACTATTTCTGGAAATGCCCTTCCAGACATTATTTTTAGCCTGACTTGGAGAACCTGGGAATCCTTTGGTGACGTCAGATTTGAGGAAAGAGGTCGAGTGTGAAGTGATTGGAAGCTAAACTGGAGAGCTGCTTTAAGATCAAGGTCTGAGGAGACAGCATGGCAGCCCATCCACTACAACCACAGGGCGCTGGAAGAGGAGACCTGAACCTCCAGAACTGCATTCATACAGGAGCTGGGAAGCCAACGCCAAAACTGACAAAGCAGACAGACCCTGAACCATGCAAGAAGATCTCATGTGGAAGAGAAAACACGGCCAGTACACATACTAACACAGAAGGTGTGAGGGGATCTAATGAGACCCTCTCCCTAGACCAAGCACTACAGGAAACTAATGACTATTGAGGAGGAGAATTTTTTTCCCAAGGGATGAATCCCCTAGTTGGTTATTCAAAACAAAGTGGTCTGCCCTATAATCATATAAATAGAAGAAATAGCAAATGGACTCAGAGCTCATATTTATTTATGTGCAAAGACATATAAATATATATGCCATAGTAGTAGCAAAAGATAACAACCAGTTTCAGATGGAGTAAGTGTGGGCATGTAGCAAGCTTTCTTTTGAGCCACCAACCAGCTCCCAAATTATGACACAGAGACTTCTTATAAGTTATAAATGCTTCCTATCACATGGATTATGGCACAAGATGTGGATTCTGCCCTATGCATCTACCTAACACCATGCACTCCTGAGAAATCTCTGCAGATAAGAAACTCCCTTTGTCCCTCAGAACTAAATCACATCATTGTGGCTGAAGGCAGCAGAAAGCTAGAAGCATTCTAATCATGTATTGCTGAAATTGAAATTCTACCAGTTTCTAAATTATTTGTAAAATTTATAAGACAAACCTGAAAATGGAATGCAATGTTTAGAACTTCTGGAAATCAGACATTCAGTTTTCCAAACTGTCTTCTAACTGCACACCAAAAGCGTGTCCATGTGTGCACATTGAACAATGATAATACAAGCATTGTGTCTTTCCATGCCAGGGTTGCAGAGTCTCCACATACCCAGGAAATCCATACACAGGGAGGCTCAAAGAACAAGGACTACTGGCCAGGTCACCACATGGACCAACAAAACCACACTCTGGCTAATGGTCCATCCATTTCCCAGCATAAATGACAGCTCAGCAGACCTGCTCTAAGCACTCACCATTCACCAAGACATAGCTTGTGGACTTCCTCACAACTCACTACAGCAGAAGCAGAGGAGAATCCTGGAAAGAAACTGTAAGCTACCTCCTGCTGGTGCTCCTGATTGCTAAGCCTTCCCAGAGCCCTTATCAGCTGGAACACTCAGCTAGGCTTCAGGACATTAGCAGTTACCCTACTGGGTGTGCAGACATCAAAAGACTCAGAGAGAAAAAACTCTCCCAGGTGGGTCCTTCCACACTAGACACAAATCTAGACAATTTGTAGTTTATTAAAATCCTCCAATCTCAGCACTTCCTGTTCCTCTTTCAAGGCACAGGATCCTATGGTTGCACAGTTCATAACACACTCAATGTTCAGTGCAGCCAACCCTTTGCTTCATAGTTGGGAGGTCCTGCAACCCAACACAGGTCACATTCAAGCAGTAACTGTTGTTAAACCAAAAGAGGTCATGGATGAGTACACAATGAAGGGTCTATTGGAGGTCATGGAGGCAGGGAAGAGATAGTGATAATAATGTAAATATAATCTGTGGGAGCCCGTTCTCGTGTTCCTCGTGGCTTTACCCAGCAGGTCCGAATAGAGGATGATTAGGACCACGGGCCTGAGTGCAGGTGTCTGAGATGGTCTGCACTTGGCTATGCTGGGGGAGGAGGTCTTTTGCTCCACCCCTTGGCCTCTCTATAAAAACCCTGGGCCAGAGACAGTCGCGGCCCATTGGAATAGGTTCTAGGCCCTCTGGAGGCTATCCTTTATTTTCTATCTGTTTATCTCCACGATATTCTCCGCAATAAATCCTTCTATCTAATATTTCCTGCTGATTGCACTCAAGAAAACTCTGGGGAACTGTGGGGGTGGTAGTTAAACGCCCCACAATAATCCCAAATAATTCTGATAAAAAGTTGAAATAGACTTTATGGACATGTGCTCCAGAGACTAGTGATTTGTATTATATCACAACAAGTAATACTCACATCATTTCTCTTGGGGTACATATCTTAAACCGGGAAAACACAGTCATTTTAGGCAGGGCCTCACCATTCTATCCAGTCCCACTGCTTAGGTTCAACTGGTGTAACTACTATAATTTGATTTCATGAAAATTCAGTTCTTATCCAGATACTTGATTGCCTGGTATGTGGCCCGAAGAAATGACCAGTCAGAACATTTATTGATCCTGTAACACTGACTACCTCACTACTCATTGCTAAGGTCAACTACTATCACAGCAGGAAAGCTTTCTTGCTCATGCCTCTCTCTGCTGTGACTATACCTGCTTTACAGTTGGTCAGTGAACTCAATTCTTACACAAGTTCTACTTTATTTCTAAATTCACAATAAAATCTAGAGAAGTTGGAGGACATTCATTCACTGCTCTATTTTTCCTTCCCACAGACCAGTCAAGGCCCAGCCTGGAAGGAGTTGCAGGACTGTCTTTCCAGCACTGGGAGGCAGAGGCAGGATTAGGTGTTTAAAGCAATTCTCAATTATATTGTGTGAGTCAAGCCTGAGCTACAGGACACGTTGACCTGAATCAACGGTTCACAACCTTCCTAATGCTATGACTTTTTTTTTTTTTTTTTTTTTTTTTGGTTTTTCGAGACAGGGTTTCTCTATGTAGCTTTGCGCCTTTCCTGGAGCTCACTTGGTAGCCCAGGCTGGCCTCGAACTCACAGAGATCCGCCTGGCTCTGCCTCCCGAGTGCTGGGATTAAAGGCGTGCGCCACCAACGCCCGGCTTGTGCTATGACTTTTTAATACAGTTTCTCATAATGTTGTGACACCCCAACTGTAAAATTGTTTTCACATTTACTTCTTAACTATATTTTTGTTTCCGTTATGAATTATAATATACATATCTGCACCTACTTAGGCCAGTCCTGTGATAGGGTCATTTGATCCCCCAAAGGTAGCCATGTCCTCCAAAATTGAAAAGCACTGCTATAAACTTATATAAATAAATACATAAACAAACAGCAGTTAAGAAAAAAAGGAATAAACTTCCTAAACTGGGAAACATAGAAAAATAGAAAAATAGAAAAAGCTTTCAATAATGCATTAAAAGAACCTGAATGTTAATAAAACATACCAATATTTGATGTTTTAAAATGATAAAAATAATTGAAATTATATGTAGCTATACTGAATTTGAGATGGAGATGGCACCTCCATGGTAGAGTGAATACCATTAATAAAAGACTGTATGACTTTGTCCCATGTAAAATATTAGCCAGTATAAGCTAACACATGGAGCTACAGCCAGTGGCCTGTATCTCAAACCTCTCAGCTGACTTCTCTATATCAACCAGGATTGCACATATCTGCACAGGAGAGTTTGCTAATTAGAAACTGAATACTTAGTACTTCAAGCTATTCTTCCTGAACTGTACACCAGCCAATAGTGTCTGTCTTCATTAACATAGAAGGAATTAATACATGCAGAGAAATTATAGAGAAAGTCACTCACCATGCCCCATCAGTCCTTCTTTCTAATGGAGACCCATACAGCTCATTGCCTTTAACTGCAGTCTGTGATCAAGATATTGCCTGGTCTAATGCCCCCTGCAGTGTACACAGTGGCCCTGCCCCCTGTCTACAGGATCTGCCCCCATCTTCAGGCCCCTCTCCCTGGCTGCAGGCCCTTTCCTCTGTCTGCAGGCCCAACCCTACCAGGCTGAGGAGATAGAAGGAAGGACAGAGGTGGCCCCACCCCTTCCTGTAGGCCCTGTTCTCCCAGGTAGAAGGGAAAGATGGAAGGTCACAGGTGACCTCACCCCCTGTCTATTGGCCTCGCCCCTGCCTGCAGGCCAAGGGCACTCTTCCTCCTCCTTTGGTCTGCAGGAAGAAGCCATGCTCCACACACAAATCCTTTCCCTGTTGTGTAGTAGACAGTCCACTATGTGACTCAAACTGGTAATTTTAGAACTCTGTGATGGTACAGATATGTAATCCAAACATTTAGGGTGATTAGTCAGGGATAATAAAGGCAATGCTCTCCAGGGCTACAGACAGGGTTCAAGTCCACCTCAACATACAAGTCCTTTACTCAAAACTGCTTTTCCAAAAGACTGGAGACACCCCTGTTCTAGAATTAATATACCTCCATGGCATACCAAGACATAAAGTTGGTTGTGAACCTGTAATGGTCTCTTGAGCAGCATAGTAGAGGCCAGTTTTTTAATGGAAGGATGGGCCTTTCTACTGGTTTGTAAATCAGGGTAGTCTCTCATGTTATGGAATGTAGCTGGTTGTAGCTGGAGTTTTCCTGGTCCTGCCTGGCCTAAGGTCAGGACAAACAAGTAAACACACAGAGACTTGAATTGCTTACAAAATGTATGACTGTAGTAGACTTCTTGTTATTTACTTCTTCTATCTTAAATTAACCGATTTCTATTAGTTTATACTTTGCCACGTGGCTTGTGGCTTACCAGTACCTTACATCTCACTTCTTATGGTGGCAGCTGGCAGCATCTCTCTGCCTTTGCCTTCCACTTCCCAGAATTCTTTTCTCTGCTTGTCCTGCCTATACTTCCTGCTTGGCTACTGTCCAATCAGCATTTTATTCATACAGAGTGATATCCATAGCACTTCCCGTTTTCTTTTTTCTTTTTTAAAGGAAGGTTTTAACTTTCACAGAGTAAAATTGCAGATAACAAAACAATTATCAAGCAAGAATTACAGTTACAATATCTAGTCTGTTTATAATAACTAGTCTATTTGTATTTGGCAAAATTTAGAAGATATCCTATCTATCTTATATTTGTGAGTTCAAGGATTTATATCTAACTTATCTCTTATCATAACTAAGTAAAATTATAACTATCTAGTCTTCAACTCCATCAATGACCTCAGAAGGATATAAAATTACCTGAGAAATGAGAGAAGGATGTAGGCAACTTTCAAGAGTCTTACAGGGTAGACAGAGATAGCTGGCAGCCTGGACAGTCACCCAAAGTTCCCCTGTAAAGTTGAGGCATATGTCTTCAGCCCACAGGCCTAGAGTCTCTCAGCCAATTCTCTCTGTGTCCTGTAAAATGTCTGGCAGTTTCCTCTGTGAAGCAGGAACCTGAAGGACTATTTTCCAAGCAAACTTCAGTGGTCACCTTCCTATGGGTCCTGAATGTCCAGTCAATCAAGCAGTCCAGGTACAACAGTTCCTTTCTCAAATGGCAATTTTTGCCAAGGTGAAGATAAACTCCATATAGAGTGTCTTTGATGCACATCCTCCTCTCTGAAGTAAAACATTGCTGCCAGGAGCTGACATGTCACATTGTCCAGAAAGTCTAAATTTTTAAAAACATTTTAAATGCCATATTCTGCAGGTCTTTGAAGTATTTGAAGACTATCTATCTATCTGAAATATATCTGTGTATACCTAGAAAACTTAACATGACTATAAGTTTGACTAACATAGAAGATTAATTATTAATCTATTTCTTAATTATCCATTACAATTTTAAATGAGCTGTACAAACATACCTTAAACAAGAGTAAAAATTTACACACAGTATAACAAAATTAACTTTAAATTTGTATCAATAAACTAAAATCCATAGCAATGTAAAATATTTTTAAACAAGTTGTTGCTCTTTAAAAGGAGGGTCAACAATATAACCTTTTATCCTATCATATCTATATCCTATATATCTGTATCAGCTGGTTAATCCTGGGGAACAAACATTTATATCTTATCATACTAATTTCTAACCGGCATTGTTAGCATATGACTTATCTTTCAGGTATTTTTGATGCAGCCCTCTCTTACCTAAATTCTACTTTGTGAATTAATGTCTCCTAAGGACTGTAAAGACCTTGTACCATCAATTCTGTTACCATTGATTCTACTCTTCTACATCACAGTTTAACATTGGAGTGCAACTCTACAAAGAAAATACTGTATACAAGCTGCTAGGAGTAATTCCAGTTGGATCCTAAACTTTAATGTTAAAGGTTCAAAGTGTAGAACTTCTGGAAGATAAGGGAGGGACCAGGCCTCTTTGAATTTGGCAAATCTGTGTTCCATAGAAACAACACAAGCATGCTGCCAGTACTTCACAGTGATGTCAACAAGGACATTTCAAAGCATAGTCCCACTCCCAATGCTCTGTATGAGCAGACTGAAGTTATTCAGAAGCTGCCAGCCAGCCCCAAGAATTGCAAAGACTATGCAGGACCATGCAGGACCACAAAGATCCATACTGGAGCATGCAGGATGAGCGGGATCATGCTGGACAATGCAGAATCATGCAGGAACATGTGTAACTCTGCATCTGACCACTTGCTTGCTTCCACCCAGCAAGGGGAGGACCCACCCCACTGTCTCCCATGACTCAACAGCATGCCCCTCACTCACCATATCTTACTTTTCCAGCTCAGCCATGTTCTCTGCTCAGCTCACTGCAGCAACACTTCCAAGGACAGCAAACAAAACTACTGGTGACAGAGTCTCTCAAAGACAATTCTGAAGCTGACAGCTGGAAGAACCCTGCACACCTTCTGACTAGCAGGGCACCTGGAGGGCCTGATTGGCTAGTGAGACCTGAGTGACAAGAGCACCCCCCTATGGTTAAACTGTTCTTAAAGACATAGTACAATGATTCCTGATCCTGCTTTCCATTGCAGACACAGAACTTTTCTGAACCAGCCAGAGATTTGCATTTCAATAGCATGTGCCCCTGGTTCTAATAATAGACCATGTGATCTTCCTGATCTCCATAGGCACTTCCTCTTCATCCTCCTGGACACAATGTGGCTAGCATGTACAGCCCACTATACTATGTGGGACTGAGTGAGTCCCTGTCACACAGGTAGAAGGGTGCCCAGTATATTAACAACTAAAGAGAGATTTAAAGACACACAAGGAGAGTATTTGTTAAGTGACTTAACACTGACATCAGGTGAACTGAAGGTACTTTTCACCTGGTTGTCACAGGGACTTAAGACAACCAACTAAGAAAAGTAGGAGATACATCACTACCAAGATAATAGATTCATTGCTTTAGGAGTATTATTCCTAAAATTCAGAGCAAACTGTTGGCAATGAAAAATAATAAAGAGTAGTCTTCATGGATAGCTGAATATTTAGAGAATAATGGAGCTAGGGAGAATGTGTTTATGAACACTATTGTTAGTCAGCACATATTCCTCAGTGGGCAGGTGAAAAAACTGCATTATTCAAGGTTCTTTACATTATCAGAACTGGTAGAATGAATCTCTCCCTGTAGGAAGAAAGTGGAAGTATTAGAATGTTGTACAAGCTGTGTCCATCTTTAATCTGGAGTGCTCTTAACTAGTAAGGTGTTTTTCTACCCTAAGTTTTCTATTCTTGATCATGTTTCCTGTCCAAGGCAGCCTAGTCAGGGTTATAAACCTGGTGCTGATTAAAAAGTAGAATTTTCTTCTATTTGAGAGAATAAGGCAGAGATGAGCTCCCTAATTGTTTGTCCAATACAACATGATCAGCCAACTATCCATATAGGTACAACCAACAATCCTGGATGCAGCAGGTTGTGTTCATGTATTTCAGCATACTTATTCACCCATAATTAAAAAGGAAGAATTTAGATGGGACTTGGGAAGGGATGGAATGAAGAGATAAAAGGGAAAAGGAATGTAATATCCTTTAATTAACAATTTAGGAAAATAAACTTTAAATAAAAATAGGGGCTGGAGAGATGGCTCAGCAATTAAGAGCACTGGGTGTTGTTATAGAGGACCTATGTTCCATTTCTAGAACCCACATGGTAGCTAACCGTTTTCTGTAACTTCAGTTCCAGGCATTTCCTGCCTTCTTCTGACCTCTGTAAGCACTGTGCACTGATGCATGCATGCAAAACACTCACATAATTCATTTTTTTTGTGATAAAATGGTAAGAATGAAATTTTCTACAGTGATGTCACAGCCTTGAGACAGACAGCAGCCAGGGCTAGTTAAAAGGATATCCCTATGTTCTTGCATGGAAGGAGCTTTTCACTTCCCCCGAGTCATCCTGTTAAGAGGCAAAAGCTGCTTCATTATGAGGTTAATATAGTTCATCATAACCACTCATCTAAGAGCACAGTGTACAGTGATATAAAATGTCTTTTCCTTGAGGTCCTGTGTATTTTTGTTCTCTATCATTTCCATTTGTGGCAATGGCATTGATATAGTTATCCTTTAGACTGAACATCAAGATTGACAGTTTGCATAGTTTCCAAAGCAATATTTTTTTCCAATGTGTCATTTATTGATTTTCAGCTAAGACCTTGTGGTACAAGATGAACGTGCCAAGGGATTTCTTTCCATCATTTTTAGAATTTACATAAGTTACTGCATGATATTGCAGTAAGAATACCCCTAAATAGCTCTGCTTTTACATTCTGATTATGATCAGATGTGGTTTTATTTACCTGCCTGTTTAGGAATAGGAGGAATTCTACATGAATATGTTCAGACTTCCTAAGTAATATCCACATACTTCCTTTGTTTAGGAAAAGCATGATTTCCCTGCCTCCTGCAGGTAAGAAATTTTTCTCAATTCTTCTTTGTTGGCTATTGTGATGGCTATTTTGGGTAGTCAAACTGACTACTTCTGGAATTAACTAAAACCCAAAGAGTTGATATACCTGTGAGAGATTTTTTTTAATGTTTTGAAATCAAAGACCCATCTTTAATTTGGATCATTTGAGGCAAATTCCAAAATTAGCTGCTTGGAGGCTGTGTACACCTTTAACTCAAACACTCAGGAGGCAGAAACAGTTGGACTTTCCTGAATTTGAGGCTCTCCTGGTCTACAGACTAAGTTCCAGGGCCACACATATAAATCCTGTCTTAAAAACATACACAGAAAAAAAATCAAAGTTTAAGATCTACCTTTAATATGGATTGTACCTCTGCAGGCAGCCTACATATATAAAGTATATTGAAGGAGGAAGCTCTGTCTCTCTCTTTGCCTCCTTGCTCTAGCACCAAGTTCAGTCCTTTACTAGCATTAGAGCCTACTTCCTTGGTATTTTGGTGTATAGTTAAGACCAGGTAAAATATTTAGCTTCATGAACTGAACAAGTACTGTACTCTTCAAATTTCCATTGGTAGGCAGCCATTGTTAGACTACCTGGAGCACAGCTTGTAAGACATTCTATGAAATCAACTTTCTACATACATGAATAGATTCATTCTACCAGTCCTGATCATGTAGAGAACCTTGAATAATACAGTTGCATTTTTTTCCACCTGCCCACTGTGTAAGATGTTTTGGTTAACAATGGTGCTCACAACCACATTCTTCCTAGCTCCATTATTCTCTCAGTATTCAACTTTACATGAAGACTATTATTATTATTTCATTTTCTTACAGTTTGCTCTGAATTTCAGAAATTAAACTCCTGAAGCAATAGAGTCCCCGTTCAGTTTTCTGATGGGAGAAAGAGCTGTTATCACGTTTGTGGTCTAGTTCCTGCCTTTCTTTCCTGGTTGTCTGAAGTATCTGTGAAAAGCAGGTAAAAAGTCCATTCAGTTCACCTGACCTCAGTGTGTAGCCACCTAACAAAATCTCCTTTTGTGTGCTTAAATATCTCTTTAGTTGTTAATATTCTGGGCATTCTTCTACCTGTGTCACATGGAATCTCTCCACCCCACATAGTTATAGTGGGCTGTACAAGGTAGCTAGCCACATTGTGTCCAGGAAGAGGAAGGGGAAGTGCCTATGGAGGACAAGAGCTAGCAGAATCTGCTATTAGAGCCAGGGACAGGTGCTATTGAAATATAAATCTCTCCCAGTTCCGAAATTGTCTTGGTCTGAGGTGGAACGCAGAGTCAGGAACCATTGTGCTGTGTCTTTAAGCACACTGTAACCCTATAGGAGGTGCTCTTTTTACTCATGCCTCACTAACCAATCAGGCCCTCCAGGCAACCAGTCAGTCAGAAGAGGTGCAGGGCCCTTCCTGTCACAAGCTTCAGGCTTGGCTTTGAAGAGGAGCTGTGGCCAGTGGTTTTGTGTGCTGTGCTGTGTGTGCTGCTGCAGGAAGCTGAGCAGAGAGGTTGGGCAATCTGGAAAACCACAACATGGTGAGTGAAGGGCTGCTGTCCACAGAATGGGAGGAGTGGTCTTTTCAGTCATGCGAGCCAGTTTGGTGTCTGGATGTAGAGTTCCACATGTTCTTGCATGGTACTTCATGGTCCAGCATGGTTCTGCTCGTCCTCCCTGCTCCAGTGTGTTTCTGTGTGGTCCTGCGCTGTCTTTGCAATTCCTGGGCTGGCTGGCAGCCTGTGTCACTTCACTCTCTAGGCTGCTTGTGTGCAGATCATTGGCAGTGGGACTGAGATTTGGAAGAACCTTGTTGACATCACTGTGTAATGCCGTCACCCTTAGTGCATAAGCATTTTCACTATGGAACACAAATTTGCTGAACTCAGAGAGACCTGGCCCTGTATCTAATATATCTGCCAGAAGTACTGCACTTTGAACTTTTCACATTTAGGCTTGGGGTCCATCTGGAGTTATTTGTGTGGACCTTGTAAACAATATCTCCTGTGCAAAATAGCACTCCTCTGCTATACTGTGGTGGAGAAAAGTAGAATTAACGGTAGTAAAATTCATGGTATAAGGGCTTACCAATACTTAAGAGACATTAATTTACAAAGTAGAATTTAGGAAAGGAAGTGCTGGGTCACAAATATCCCAAAGATAAGTATATGCTAACCATGCCAGTTAGAGATTAGTATGATAAGATGTAAATATTTGTTTTGCAAGATTAACCAGCTACATTCCCATAACAAAGGAGAAAACTCTGATTTACAACAAGCAGAAAAGCCCATCCTTCCATTAAAAAGCCAGCCTCTAAATGATGCTCAAGGAACCATTACAGGGTCAGAACCAATATTAAGTAATGGTGTGCCATGAAGTTATACTAATTCTAGAATAGGGACATCTCGAGTCTTTTTGAAATTTGTTTTTGAGTCAAGAACTTCTATGTTGATTGAGGCAGACTTAAAACTTGTCTGTAGTCCCACAGGACAGTGCCCTTGTTACCCTCCTGATTAGCCACCCTAAATTCCTGGATGACACATCTGTAGCATCACAGAGTTCTAAAATTACCTGTTTGAGTCACATAGTGGACTGTGCATTGCAGAACAGGGAAAGGATTTGTGAGTGGAGCATGGCTTCTCCCTTCAGACCAAAGGAGGAGGAACAGTATACTGTGTACACTGCAGGGGGAAACATACAAGCTATGTCATGATTGATATAGAGTGTTCAGACAAGGACTGTTTCTGTCATTTTTTATGGAATTTAGATGAAATGTGAGCCAGACTATGGTTCTGTTGATCCATATGCTGACTGTGGGAGTTGTCCTTGTCCTCTGAGCTTCTCTGTGGATGGATTTCCTTGGGAGGGGAAAACTCTGCAGCCCTGACATTGGAGAATATGATGCTTGTGGCATCATTGTTCAGTGTGCACACACAGGCAAGCGTTTGGTGTGCAGTGAGAAGACAGATTGGAAAACCGAAGGTCTGGTTTCTAGAAGTTCTGAACATTGCACTCCTCTTTCACATTTATCTTATAAATGCTGTAAATAATTTAGAAACTGGTAGAGTGATGGTGGTGTGAATCATCTTTCAGCAATACATGATTAGAATCTCCTAACTATCTGCTACCACCAGCTGCAATGGTGTTTTCTAGTAAAATTTCATCCCAGGACACAAGAGGTTTATCAGGTGTGCATGGTGTTGGGTGGGTGGATAGGGCAGAATCAATATCTTGTGCCATAATCCATGTGACAGGAAGCATTCAATATGGCTAAGACATCTTTGTTTCATGATTTGAGAGCTGATTGGTGGCTCAAAAGAAAACCTGCTACATGTCCTCAAATACTCTGTCTCAAAATGGTTGTTTCACTTTTCTTATTTATGTGTCTATGCCCAGAAATAAATAGGAGCTGCTGAGTCCATGGTATTTCTTCTATTTATATGATTTCAGTGCAGGCCATTTCATTTCGGATAACCCATGATTTTCCCTCTCAATAGTCCCTAGTTTCCTATAGCACTTTTCCTAAGGAGAGGGTCTCATTAGATCCTTTTCCTGAACCTTGTAAGTTAGTATGTGTACTGGCCATATTTTCTCCTTCACCTGAGTTCTTCTTGCAGGGTTCAGGGTCATTCTACCTTGCCAGACATGACTCTGGGTTCCTAACTCCTTTATGATTCCAGCTCTGGAGGTCCAGTTTTTCTTTCCAGGGCCCTGTGGGTACAGTGGATGGGTTGCCTTGTTGTCTTCACTGTCCCTGATCTTAAAGCAGCTCTCAAATGTAGCTGCCAAGCACTCCCCATTCTGACACTTTCTCCCAAACTGAGGTCCTCACAGAATTCCAAGGTCCTCTTAGTCAGGCTGAAAATGTCTGGAAGGGTATTTCCAAGGAGGGAGAATGTCTGTGATCTTGTTGTGTGGGTGTGTCTGTGAGGTTCTTGCCTGGGGGTGCATCTGGAGAGTGCTGTGCTTGTGAGGAGAGGACTGGAGGAATTTCTGTTGAGTTTGCCTCAGGGAGAGGGTGTGTGTGGTGGTAATCTAATTGTACTGAATTATTATTTTGATTGTATGTTAATAAATAAAGTTGTCTGGGAGTCAGAGCTATTAGAGCCATAGCAAGAGTGTGGCGGTGGTGGCACACGCCTTTAATCCCATAGATATCTGTGTGTTCAGGGTCAGAGCTATTAGAGCCATAGCAAGAGTGTGGCGGTGGTGGCACACACCTTTAATCCCATAAGATCTCTGTGTGTTCAGGGATACAGCCAGCATTGGAGACATATGCCTTTAAGACCTAGGGGGCTGTACATTCAGACAGTGACGAGGCAGTCATGTGTTTGGGTTTACAACCAATGAGAAGGCAGAACAACATACTTTAAAAAAACGAACCGACAGGAAGTAGGTCTCTTTTCGCGAAGCTGGGACAGCAGGAGGAAGGGTGAGATTTTAGCTCTGAGCTCTGACTTCTCGGCTTTCTCTTTTACATTGTTTCTGTGTTTCTTATTTAATAAGACGGTTGGTTACATCTACATCTGGCGCCCAACGTGACAAGAATCCATTAAAAACCGCTTGGCTTGACGGCAGGTCCGCTTTCCCGCAAGGGCGGCAGGCGGTGGCAGGCGGCAGAGGAAGCGGCAGGAAGCGGCCGGCATCTTAGTCCGAGCTGCCGGCTTCCTAGTCTGAGCTACCGGCTTCCTAGTCCGGGTAGCAACTTCTAGCCCGGGCCTAGGTCTGTGAGCAGCTTGCCTAAAGCCGGTGCTACAAACAACTCAGACCTGCCCTGCTGAACAGGGCCCTGCCTGTAAAGCCAACGCACGTGGTCGGAGCTTAAGGAAGCCAGACCCAAGCCTTGACTCGGCACAAGAGGGAACACGTGGCTGCATTTAAGCTTTAGCCGGCTACGCTTTCTTGTGCGTTCTCTCTTTCCTCTCTCTCTCTCTCTCTCTCTCTCTCTCTCTCTCTCTCTCTCTCTCTGGATTTACACCTGGGACACTAGGTGGCTGCTTTGAAAATCCCCTCGGATTTCTACTGTTCTACGCAGATTTGGTAAGTCATAATATATCAGATATTTTAAAGGAAACTATCTAAAAGAGAATTTTTTCCACATTAAAAAACAAATGGGTTTTATGTGTACATTGGAAGAAAATTGGTTTTTGTTCGAAATTTTAGGCAGTCTGGCAATGGAACAACTATATAATATTAGTATTGGTGGAATTATGCACCTTATCACTATAATAATCCACATTTTAATATTTAAAAAGATAGTCAATTTAAGTGCCAGGATAACAGCTTTAGAAGAACTTGTTAAACCTGTAAAAATTCAGACAGAAGAAATTAACAGTGAAGTTGTTTCAAGTCGGGATCATAAGGTTGCAGAAAGAAAGCCTGTTTTCACACAGTCACCCTTAATTTATCCTGTAACTGTACAGCAGATGCCTGATCAAATGGCTACACAAAATACTTGGGCTCCAATTGAAATGTTGGATTTAAAAAGGTTTAAGGAGGCAATAGTATCTTATGGCATGCATTCCCCATATGTAAAGCAAATGTTAAACACTTGGTCAACATATAATAGGATAGTACCACAGGACTGGCGGGACCTTGCACAAGGTGTTCTGGAACCCAGCCAGAGACTTCAATTTCTGACTTGGTTTAAGGAGGAGGCTAAAAACATAGAAAAACAATGGAGGGATAAAGGAGTACAAGTTTACCAGGATCAGCTTATGGGCGAAGGCCAATATGCTTCAGCACAAGCACAATGTTTATATGATGTCCAAACCCTAATTTTATGTCGAACGGCAGCCTTCAATGCATGGGACAAAGTTGAGGAACCAGGAAAAAAATCTGAGTCATTTACAAAGGTGAAGCAAGGCCCAAAAGAGTCTTTTACAGATTTTTTACAAAGACTGGCTTCAGCAGTAAAGAGAATGGTCTCGGATTCAGAAGCTGGTAAGGCAATAATTGAATCTTTGGCCTTTGAGAATGCGAATGCAGCATGCAAAAGAATAATCAGGCCATTAAGGGCAAGATCAGCACCTATGGAAGATTGGATTAGAGAAACAATTATTGTTGAAGCTGATGAGCATGATGATACATGGGTAGGAGAAGTAATTTCAAAAGGTTTGAGGAGTGTTAGATGTTTTGGATGTGGAAAGCAAGGACATTTGAAAAGGGACTGTAGACAGGTCATTTCCAGAAACAATGTTTCTTCAAGGAACAATGGCAACAGAATGCCCCTTCCTTCTGGAGTATGCAGAAGGTGTGGTAAGGGAAAACACTGGACCAACGAATGTAGATCAACAAAGGACAGACAGGGTAATCCTTTGCCTCAGTCTTCGGGAAACTCCCAGAGGGGCCTCAGGCAGGCCCCCAGTGCAAATCCAGTTCAAACCTTTCTGGCAGCCATAGAGGAAATGCCTGCTCTGGAGAGCGATTAAATAACCAAATGCCTATTGGAATAAATCATGCTGGTCAGAATGATGAAACAGAGAGAATAGAAAATTCAGGAGAAAACATAAAGAAAATTTTTTGGCAAACTTCTATTAATGAACAAAGACCAAAATTAACGATAAAAATAAATGGTGTTTTGTTGTCTGGTCTGGTAGACACAGGTGCGGACGTTACCATAATAGCACCAGAATTTTGGCATCCAACTTGGCCTCTTCAGGAGGTAAACGTTCAACTGTTAGGAATTGGGACATTATCTCAGGTGAAACAGAGTGCAAGATGGCTCGAATGTATAGGTCCAGAAGGACAGAGAGGAAAATTAAAACGATATGTGGCTAACATAACTATGAACCTGTGGGGTCGAGACTTGTTGCAACAATGGAATACTCAGATTAACATCCCTCCAATCTCAGAAACAAATCATAAACTAGCACATGTTACTGAGAGAAATATTAGAAGATATTGTTCTAATGAGTGGTCACCAGCCATCCATATTATACAAGAACAGGGCACAATAACTGATGATCTTCCAAAGACACCAAGAGCTCTACCTTTAAAATGGTTAACAGACAAGCCTGTATGGGTCCAGCAATGGCCTTTAACAACAGAGAAACTCCAGGCTTTAGAAGAGCTGGTAGAAGAACAGTTAAATGCTCAGCATATTGAAGAATCAACCAGCCCTTGGAATTCTCCTGTATTTGTTATTAAAAAGAAATCTGGTAAATGGAGAATGGTAACAGACCTTAGAGCAATTAACAAAGTAATTCAGCCAATGGGCTCTCTACAATCTGGGATGCCTTTGCCTACTCTGTTACCAAAAGGATGGCCTCTCATAGTTATTGATTTAAAAGACTGTTTCTTTTCAATACCCTTACAAGAAAAAGACAAAGAAAGATTTGCTTTTACAGTGCCTACTTATAATAATTCTCAACCGGTTAAAAGATTTCAATGGAGGGTCCTCCCACAGGGAATGTTGAATAGCCCAACTCTGTGCCAATATTTTGTACAACAGCCATTGGAAGTGATACGTAAAAAATTTCCTAAATCTATAATTTATCATTATATGGACGATATTTTACTAGCTGACTCAAATGCAGATACTTTAGAAATAATGTTTGAAGAAGTAAAGAAAATTTTGCCTCGCTGGGGATTACAAATTGCTCCTGAAAAGATACAAAGAGGAGATTCTATTAATTATTTAGGATATAAAATAGAGCTACAAAAAATTAGACCCCAAAAGGTGCAAATTCGGAGAGATAGACTACAGACTCTTAATGACTTTCAAAGATTATTTGGAGATATTTCTCATCTACGAACTATTGTTGGGGTAAAAAATGATGAACTGACTAATTTGTTCAAAACCTTAGAAGGTGACAAGGACTTAAATAGTCCAAGAGAATTATCACCTGAAGCTGAGAAAGAATTAGCCTTGGTAGAAAAGAAAGTGCATGAAGGACACGTGAATCGTATTGATCCAAAGCTGGATTGCATTTTGGTTATCTTACCTTCTAGGCGTTCTCCTACTGGAATATTAATGCAGAGGGAAGATATTATATTGGAATGGATATTTTTACCAAATAAACCAAATAAAAAATTAAAAACTTATGTGGAAAAAATCTCTGACTTGATTTACAAAGGAAAAATGAGACTTCGTCAATTAGCAGGCATAGACCCAGCAGAAATTGTCGTACCATTAACTAAGGAGGACATTGAAAAATTATGGACAGAAAGTGAACCTTGGCAAAGAGCTTGCAGTAATTTTTTGGGAGAAATTAACAGCAAATATCCCAAAAGCAATAGAATTGATCTTATAAAGAGAGCTGATTGGATCTTGCCTCGAATTGTACGGCAAAAACCCATATCTGGAGTTCGTACATTTTATACAGATGCCAACAAAGAAGGAAAGGCAGGTTACAAATCAGAAAATTTAAGTAAAGTGGTTCAAAGTCCGTATAATTCAGTTCAAAAATCAGAATTGTATGCTATTCTGTTGGTATTAATGGATTTTTCAGAACCTCTCAACATAGTAACTGACTCTCAGTATGCTGAAAGAGTGGTGTTACATGTTGAGACTGCAGAATTTATCCCTGATGCTTCAGAATTAACTTCACTATTTATTCAATTACAAGATACAATCAGGAAAAGGAATCATCCTTTATATATAACTCACATTCGATCCCATACTGGTCTGCCAGGCCCTCTAGAACAAGGCAATGATGAAATTGATAAATTATTGATAGGAAATATGCTGGAGGCCTCAGAATTTCATAAAAAACATCACGTTAATAGTAAAGGTTTAAAAAAGGATTTTTCCATAACCTGGCAACAAGCCAAAGAAATAGTAAAGAAATGTCCTACTTGTTCCTTCTACAATCAGACGCCATTACCAGCAGGATGTAACCCAAAGGGTACTCAGAGAAATGAAATCTGGCAGATGGACGTGTTTCACTTTGCAGAATTTGGAAAATTGAAATATGTACACCACACTATCGATACTTATTCAGGATTTCAATGGGCAACTGCTTTGAGTTTTGAAAAAGCTGATTCTGTAATCACTCATTTGCTAGAAGTTATGGCCATCATGGGTATACCTGCACAAATCAAAACTGACAATGCTCCATCATATGTCTCTGTTAAAATGAAACAGTTTTTTGCTTATTACAATATAAAGCATATTACAGGCATACCACATAATCCTACAAGTCAAGCAGTTATAGAAAGATCAAACAGAACTCTAAAGGATATGCTAAATAAACAGAAATGGGTAACAAAACCCCCCAGAAATAGACTGCATAATGCTCTTCTAACTTTGAATTTTCTGAATGCCAATGAGAAAGGAACAACAGCTGCAGAGAGAAATGGATAATAGAAAAAACTACAGAATTAAATCAGCCTATATACTTTAAGGATGTGCTGACCTCAGAATGGAAACCAGGGTATGTATTACATTGGGGACGTGGTTTTGCTTTTGTTTCTACAGGAGAAGATATGCTGTGGGTACCATCAAAATTGATAAAGGTTCGATTTGAACAAGAGAGACCTCTTAATTAGAGGAGGTGATAGTTCATCAACCAGCATGAACATCCAATTTAAACTAACTTGTATCAATAAAACATGCCTTTTCATTTCATCAGATAATAACTTGCCAAAAAGGAACATCCCCAAAATTAGTCTTGGGGAAAGGTTTTTGTTTTTGTCTTTTAGGAGAATGAAGGTTAAGGAATCTGAAGAACACTGGACAAATGAGACAACTGAAGAAAAGGGACAAATCATCTATCCCAAGAAACAGAGTGAAACGGTGTATGGGTATATATTATCTAAAAAAATTTTATGTCTTCCTAAATGTTTGTTTCTGCTTTTCTCTAAAGATTTAACACTCTTGGTTTTCTAATAGTCCCAGTTCAATTAAAATTTAAAGCTGACTTTGGAGTTGGAGAATGGCTCTCTCCTTCTTTAAAATCAAGCATGTTGTTAAAAGGAAAATGCAAACTCCCTGTATCATGCCAGAATAAGAGCCATCTTCTGCTATGGTACAGGACAAAAGCAAAATTAATTAAGGGACTATTCTATTACTAATCTCAACTCTTTGATTCTATTCTGATTCTTTAAACTTTTCTCAATGTATAAATTTTATATCAAAATTTACAAGATTAATATATATATACATTTTAAACTTTGTTAAGATATGAATGGTCACATAGAGTACTAACTAATTCTAGAAAAAAGGCTAGCTGCATATATATGTTTTTGTGTTCGAGTCTCTTATCAGTTTTCTGCAGGAAATCATGGCCAGGCCTAACATCAACTGAAGTCTCCAGAAAGAAGATGGGGCCCCACAACAACAACAATTCCACTTGGACAATAATAATATCATTAAGCTGACAAACATCATCCATAGATCAGCTTTGAACTACAAGGTGCTCAGAGCAAATTTGAGATGACTAGCTGAGATGATCCAGTCTCAAAGACTACTTGAATAAGGACTTGAGATAAACCCTAAACTTTGGCATTATACACAGACTGGATAATGAAGGATATAGTTACCTCTCCTAGAATTTGACAATTAACCTAAAATTTTTCTTTCAGGATAAAGAAAACTTCGCCCATACCCAGCAGGAAGCAATTTTAAGAATACGACGCCCACATTCCCAAAGAGGTGGTGTGGGGCGGGTGGTTTTTTGGTCTTTTTAATGGGTTTTGGGTCTGGGATAATTTTCAGTATTTAGGGGGGTTGGTTACAAGTTATTGTCAAGGGTTAGGAAAAAGGCTAAGCAAAGGAGATTAGATTTAAGGTTCTTGTTTAAAAAGAAAGAAAGAAAGAAAGAAAGAAAGAAAGAAAGAAAGAAAGAAAGAAAGAAAGAAAGAAAGAAAGAAAGAAAGAAAGAAAAGAAAGAAAAGAGAAAGACAATTACTAGTTTTAAATACTTTACATTGGATTGAATTGTTTTATATTGTACACAAATTTGAAACTGATATTGTTAGAAAATGCTATATGTATATTTCTAATTGTATTTATTCCATCCATTTAACAATGTAATGCAAATTTCTGATCCTTGAATGTTATTATTATCAACTATTAGGATATAAAGAAATGAAAGCTAGTAGTTAGACATTATCATAGAACTTGTAGTCATATTAGATATGTTTTAAAAATTGAGCAGAGATGTTTTAGACAGGTCATCTTCAAACCCTTCAGAGATCTACAGAATATGGCATTTAAAATGTTTTAATAACTTAGAAAATTTTTCTTTTTTGAGACATGTTGGCTCCTGGCAGTACCAATCTACTTTAGAGAAAATATGGGCATTGAAGAAACTGCATATGGAGTCAACTTTCATTCTGGCAAAAGTTAGCCACTGGACAACAAAGTATCCTCGAATCAACAGGACAAAATGGACAGACAGATCACGAAACAAGGGACTACTGATTCTTGCCAAAACAAGTGTGGTTATGGCTTTATCAAAAGGCACCTTCTGAGGCCAGGACAATATGGCCCCATCCCTGAAGTGGCCTTCGCATCCGGAAAAGGTACGGTGCCCTTTTCTTCGAAGGCAGCTTAACAGGCAGAGGGCCGATGGATTCTGTTGTACAATGGAACAGCAGCTGAAAGCTCATGCCTCTCAAAAGTAGACTGGCATTTAATAGAGGGATGTGGAGAAGAAGGGGATGCTGAGATGAAGCCATATATACACAGCCAAGAAGAATGGACATCTGAATTAAAAAACTGTCAACAATTTCCAGAATTTAAAATCCTGAATCATGACAGGACACTAGTGGAATTCAGGTGTTTCTGGTACGTGGACTGCTCTCACCCAATGTGAGGTTGAACTGTTGACCTTGTGTACATCCTACTTCACAAATGAGTCTGTCAGATACACTAAGCCTATAGGCTGAAGATGATGCCCCAACACCGCGGAGAAACCTCAGGTGACTGCCCAGGCAGCTGGCTGTTTCTGTCAACTCACAAAATTTTTTGGAAGTTGCTTGCATGCACTTCCTGTTTTTATTTTTGTTAGCTACTATTATTCCCTTCTTGGGTCTCTGAGGGAGTTGAAGATTAGTTAGTTATGATTGAAGATTAGTTAGTTATAGTTGAAAATTAATTAGGATAGAAAGTGCATTAGATACATCTTGGATTTACCAAAATAGGATAGATAATGGAATTGTTTTCTCTGATTTGTCAAATACCTGTTTAGGTATTTATTACTTGTATATATTGTATATAGTTATTGTACTTTTGTATATAGTTTTTCTTTTGTTAGTTATAACCTTTTGCTTTCTTTTTCTTTTTATTAATATAGAAAAGGGGAAATGTGGTGGTAATCTAATTGTACTGAATTATTATTTTGATTGTATGTTAATAAATAAAGTTGTCTGGGAGTCAGAGCTATTAGAGCCATAGCAAGAGTGTGGCGGTGGATGCACATGCCTTTAATCCCATAGATATCTGTGTGTTCAGGGTCAGAGCTATTAGAGCCATAGCAAGAGTGTGGCGGTGGTGGCACACACCTTTAATCCCATAAGATCTCTGTGTGTTCAGGGATACAGCCAGCATTGGAGACATATGCCTTTAAGACCTAGGGGGCTGTACATTCAGACAGTGACGAGGCAGTCATGTGTTTGGGTTTACAACCAATGAGAAGGCAGAACAACATACTTTAAAAAAACGAACCGACAGGAAGTAGGTCTCTTTTCGCGAAGCTGGGACAGCAGGAGGAAGGGTGAGATTTTAGCTCTGAGCTCTGACTTCTCGGCTTTCTCTTTTACATTGTTTCTGTGTTTCTTATTTAATAAGACGGTTGGTTACATCTACAGGTGTGTTTAGTAGGTGATTTGCAGGCTTGCCCAAGGAGGCAGGTAGGTGGGGCTGCAAAAGCTCACATGCCCTGTGCACCAACCCAGCTGTTGTCTTGCCTATCTCAAATACCTGTGGAGCTGAAGGAGCTGTTCCTGGAGTCATCTGGCCTGATCACTTATAGCCCTGGAACTAGTTCCTGGAAACCTCCAGGACCTGCATCTAGCTGGACAAGGAGTCAATCAATGCTAATGATTTAACTCAGAGACTTGGAGGTTATAGTGCTGCTGTTGTAGTTGTTAGGATTTGCAGGATGCTTGGAATAGTGCAAGGAAGAGCTTGCAATGGTCATATACACGAGAACCCAATACAGGGAAAGTGAGACAACAATTCACCTACCCTTTTTTTTTTTCATTTTGACCTTAATATATTCGTATCACTTTGAAGAGCATTATTTTGTGTACAAATATAAGGGTCACATTGATATGATAAAAAAAAGTCAAGTAATTACAGTTTCAAAAATCATCTGAAGTGGTTTGCCCCTAATTACAGTCCATCGACCATAAGAAACATCTGTCTTGTTTAGAAATAAATGAATTCTCAGAAGTAAATGCAGGGGAAATTTAAAAAGAATAGAAAAACAATGAATGGTTTTCAATGCTACTTGTTGACATACTAATAGTATAGTTTAACTATCTTAATTATGATACTTAATTATGATACATTATGTTACTACTAATAGCTGTGACTCATCATGCTAATTATTGTTTTTTTATTATCATTATTTCTCTGTTTAGTTTTGGTGCCTGTCCTGGACTGTGTATCTTTCTTTTTTATTATTATTATTATTATTATTATTATTATTATTATTATTATTATTTTACAACACCATTCAGTTCAACATAATAGCCACAGATTCCCCTGTTCTCCCCCCTCGCCCACCCCTCCCCCCAGCCCACACCCCATTCCCACCTCCTCCAGACCAAGGTCTCCCCCGAGGACCGGGGTTGACCTGGTAGACTCAGTCCAGGCAGGTCCATTCTCCCCTCCTAGACCGAGCCAAGTGTCCCTGCATAAGTCCCAGTATTCAAACAGCCAACTCATGCAACGAGCCCAGGACCTGGCACCAATGCACAGCTGCCTCCCAAACAGATCAAGCCAAATGACTGTCTCACCCGTTCAGGGGGCCTGATCCAGTTGGGGGCCCCTCAGCCTTTGGTTCATAGATCCTGTGCTTCCATTCATTTGGTTATTTGTCCCGGTGCTTTATCCATCCTTGGCTTCAACAATTCTCGCTCATATAAACCATCTTCTTTCTCACTAATTAGACTCCCAGTGCTCCACCAGGGGCCCAGCCGTGGATGTCTGCATTCAGATTCCTCAGTCCTTGGATGGGGTTTATGGCACCACTATCTGGGTGTCTGGCCATCCCATCACCAGAGTAGGTCAGTTCCTGCCGTCTCACAACCATTGCCAGCAGTCTTTTGCGGGTGTATCTTTGTGGATCTCCATGGGCCTCCCTAGCTCTCTGCTTCCTCCCTTTCTCACCTTCTCATGTGGTCTTCATTTACCATGGTCTCCTATTCCTTGTTCTCCCTCTCTTTTCTTGATCCAGTTAGGATCTCCCACTCTCTTTCCCTCGTCTGTCGCCCTTCATTGTTCCCACTCATGTCCAGGCTGTTCATGTAGATATCGTCCATTTCTCCGTGTCTTTTTTGGGGGTCCCGTTTTCCAGGTAGCCTCACTGGTGATGTGAATAGCAGTCCAGTCATCCTTGTTCCACATCTAGCATCTTCCTATGAGTGAGTACATACCATATTTGTCTTTCTGAGTCTGGGTTACCTCACTCAGGATGATTTTTTCTAGATCCATCCATTTGCCTGCAAACCGTGTGATGTCATTGTTTTTTTCTGCTGAGTAGTATTCCATTGTGTATATGTGCCACAATTTATTTATCCATTCTTCAGTTGAAGGGCATCTAGGTTGTTTCCAGGTTTTGGCTATTACAAACAATGCTGATATGAACATAGCTGAGCAAGTGCTCTTGTGGTATGATTGAGCATTTCTTGGGTATATGCCCAGGAGTGGTATAGCTGGATCTTGGGGGAGATTGATTCCCAATTTTCTAAGAAAGCGCCATATTGATTTCCAAAGTGGTTGTACCAGCTTGCATTCCCACCAGCAGTGGAGGAGAGTTCCCCTAGTTCCACATCCTCTCCAGCATAAAGTGTCTTCAGTGTTTTTGATCTTAGCCACTCTGACAGGCGTAAGGTGGTATCTCAGAGTTGTCTTGATTTGCATTTCCCTGATGATTAGGGAAGTTGAGCAATTCCTTAAATGTCTTTCAGCCATTTGGGATTCCTCTGTTGAGAATACTCTGTTTAGTTCTAAAGCCCATTTCTCAATTGGACTGTTGGTCCTTTTGATGTCTAATTTCTTGAGTTCCTTATATATTCTGGATATCAGTCCTCTGTCAGATGTGGGGTTGGTGAAGATCTTTTCCCATTCTGTAGGCTGTCGCTTTGCCTTGTTGACCGTATCCTTTGCTCTACAAAAGCTTCTCAGTTTCAAGAGGTCCCATTGATTGATTGTTTGTCTCAGTGTCTGTGCTACTGGTGTTATATTTAGGAAGTGATCTCCTATGCCAAGGCGTTCAAGACTATTTCCTACTTTCTCTTCTAGCAGGTTCAGAGTAGCTGGATTTATGTTGAGGTCTTTGATCCACTTGGACTTAAGTTTTGTGCACGGTGACAGATATGGATCTATTTGCAGCCTTCTACACGCTGATATCCAGTTATGCCAGCACCATTTGTTGAAGATGCTTTCTTTTTTCCATTGTACACTTTTGGCTTCTTTGTCAAAAATTATATGTCCATAGGTGTGTGGGTTAATGTCAGGGTCTTCAATTCGATTCCATTGGTCCACATGTCGGTTTTTATGCCAATACCAGGCTGCTTTTATTACTGTAGCTCTATAGTAGAGCTTGAAGTCGGGGATTGTGATGCCTCCAGAAGTTGTTTTATTGTACAGGTTTCTTTTAGCTATCCTGGGTTTTTTGTTTTTCCATATGAAGTTGAGTATTGTTCTTTCCAGGTCTGTGAAGAATTGTGTTGGTATTTTGATGGGGATTGCATTGAATCTGTAAATTGCTTTTGGTAAGATTGCCATTTTTACTATGTTAACCCTGCCTATCCATGAGCATGGGAAATCTTTCCATTTTCTGAGATCTTCTTCAATTTCTTTTTTCAGGGACTTAAAGTTCTTGTCATATAGGTCCTTCACTTGCTTGGTTAGTGTTACCCCAAGGTATTTTATGTCATTTTTGGCTATTGTAAAGGGTGATGTATCTCTAATTGCCTTCTCAGCTTCTTTGTCCATTGTATATAGGAGGGCTACTGATTTTTTTGAGTTGATCTTGTATCCTGCTATGTTGCTGAAGGTGTTTATAAGCTTTATCAATTCCTGGGTGGAATCTTTGGGGTCACTCAAGTATACTATCATGTCGTCTGCAAATAGGGAAAGCTTGACTTCTTCCTTTCCAATTTGAATCCCCTTAATCTCCTTATGTTGTCTTATTGCTCTGGCTAGAACTTCAAGTACTATATTGAATAAGTATGGGGAATGTGGACAGTTTTGCCTCATTCCTGATTTTAGTGGAATCGCTTTGAGTTTTTCTCCATTTAATTTGATGTTGGCTGTTGGTTTGCTATATATTGCCTTTATTATGTTTAGGTATGTTCCCTGTATTCCTGATCCCTCCAACACTTTTATCATGAAGGGGTGTTGGATTTTGTCAAACGCCTTTTCTATATCTAGTGAAATGATCATGTGGTTTTTCCTTTGAGTTTGTTTATATGATGTATTACATTGATGGACTTTTTTATGTTGAACCACCCTTGCATTCTTACTTGATCATGGTGGATAATTGTTTTGATGTGTTCTTGGAGTCTGTTTGCCAGTATTTTATTGAGTATTTTTGCATCAATGTTCATGAGGGAGATCGGTCTGTAGTTCTCTTTCTTTATTGTATCCTTGTTTGGTTTAGGAATCAGGGTAATTGTAGCCTCATAGAAGGAGTTGGGAAATGATCCTTCTGTTTCTATTGTGTGGAACAACTTAAAGACTATTGGTATTAACTCTTCTTTGAAGATCTGGTAGAATTCTGTGCTGAGATCATCTGGTCCTGACCTTTTTTTGATTGGGAGACTTTTAATGATTGTTTCTATTTCCTTAGGGGTTATTGGACTATTTAAATTGTTTATCTGGTCTTGATTTAACTTAGGTATGTGGTACCTATCCAGAAAATTGTCTATTTCTTTTAGATTTTCCAGTTTTATGGAGTAGAGGTTTTTGAAGTATGACCTGATGATTCTCTGGATTTCCTCATTGTCTGTTGTTATGTCCCCCTTTTCACTTCTGATTTTGTTAATGGATGCTCTCTCTCTGTCTTTTGGTTAGTTTGGATAAGGGCTTGACTATCTTGTTGATTTTCTGAAAGAACCAACTCTTTGTTTCATTGATTCTTTGTATTGTTCTCTTTGTTTCTATGTAATTGATTTCAGCTCTCAATTGGATGATTTCCTGATGTCTATTCTTCCTGGGAGACTTTGCTTCTTCTTGTTCTAGAGCTTTCAGGTGTGCTGTTAAGTCACCAGTGTGAGATTTCTTCAACTTTTTTATGTGAGCATTTAATGCTATGAATTTCCCTCTTAGCACTGCTTTCATAATGTTCCATAAGTTTGGGTATGTGGTATATATATTTTCATTGATCTCTAGGAAGTCTTTCATTTCTTTCTCTTTCTTCCTTAACCCATTGATTATTTTTTTAATTTTTTATTTATTTATTTATTTATTTTTTATTTTTTTAGGTGGCTGGAGAGACAGCCGTGGGTGCTGGGAACCGAACTCCTATATTTTTGGTTGTGAGCCTAACCTTTAACGGCTGAGCCATCTCTCCAGCCCAACCCATTGATTATTTAGTTGAGCATTATTCACTTTCCATGAGGTTGTAGGTTTTCTGTAGTTTTTGTTTTTGTTGAAATCTAACTTTAAACCCTGGTGGTCTGATAGAATGCAGGAGAGTTTTCCAATTGTTTTGTATCTTTTGAGATCTGCTTTGTGGCCAAGTATGTGTTTGAGAAGGTTCCCTGGGGTGCTGAGAAGAAGGTATATTCTTTTTTGTTAAGATGGAATGTTCTGTAGATATCAATTAATCCATTTGAGTCATAACATCAGTTAAGTTCTTTATTTCTCTGTTAAGTTTCATTTTGGGAGATTTTTCCAGTTTTGAAAGTGGGGTGTTGAAGTCTCCCACTGTTAATGTGTGGGTTTTTATGTGTGATTTAAGCTTTAGTAATGTTTCTTTTACATATGTGTGTGCCCTTGTGTTTGGCCATAAATGTTCAGAATTGAAACTTCATCTTGGTGGATCTTTCCTGTGATGAGTATGTAGTGCCCTTCTTGATCGCTTTTGATGGATTTTTTGAAGTCTATTTTGCATATTATGATGGCTACACCCACTTGCTTCTTAAGACCATTTGATTAGAAAGTCTTTTCCCAGCCTTTTATTCTTAGGTAATGTCTATCTTTGAATTTGAGGAGTGTTTCTTGTATGCAGCAGAAATATGGGTCCATATTCTGTAAGCCTGTGCCTTTTTATGGTGAATTAAGTCCATTGATATTAAGGAATATTAATGACCAGTGATTTTTCATTCCTGTTATTTTTGGTGCTAGTGTGTGTGTGTACTTCTCTTCTTTGGGGTTTACTGCTGTGACATTATCTATTGCTTGTGTTTTTGAGGGTGTATCTCACTTCCTTAGGTTGGAATTGTCCTTCTAGTGCTTTCTATGGGGCTGGGTTTGTGGATAAATATTGTTTAAATCTGGCTTTGTCTTGGAATGTCTTGTTTACTCTGTCTAAGATGATTGAAAGTTTTGCTGGGTATATTAGTCTAGGCTGTCATCCATGGTCTCTTAGTGTCTGCATTACATCTATCTAGGTCCTTCTGGCATTCAAAGTCTCCATTGAGAAATCAGGTGTTATTCTGATGGGTTTGCCTTTATAAGTCACTTGTCCTTTTTCCTTTGCTGTTCTTAATATTCTTTCTTGATTCTGGACATTTAATTGTTTAATTATTATGTGGCAAGGGGACTTTTTGGGGGGGTCTAGTCTGTTGGTGTTCTATAGGCTTCTTGTATCTTCATTTCCTTCTTTAAGTTGGGAAACTTTTCTTCTATGATCTTGTTGAATATATTTTCTGTGCCTTTGAGTTAGTATTCTTCTCCTTCTTCTACCCCTATTAGTAGGTTTGGTCTTTTTATGGTGTCCCAAATTTTTTGGACATTTTGGTTCATGACTTTGTTGGCTTTAGTGTTTTCTTTGACTGATGAATCTATTTCTTCTACTGTATCTTCAACGTCAGAGATCCTCTCTTCCATTCTGTTGGTAATACTTCCATTTGAAGTTCCTGTTTGTTTACTCAGATTTTCTATTTCCAGCTATTGTAGTTTTTTTTTGTTTTTACATATAAAATTGAGTATTGTTCTTTCCAAGTCGGTGAAGAATGGTGTTGGGATTTTGATGGGGATTGCATTGAATCTCCATATTCCTTTTGGGAAGATTGCCATTTTTACTATGTTGATTCTACCTATCCATGAGCATTCAAGATCTTTCCTTTCGAATACCTTCTTCAATTTCATTTTCAGAGACTTAAAGTTCTTATCATAGAGGTCTTTCACTTGCTTAGTTACCCCAAGGTATTTTATATTATTTGTGCTTATTGTAAGGGGTGATGTTTGTGTGATGTTTTTGTCAGCCCCTTTTTCATTTGTATATGTTTTGATGAACCATAATAATTCTTGACATTCTATAATAATAATTTAAAGTAGAAAATAATTTCATATGTCCTCAATAATTGGGTTAACGTCTTTCCTTTTTTATTTCATCAATTTAAAAATATTTACCCTGTGTTTATGTGTATATCTTTTTTCCATGATGTGTATGTGGCAGTGAGAGGACAGCTTATACATATACTATATAGCTACATATATCTGTTATCTACTTATCCTATGAAAATTCTAGAGATGAAATCCAGGCAATCATTTGGAATCCAGTGACCTCAATGGCAATTGATTAGGTACTAAAATTATTTATGCATGTACTGGTATGTGAGTGTGCATATGCCATACCACTGGTGTAGAGAAAGGAGAAAAATTTGTAGTAGTGATGTGGGTTTCTTTGAGATTGAACTCAGTACATCAGGATTAGCAGCAACCATGTTTACTCACAAAAACTATTCTCTGACATTCATTTGTTGTTCTGAGAAAGTGTTATGAACAGATGTTAAGTCCTGATAATGAACTAACTCATTCCACCTGCAATAAAAACAAAAACAAAAACAAAGACAGCAGTTTATCATTTTTATATGCAAATAAGATTTATTATTCAATTACTCCTATATCCAATAAAAACCTATTTACAACATGAAAAGACAATATTTTACTGATTTAGTGTATCAACTAATCTTATTTGAGCGTCAATGAGACTGCTCTGTTAGAAATGTTTATTTTGCACAAAGCTGTGACCTAATCTTGAACACTATATGAAGATGGACAAGTAGACTCCATAAAATTGTCTTCTATTCTCCACATTTCCATTGTGGCTCACATTACACACACACACACACACACACACACACACACACACACACACACACACACACAAGCATGCACATACACCAGAAAAAAATTAATGTAGTGCTTGCTTCGGCAGCATGTATACTAAAATTGGAACGATACAGAGAAGATTAGCATGGTGCCTGTGCAAGGATAACAAGCATATTCATGAAGCATTCCATAATTTACAGACATTATGCACATATTAAGACATCATGGATGCTAACTCAGGCTACTATACCCAGAAAAATTCACTATCAACAAAGATGGAGTAAACAAAATATTGCATGATAAAACCAAATTTAAACAATATCTTTCCACAAATCCAGCCCTATAAAAAACATTTGAAGAAAAAAATTCAACCTATGGAAGTTAGATACACCCATGAAAACTCAGGAAATGGATAGTCCCATACCAACAAATAACAAAGAAGGAAAACCTACAACACTACCACCAAAAAAATAACAGGAATTAACAATGACTAGTCATTGATATTCAACGATATCAATGGTCTCAATTCTCCTATAAGAAGACACACACTAGCAGAATGGATACAAAAACAAGATCCATCCATTTGCTGCATACAAGAAACACACATAAACTTCAAAGTCAGACACTACCTCAGAATAAAAGAGTGGGAAAAGACTTTCCAATCAAATGGATATAAGAAGCAAGGTGGTATAGCTATCCTAATATCTAATAAAATAGACTTCAAACTGAAATCAATTGAAAGAGATCAGGAAGGACACTACATATTTATCACAGGGAAAGTCTGACAAGATGAAGAAGTCTCAATTCTGAATATTTATGCCCCAAATACAAGGCCATCGACATTCATAAAAGAAACATTACTAAAGCTTAAATAGCACATCAAGCCCCATACACTAGTAGTTGGAGACTTCAACACTCCACTCTCACCAATGGACAGGTCTGCCAGACAGAAACCTAACAGACAAATAAGGGAACTAACAAACATTACAACTCAAATAGACTTAATAAATATTTACAGCATATTCCATCCTAACACAAAAGAATATACCTTCTTTTCAGCACTCCATGGAACCTTCTCCAAAATTGACCACATGCTTGGTCACAAAAGCAAATCTCAACAAATACAAAAAAAAATTGAAATAACCTCCTGTTTTCTATCATACCACCATGCCTTAATGTTAGATTTCAACAACAACAAAAACTACAGAAAGCCTACAATCTCATGGAAACTGAATAATGTCCAATTGAATCACCAATGGGTCAAGGAAGAAATAAAGAAAGAAATTAAAGATTTCCTAGAATTCAATGAAAACGAATGTACAACATACCCAAACTTATGGGACACTATGAAAGCAATGCTTAGAGGAGAAAATTCATAGCTCTAAATGCCCACATAAAGAAGTTGGAAAAATCTCACAGTAGTGACTTAACAACACACCTGAAATCTCTAGAACAAGAAGAAGCAAACTCACCCAGGAGAACAGATGCCAGGAAATAATGAAATTGAGAGCTGAAATCAATAAAAGAGAAACAAAGAGAACAATACAAGGAATCAATGAAACAAAGAGTTTGTTCTTTGAGAAAATCAACAAGGTAATCCTGATCCAATTTAACCAAAAAGCAGAGAGAGAGAGAGCATTCAAATTACCAAAATCAGAAGTGACAAGGGGGACATAACAACAGAAAATAGGAAATCCAGAGAATCATCAGGTCTCACTTCACAAACCTGTACTCCACAGTATTAGAAAATCTGAAAGAAATGGATGATTTCTGCATAGGTACCCCATACCAAAGTTAAATCAAGACAAGAAAAACTATTTAAATACACCAATATCCCCTAAGGAAATAGAAACAGTCATTAAAAGTCTCCCAACCAAAAAAAGCCCAGGACTAGATGGTTTCAGCAGAGAATTCTACCAGATTTTCAAAGAATAGTTAATACCAATACACTTAAAATTTTTCCACACCATTAAAAACAGAAGGAACATTACCAAATTCCTTTTATGAGGCTACAGTTATCCTGATACCCAAACCACACAAAGATGCAACAAAAAAGATTGTTACAGACCAATCTCCCCCATGAACATTGATGCAAAAATACTCAATAAAATACTGGCTAACCAAATCCAGGAACACATTAAAAGAGTTATCCACCATGACCAAGTAGGCTTCATCCTAGGGATGCAAGGATGATTCAACATAAAAAAATCTGTCATTGTAATATACCATATAAACAAACTGAAAGAAAAAAGCCACATGATCATCTCAATGGATGTTGAAAATGCCTTTGACAAAATCCAACACCCTTTCATGTTAAAGGTTCTGGAGAGATCAGCAATATCAGAAACATCTCTAAACATAATAAAGGCAATTTACAGCAAGTTGACAGCCAACATCAAGGTAAATGGAGAGAAACTCAAAATGATTCCACTAAAATCAGGAACAAGACAAGGCTGTCCACTTGCCCTATATTTATTCAATATGGTACTTGAAGATCTAGCTAGAGCAATAAGACAACAAAAGGAGATCAAGGGTGTAGCTGGCATTTTCTCAAGTCCTGCCTGGTCCATAGTCAGGACAAATCTCTCTCACCCGACAGTCCCACAACCACTGAGACCCAACCGAGTAAACACATAAAGACTTTTATTGTTTAAACTGTTTGGCCTAATGGCTCAGGCTTCTAGTTATCCAATTCTTAAATCTTAAATTAATCCATAAATCTATACCTTGCCTTGTGGTTTGTGGCTTACCGGCATCTTCATATGCTGCTTGTCATGGCGGCGGCTGGCAGTGTCTCCTCCCTCTTTCCTGTTCTCTCAATTCTCCTATCTGTTAGTCCCGCCTATAATTCCTGAATGGCCACTGACCAATCAGTGTTTTATTTATTGACCAATCAGAGCATTTGACATACAGCTATCCCACAGCACTCCTCCCCCCCCCCCTTTTTAAGGGAAGGTTTTAACTTTTCCACATCTCCAAAGCCAGCTTGGTATATTTGGGAATTTGGGCGTAGCTTCTCTTACTACTTCCTGCTGGAGGGGGGCACTGTATCTTATGGGGACACAAAGAAAATTTTAGGATTATAGAGTAGTCCATGAGGGTGTATCGTCTGAGCCAGTTGCCTTGAATCTGAACTGGATGTTGGATTATCTGAGCCATGGTGTCATCGGAGACCTTTCAAGGGGTCTTGGCTGGTCAAACCTGATGTATCTTAATCTGGAACAAATCCATAGCCTCTGGATTTCTGTGGAAACAAAAGAAGAGCCTTCTTTCCAAAATAGCATATCCCTACATCCAAATTTTGAAGTCAAGGACCTTTAAAATATACATTTTGACATAACTCATCAGTTTTTGTAATCAAATGTTTTTCTTGAGTTACAAATATCAAAGAGAACATAATCCAGATTCTCTGGGTGGTAGCCATTTTTACGTGGCTTATTTTTTATATTATCTTGAGCCCATTGCTTTAACTTGTAACATTCTAAAACTGAAATGGTGCTGTGGCTGCTGGCTCCACCCACTTCAGCTTCTCAACATGGCAGTGGTACATTTTCGGCCAGTTCTGGGAGCCATCAACTCTCAGAAATAGTGGGTCTATGCTTCTATCAAAGCAGTGTGTAGCCCAGAAACCTCTTTTTGTTTTGTACTAGCAAAGGCTAAATCCACCACACGGCTTAATGTGCCACTTGCAGAGGCCTCATTCCCACCATTCTTCAAGTTGAGCGCACACACCAGGAACTCACCATAGTAGCTCAAACACACAGGCTGCCACTAATTTGAGAGAAACAGCTAGGAACTGATTTTGCTTTGTTTTAGAATCTTTTTTTCTCAGGTTGTAGGTGGAAACTCTTGGCAACACATTGGGCACCATTTGTAGCTGGAGTTTTTTCCAGTCCTACCTAGTCCACAGTCATGACAAATCTCTCTCATCCGACAGTGCCACAGCCAATCGAGTAAACACATGAAAATTCATGTTGTTTAAACTGTTTGGCCTAATGGCTCAGGCTTCTACCTATCCAGTACTTACATCTTAAATTAATCCATTTCTATAAATCTATACCTTGACACGTGGCTCATGGCTAATCCGCATCTTCACATGCTGCTTGTCATGGCGGTGGCTGGCAATGTCTCCTACCACCTTCCTGCTCTCTCAATTCTGTTCTCTGTTAGTCCCGCCTATACTTCCTGCCTGGCCACTGACCAATCAGTGTTTTATTTATTGACCAATCAGAGCATTTGACATACAGACCATCCCACAGCACAAGGGGATACAAATTGGAAAGGAAGAAGTCAAACTTTCATTGTTTGCAGACAATATGATAGTATACATAAGTGACTCCAAAAATTCTACCAGGGAACTCCTACAGCTGATAAACTCCTTCAGTAAGGTGGCAGGATACAAGATTAACTCAAAACGATCAGTAGCCTTCCTATACACAAGAAATTTTTATATTTGACATTTACTTTGATATATCCATTTCTTCTATTTTATCCCCAGTGCCTGAGATTCTTTATTCCAACTCTCTATTCTATTGGTGAACCTTGGCTCTCTACTTCCTGTTTGTAGTCCTAAATTTTTCATTTCTGAAATTCCCTCAGTTTCTGTTTTCCTTATTGTTTTAGTTTTCATTTTCAGGTCTTAAACAATTTTGTTTTCCTTAATGATTAGTTTGTTTTATTTTGGCATAATATACATTGTTTATTGGTTTACTCCAATTATTTGTTTTCCTAGCTTTCTTGGAGGAATTTGTTGATTTCCTCCAATTGTTTGTTTGTTTATACTTTCATGAATTTATTTAAGGTATTTATTCATTTTCATTTTAAGGGCCTCTATCATCTCCATGTATTTGGATTTAAGGCTTTCCACCTGTATTTCAACGATGTTAGATTATTCAGGGCCTGCTGTGGTAGGATAGCTAGGCTATGGTGGTAACATATTTCCCTGGCTGTTATTAATTATGTCCTTATGTTAGGCATCAGATTTGGCCTGATTATAGATCAAGGTGGTGGTTTCTGACTTTATCTCGGTTAGATGGGACTTTTGTTCCAGTGTTTCTTTTTCTTTTCTTGAGTTTCAGAGTATATGTTTTCTGAGTATTTCCTTTTTTCCTGGACTTATTGAATCGTGTGTTCAAGGGAGAATGCTTGCTGGTGTTGGAAACTAGGGGAAGGGGAGATGAGGGGGAGATTATCTTTAGGATCTATAGGAGACATGGAGAGTGGAGAGGGGAAGCTGCCTCTGGTGGACTACTGCAGTAATAGGGGCAAATATTAAAATCAGGTCTGGCATGAGAGATAATGTGGTAGATCTGTGGACAGCCTTCTGGGAGATATAACAATTAGTAGATCAAGGGTGCTGCCCCAGTTGGGTGCTTTGACATAGATATGAGGTGGGAAGGAAAGATCAGGTGAGGATAGTCTTTGGATTTCACAGGAATTATGAACAGGTGGAGGAGAAGCTGCAGCTGAAGTTCTGTTGCTGCCATAGGGACAAAACTGAGTATTGGATCTTGGGTAATAGAGATTGGGGAAGGTCTATGGGTAGCCTACCTGGTCTCATACCCAACATCTTTATATTGATTTATCAAGTTCCTAGGGTTCATGTATTTACTTCTTTCTTTATTTTTGTTTCTGTTGTTATTTAATCTGTAAAAGACTTAGCTTATTGGATAAAAAGTACTCTGTGGGCTGGGCATGACACTCAGCAAATATTCTTCTTAGAGTTGACCTGAGTTCATAAACCAACACTCAAGTTGAGAGGCTCATAACCACCTGATATTACAGATCCAGTGATCCAACACACTCTTTGGTGTATCATTTGTACACACATAGGAAACCTCTGTCATACATAAAACATATAAATAAAAATGAGGATATACTTGTTTTCAAAAATGCTTATGACTTATAAAACAATTTGAGGAAAACAGGTTGCTTTAGGTATACGATACAAATCATACAACATTGATTTAAAAATCTCTTATCAAGTACTTGATTTGAAAATTTTTCATTTTCCCATTCTGATGCAGACTTACATCCAGTCATCAATCATAGGAAACAAAAGGGTTTTGAAATGATCCTCACGGACATTCTTTTCTTTATTAAAAGATAGTGAGATAATTTCAGTACTTAAAACCTTTTTCTACAATGTACAACTATCAGACTTCAAGTGAATCCATTCAATTTTGCTAGAACAGCCCTCATTCAACCTATTTTCTATTATTGGCTAAGGAGAACACTGAGATGAAGAAAGTAAGTGGTGGTCAGTGATTTTTTTATTTTGATTTTCATTATAATCTTAAGTTCTTGTTCAAGAGACCATGTTAACTATGTAGGTCTCTCTTTGTGTCTCCTTTATTCAGTTGTACCATCTAGGTTTTGTCAATTTTTTATTTGTTATAATTAGGTTATGTTTTTTTTTTTGCAAAATGATGGACCTCCACCTATTTTTATTTTCTGAAAAATTACTATATTATGTTATGAGTGCCTTGAGTTTATTGGTTTGGAGACTTTCTGAGGAGAAACAGCATTAGTTTATTCTTTTTGATCTCAGAAGCTTGTTTCTCCTCACTTCTTGGCATACATGTGTTTTCCAGTTGTTAATATCATCAATGTTTGCATTGTTGCTATTTAAGTTATTGACATTGTTGATAAATTGGCTTTTGGTTTTTAAACCTTCTCATATATTATTGTGTCTGTGTCCTAGTTACTTCTAGCTTTCAACATACAAAGCCAGTCGTCAGCTGTGGGAACTTCAGTTGAGGATGTGACCCATCAGAATGGCTGGGTGCTATGTCTTTGAGAGATTTTGTTGATTTCTGATTGATGTATGAAGGCCTTCCCAGTGAGGGTACAATATCCATAAGAAAGTTGGCCTGGGCTGGATAAGAGAACTAGCTGAGCATGACACAATGACTAAGTAACAGAGAGAGCTACTAAACAATAGTTTAGTTAAATGATTTTTGTCTCTACTTGCTAGCTTGAACTTCTATTCTAAGTTCGCAAAATGATGGATTGTGACCTGGCAGAACCGTCCAAATAAACCCATTCATTACCTGTGTAGCTTTTGGGTAGATAACTCAGCCACAACAAGAAACAAGATAGAACATAATGTGGTACACCAAAAGTGATTTTGTTCCTGCGAAGGACAAGGGAATGATGACTTTTTGCAAAAGGTTAAATATATTCATCCAGATTTACATGCCTCAGACTCTCCCATGTAAGTACTTGCAATTGGGCCCACTTATATGGAAGATCAACAAGAGCTCTTAACTTCTGAGCTGTCTCTCTTGTACTGTGTTGATTATTTATGATCAACATTTATGTTGCTAATGGTTTCATCTGTCTAGTTGTAGCTGTTTAAATGCATAGTTCCTTTTGGTAAGATTTATTAAGGTTACTATTTAAACTGAAGGAATTCAGGTATCTAGAAAATGAATGCAGAACTCAAGCGATTATGTATTTCTTTGTAGAAACTGCATTTCAAAAACCTCTGAGTTCTTCCTATCATTTTTGTTTGTTTGATTGGTTTTCACAGAGGAGACAGGTTGTTAATTTTTACTTCTTGTTCTCCTAGAACTGATTGCATAGTATAGATTAGCTTTCAACTCAGATGCTGATATACTGGCCTCTTTTATCTTCACGCTGGTATTAAAGGCATGAGTCAATACACTCAGATTGCTCATCTTTTTTGTAGCTAGTAACTATTCATACAGTTTCTCTAACATGTAGTCAGTACTGATGATGGGTTATCTTGTCACTCTATCTGGTAATATGTATTCTCTTACAAGGTAATACCTCCATTCAAAACATTCAGAAATGATAGAGATAAATTCCCTATTCAGTCTCCTTCTAAAGTGGCTAAATGATAATATTATTATATTTGTATCATAGAATAAATGTTTGAAACACCAAAATTTATGACTATAATGTTAAAGAAGCCTGGATTTATAATGATGTCAGTATCATATGTCTTGTTGTATGCATGGGCATGACACATTTACGTATGGCAAATTTTAGGATGCAGTGACCTATAATGATATGCATGTCAACTTCACTCAGGAAAAGTGGGCTTTGCTGGATTATTCCCAGAATAATCTCTACAAAGATGTGATGGTGGAAAATTACAGAAACCTCACTGTTATAGGTAACACTGTAAATTTTCCTTCATATTTTAAAATAAGGGGACAACTAGTTCCTGGTTATAGATACTTTTCTGTAATTTGATTGAGTCTGAGGAAGAATGAGGTGAAGATAGTAAGAATGGTTTTAAGGATAATTGAAGGGAGTTACTTTAATTTTGCACAATTTCCAATAATATTTCATATATTTCCTTGTATAATATTCTAGGCTACAAGTGGGAAGATAATATTGAAGAGCACTGTCAAAGTTTTCGAAGACATGGAAGGTAATTTTCATGTGCAACCTGATATATATGATCTTCTGTATATATTTTAAAGTATCTGTAACTTTTAAATAATAGCATCGGTATAAATAATTGCAGTATAAAGTACATTGATGATATCAAATGATTTCAATACTATATACCTCAGTGGCAAGTGAATTGTGTTTTCATGTCATTCTTTCAAGAATGAAAACAAGGAGTCAATGCCTTAACAGATATCACCATTTGAATCACAGCTCCATCAGAGTTATGATGTAGAACTATCCATTTAGTTTCTTACTATTTATATTACAAAAGTTATGCTCATTAAATATGTAATAAGATTATATTCAAAACCTTCTAATAAGCAAATAGTTCATAGTAAAATATTGTTATTCATATATTTGTTCTTTGCCAAATTTAGTGAGAAGTGTAGTTAGAGTAAAGTGTTAAGAGTAAAGGTTGTTGTGGAGGAAACTTAATACCCATACCACATGTTGATGAAGAACAGAAAGTCCAACTGTAAATGAAATGTAGAAATCTTTTAGTTCTTATTTTTCCATTAATAGGTATATCATATGTCATTTTGAAAATATGAACACAGGGACATAGAAAGAAGCAATATACATTTCTCTATCTCAGAACAATTAGAATATATATAACAATCCCCACGTTGAGTAGACTTGATGAATGTGATGCAAGTTTACAAAAAATGATTTTTAGCTTCATTGGTAATCCAGCAACAACCACACTGCAGTGAGAACCAGGACTGTGTAAGTGCTTGTGTTTGTCCTGGTTCACTTTGGAAATATAGCAGAACTCACAGTTTAGGGAAATTTGTTAATGGAAGAAGTGACATAAAGGTCTGACTTCATCCAGTTCTCTTCAATGGTGTGAAATCTCATAGAGAAAACAGATGCCATCAATATGAGCCAGGTAATAAAGGATCTTACCATCACAGGATCTTCAAATATGCAAAATAAACCTTAACGAAGGGGAAAAACATCAGTGTAAATAATGGACTAAAATCTTAAGATCTTCTTCCTCTTTACATTTAGACCAAATTGAAAAATAAATACATATAGTTATACAGATTCAACATTGTAATGAATGTGGTAAATCTTTTACATACACTAATTTTCCATGCAGGTATGAATGAAGTCATACTACAGAGAAACCTTCTGAATGTACTCAATGTGTTAAAGCCTTTGAATGTCAGAGTCTTCTCCTAAAGCATGAAAAAACAGACACTGGACATACACCATATGAATATAATCAATATGTTAAAGCCTTTGAATGTCCCAGTCATCCACAAATGCAGGAAAGAAGACATACTGGAGATAAACCCTATAAATGTAATCTTTGTAGTAAAGCCTTTTTATGTCATAGTTATCTTAAGTGGAATAAAAGAACACATACTGGAGAAAAACCCTATGAATGTAATCAGTGTGGTAAAGCCTTTGCAGAAGACAGTTATCTTCAAGTACATGAAAGAACATATGCTGGAGAGAAAACTTATGAATGTAATCAGTGCAGTAAAGCCTTTATGCATCACAGTCATCTTCAAAGGCACAAAAGAACACATAATGGAGAGAAACCCTATGATTGTAAACAGTGTGGTAAAGCCTTTTCATATCAGAGTTATCTTCAAAGTCATAAAAGAACACATACTGGAGAGAAAATCCATGAATGTAATCAGTGTGGCAAAGGCTTTTCTTTTCAGAATTATTTTCACAGGCATAAAAGAACACATACTGGAGAGAAAGCCTATGAATGTAATCAGTGTAGTAAAGCCTTTACATATCAGAGTTATATTCAAAGTCATAAAAGAACACATACCAGAGAGAAACCCTATGAATGTAATCAGTGTGGTAAAGCCTTTTCATTAAAGAGATATCTTCAAATTCATAAAAGAACACATACTGGAGAGAAAACCTATGAATGTAATCAGTGTGGTAAAGTCTTTGCACAATACAGTCATCTTCAAAATCATGAAAGAACACATACTGGAAAGAAACCCTATGAATGTAATCAGTGTGGTAAAGCCTTTGCACAATACAGTCATATTCAAAGTCATGAAAGAACACATACTGGAGAGAAACCCTATGAATGAATCACTGTGGTAACGGCTTTATGTGTCACAGTCATCTTCAAAGGCACAAAAGAACACATACTGGAGAGAAACCCTATGAATAAATTCAGTGTGGTAAAGCCTTTTAATGTCAGAAATATCTTCAAATTCATAAAAGAACACATACTGGAGAGAAACCCTATGAATGTAATCAGTATGGCACAGCCTTTTCATGTCAGTGTTATCTTCAGAGTCATAAAAGAACACATACTCAGGAGAAAGCATATGAATGTACTAAGTGTGGAAAAGCCTTTTTATGTCACAATGATCTTCAAAGGCATAACAGCACACATACTGGAGAGAAACCCTATGAATGTAATGAGTGTTGTAAAGCTTTTTTTATGTCACAATTATCTTCAAAGTCATAAAAGAACACATACTGGAGATAAACCCTGTGAATGTAATAATTCTGGTAAAGCCTTTTTATGTCATGGTTAGCTTCAAAGGCATAAAAGAACACATACGGGAGAAAAACCCTGTGAGTGTAATCAGTGTGGGAAAAACTTTGCTGAAGGCATTTATCTTCAAGTACATGAAAGAACACATACTAGAGAGAAACTCTATGAATGCTATGAATGCAATCAATGTCTTAAAATCCTTGTATGACACAGTCAACTTTGCAGACATGCAATTATACAAACTGGAGAGAAACCCACGAAAACACAGGCAATAGATAACACCACAGCAGTAAACCCCAAAGAAAAGAAGCACATACACTAGCACCAAAAAATAACAGGAATAAGCAAGGACTGGTCATTAATATTCCTTAATATCAATGGGCTTAATTTACCTATAAAAAGACACAGGCATACAGAAGATGGATACGAAAGCAGTACCCATCATTCTGCTGCATACAAGATACACCTCAAATTCAAAGATAGACACTATGTAAGAATAAAAGGCTGGGAAAAGTCTCTCCAATAAAATGGTCTTAAGAAGCAAGTGGGTGTAGCCATTCTAATATCCAGCAAAATAGACTTCAAACTAAAATCAATCAAAAGAGATCAAGAAGGGCATTACATACTCATTACAGGAAAGGTCCACCAAGATGAAGTTTCAATTCTGAACATTTATGTCACAAACACAAGGGCACCCACGAATGTGAAAGAAACATTACTAAAGCTTAAATCACATATAAAACCCCACACATTATTAGTGGGGTACTTCTACACCCCATTCTCACCACTGGACAGGTCTGCCAAATCAAAACTTAACAGAGAAATAATGAACTTAACTGATGTTATAACTCAAATTGACTTAATCAATATCCACAGAACATTTCATCCTCACAAAAAAGAATATACCTTCTCAGCACCCCCAGGAACCTTCTCTAAAATCGATCACATACTTGGCCACAAAGCACATCTCACAGATATAAGAAATTGGAATAACCTCCTGTGTACTATCAGACCACCGCGATTTAAAGTTAGATTTCAACAACAACAAAAACTACAGAAAGCCTACAATCTCATGGAAACTGAAAATGCTCAACTGAATCACCAATGGGTCAAGGAAGAAATAAAGAAATGAAAGACTTCCTAGAGATCAATAAAAATGAATAAACCACATACCCAAACTTATGGGACACTATTAAAGCAGTGCTAGGATGGAAATTTATAGCACTAAATGCCCACATTAAAAAAATTGGAGAAATCTCACACTAGTGACTTAACAGCACACCTGAAAGCACAAGAACAAGAAGAAGCAAAGTCACCAAAGATGCCAGAAAATAGTCAAATTGAGAGCTGAAATCAATAAAATAGAAACAAAGAAAACAATACAAAGAATTAATGAAAGAAAGAGTTGGTTCTTTGAGAAAATCAACAAAATAAACAAGCCCTTATCTAAACTAACACAAAACGCATTGAGGGAGCATCCAAATTAACAAAATCAGAAATGAAAAGGTAGACATAACAACTAACACAGAGGAAATCCTGAAAATCATCAGGTCATACTTCAAAAACCTCTACTCCACAAAACTGGAAGATATAAAAGAAATGGATAATTGCCTAAATGGATAGGTACCACATACCTAAGTTAAATCAAGACCAGATACACTATTTAAATTGTCCAATAATCCCAAAGGAAATAGAGTCAGTCATGAAAACTCTCCCAACTAAAACCATCCCAGGACCAGATGGTTTCAGGGCAGAATACCACGAGATCTTCAAAGAATAATTAATACTCTTTAAATTGTTCCACACAATAGAAACAGAAGGAACATTACTAAACTCCTTCTATGAGGCTACAATTACCCTGATTCCCAAGCCCAACAAAGATGCAACAGAAAAACAGAACTACAGACCAATCTCCTTATGAACATTGATGGAAAAATACTAAAATACTGGCAAACAGACTCCAAGAACACATCAAAACAAGTATCCACCATGATCAAGTAGGCTTCATCGCAGGGACGCAAGGGTGGTTCAACATATGAAAGTCTGTCAATGTAATACACCATATAAACAGACTGAAAAAAAAAACACATGATCATCTCACTAGATGCAGAAAAGGCATTTGACAAAATCCAACACCCTTCATGATAAAGGTCTTGGAGAGATCAGGAATACAGGAAACATACCTACAAACATAATAAAGGCAATTTTCAGCAAGCCAATATCAACATCAAATTAAATGGAAAGAAACTCAAAGCAATGCAACTAAAATCAGGAATGAGGCAAGGCTGTTTATTCTCCCCATACTTATTCAATATTGTACTTGAAGTTCAATCAGAGCAATGAGAACATAAGGAGATCCAAGGGATACATATTGGAAAGGAAGAAATCTAGCTTTCCCTAATTGCAGATGACATGATAGTATACATGAGTGACCCTAAAAATTTGACCAAGGAACTCATACAGCTTATAAACACCTTCATCAATGTAGCAGGATACAAGATTCACTCAAAAAAATTAGTAGCCCTCCTATATACAATTGACAAACAGGTTGAGAAAGAAATCAGAGTTACATCACCATTTACAACAGCCACAAATGATATAAAATACCTTGGGATAACACTAACCAAGCAAGTGAAGGACCTATATGACAAGAACTTTAAGTCCCTGAAAATAGAAATTGAAAAAGAAGTCAGAAAATAGAAAGATCTCTGCTCATGGATAGGCAGGATTAACATAGTAAAAATGGCAATCTTACAAAAGGCAATCTACAGATTCAATGCAATCCCCATTAAAGTACCAACACAATTCTTCAGAGACCTGGAAAGAACAATATTCAACTTCATATGGAAAAACAAAAAACCCAGGATAGCCAAAAGAATCCTGTACAATAAAACTACCTATGGAGGCATCACGATTCCTGACCTCAAGTTCTGCTATAGAGCTACAGTAATAAAAAAACAGATTGGTACTGGTATAAAAACAGACATGTGGATCAATGGAATTGAATTGAAGACACTGACATTAACCCATACACTTATGAACATAAAATTTTTGATAAAGAATCCAAAATTGTACAAAGGTAAAAAGAAAACATCTTCAACAAATGGTGCTGCCATAACTGGATGTCAACATGTAGAAGGCTGCAAATAGATCCATATCATTCACCGTGTACAAAACTTAAGTCCAAATGGATGTAAGACCTCAACAAAAATCCAGTTACTCTGATCCTGATAGAAGAGAAAATAGGAAGTAGTTTTGAACGCATTGGCACAGGAGATCTCTTCTTAAATATTACACAAGTAGCATAGACACTGTGAGAAACAATCAATGGGAATTCTTGAAACTGAGAAGCTTTTATAGAGCCAAGGATATGGTCAACAAGACAAAGCAGCTGCCTACAGAATGGGAAAAGATCTTCACCAACCCCACATTTCAGAGAGGGCTGATATCCAGAACATATAAAGAACTATGAAATTAGACATCAAAATGCCCAACAGTCCAATCAAGAAATGGGCTACAGAGCTAAAAAAATTCTCAACAGAAGCTCAAATGGTTGAAAGGCATTTAAGAATTGCTCAATATTACTAATCATCATGGAAATGCAAATCAAAATGACTCTGAGATACCATGTTACACCTGTCAGAAAGGCGAAGATCAAAAACACTGAAGACACCTTATGCTGGAGAGGATGTGGAGCAAGGGGAACTCTCCTCCACTGTTGGTGACAATGCAATCATGTACAGCTACTTTGGAAATCAATATAGTGCTGTTTTAGAAAATTGGGAATCAATCTCTCCAAAGACCCAGCTATACTACTCTTGGGCATATACCTAAGGAATGCTCAATTATACCACATGCTCAGCTATGTTCATAGCAGCATTATTTGTCATAGCCAGAACCTGAAAACGACCTAGATGCCCTTCTACTGAAGAATGTATAGTTGTACATATAAACAAAGGTGTACTACACAGCAGAAAACAATGACATCATGAGCTTTGCAGGCAAATGGATGGAACTAGAAAAAATCATCCTGAATGATGTAACCCAGGCTCAGAAAGACAAACATGATATGTAATCACTCAGAGGTGGATACTCGATGTAAAGCAAAGGATGACTAAACTGCTACTTACAACTCCAGGGAGGCTACCTAGTAAAGAAGACCCTAAGAAAGACACAGAGATCACCCAATGACAGAGAAATGAATGAGATCTACATGAGCAAACTGGACACGAGGGAGGGAAATGAAGGCCAAGGGTTGGGGGAAAGAGAACTTGGGGAATGGAAGATTCCAGCTAGATCAGAAACAGAGAGGGACAATAAGGAAAGAGAGACTGTGATAGATGAAGACCCCAAGGGAAAAGGAAAAAGCAAAGTGCTAGAGAGGTCCCCAGAAATCCACAATGATACCTCTACAATAGACTTCTGGCAATGGTTGAGAGAAAGCCCAAAGTGACCTACTCTGGTGATCGGGTGGCCAAACACCCTAACTGTTTTGGTAGAACTATCATATATTGACTGATGGAAGCATGGCCATGCCCCAGGTGGAGCTTCAGGAGTACAATACGCAAAAAAGAGGAGGGCTTGTATGAGTGAGAGATGTTGAGACCATGATTAGAAAAAGCACAGGGACAAACAGCCAAACTAGTGGAAACACATGAACTATGAATTTATAGCTGAGGAGTCCACATTGGATCAGGCACTCTGGTGAAGTGAAACAGTCCACTGTTTGGAACACCCCCAGGCAATGGGAACAGGACTTCCCTTAGTGCATGAATCTGGGGCCTACACAAAGACACTTTGCTCAGTCTGAGTGAAGGGAGGAGAGGACTGCAAAATAAATTGTGCAGCTAGAACTAAACTGAATATGATTCAACTCCATTTAGGAAGGGGAAATGAACCCTAGCTTGCCTTACAAGAAAAACACTCTGCTTTTGAAAAAGGGGCACTCGGGCACTCTCCTGGGTTTCCTATAGGGGTAGAACTGCGAGCTGGTTCAAAATAAATGAACTGTGCTTCATATACACACGGGCCATATCCAGTTCAACTAAGCATAGGAAACTGAGTAAAACAGTAGCTCCTCTTAAGTCCAATACACTGTACTTGCTGGGAACAGACACGAGTGCTATTTGCACTGCTTATGCCTAGGGGAGCACAAGAGTGCCTGCCCTTACCCAAAATCAATTGCTGATGCTGGAACTTCAAACTGAATGGGATTCAACTCCATTTGGGAAGGGGAATGGAATCCTAGCTTGGCTTACAAGAAAAACACTCTGCTTTTGAAAAAGGGGCACTCTGGTACTCTATTGTGTTTCTGATAGAGCCAGACAGTGAGCTGGCTCAGAACAAAAGAAATGTGCTTCCTACACGCGGGCCATATCCACTTCAACTCAGCATAGAAAACATACTAAACAGGAGCTACTCTTCAGTCCAAATTACTGCAAGTGCTGGTACAGACCGGAGTGCAATTTACACTGTGTATGGCAAGGGTAGCACAAGAGTGGCTGTCCTTACACCAAACTAACTCTTGGAGCTAGAACTTGAAACTGAATAGGATTCAACTCCATTTAGGAAGTTTAATTGAACCCTAGCTTGCATTATAAGAAAAACACCCTGCTTTTGAGAAAGGGGGCACTCTGGCACTCTCCTGTGTTTCGTATAGGGCCAGAACAGTGAGCTGGCTCAGAAAAAAAGAACTGTGCTTCCTACACACAGAAGCCTTATCCACTTCAACTCAGCACAGGAAACTGACTAGAAAAGGAGCTCCCCTTCAGTCCAATACACTGTACTTGCTGGGAACAGACATGAATGCTATTTGCACTGTGTAAGGCAAGGGGAGTACAAGAGTGGCTGTCCTTACACCAAACTAACTCTTGCAGTGAGATCTTGAAACTTCATGTGATTCAACTCAGTTTAGGAAGGGGAATTGAACGCTAGATTGCCTTACAAGAAAAACATTCTGCTTTTGAGAAAGGGGCACTCTGGCACTCTCCTGTGTTTTTTATAGGGTCAGAACAGTGAGCTGGCTCAGAACAAAAGTACTGTGCTTCCTACACACACGGGACATATCCAGTTCACCTCAGCATAGAAAACTGACTAAAACAAGAGCTCCTCTTCAGTCCAATACACTGTATTGCTGGGAATTGAAAGGAGTGCTATTTGTACTGTGTATGGCTAGAGGAGCTCAAGAATGTTTGTCCTTAGCCCAAACTAACTCTTGCAGCAAGAACTGCAAACTGAATGTGATTCAACTACGTTATGGAAGGGGAATGGAACCCTAGACTGCCTTACAAGAAAAACACTCTGCTTATGAAAGAGGGGCACTCTGGTTCTCTACTGTGTTTCCTTAGGGCCAGAACAGTGTGCTGGCTCAGAACAAAAGAACTGTGATTTCTATACACACAGGCCCTATCCAGTTCAACTCAACATAGGAAACTTGCCAAAACAAGAGCTAATCTTCTCTCCAATACACTGTACTTGCTGGGAATAGACACGAGTGATACTTGCACTGTGTATGGCAAGAGGAGCACAAGAGTGGTTTTCATTGCCACAAAATAACTCTTGCAGCTGGAACTGCAAACTGAATGGGATTCAACACCGTTTAGGAAGTGGAATGGATCCCTAGCTTGCCTTACAAGAAAAACACTCTTATTTTGAGAAAGGGGCACTCTGGTTCTATACTTTGTTTCCTATAGGGCCAGAAGAGTGAGGTGGCTCTGAACAAAAGAAATATGGTTCCTATACACACATGTCATATTCAGTTCAACTCAGCATAGGACACTGCCTAAAACAGGAGGGACTCTTCAGTCCAATACACTGTACTTGCTGGGAAGAGATGCCAGTGTTATTTGTACTGTGTATGGCAATGAGAGAACAAGAGTTGTTGTCTTTATTCCAAACTAACTATTGCTCTTAGAACTTCAAACTGGATGGGATTCAACACCGTTTAGGAAGGGGAATGGAACCCTAGCTTGCCTTACAAGAAAAACACTCTTCTTTTGAGAAAGGGGCACTCTGGTACTCTACTGTATTTCCTATAGGGCCAGGAGAATGACATGGCTCAGAACAAAAGAACTGTGATTCCTAAACACGGGCCATATCCAGTTGAACTCAGCATAGGAAACTGGCCAAAACAACAGCTCCTCTTCAGTCCAATACAGTGTACTTGCTTGGAACAGATTTGAGTGCTATTTGCACTCTGTATGGCAAGAGGAACACAAGACTGGTTGTCATAAGCCCAAATTAACACTTGGTGCTATAACTTGAAACTGAATGGGATTCAACTCAGTTTATAAAGGGGAAAGGAACCCTAGCTTGCCTTACAAGAAAAACTCTCTGCTTTTGAGAAAGGGGCACTCGTGTACTCTACTGTGTTTATTATTGGGCTATAACATTGAGAATGCACAGAACAAAAGACCTCTGCTTCCTGAACACATGGAGCATATCTAGTTGAACTCAGAATAGGAAACTAAGTAAAATTGGAGCTCCACTTCAGTTCAATACACTGTACTTGCTTGTAACAGTCGCAAGTGCTTTTTGACTGTGTATGGCCAGGGAAGCACAAGAGTGGTTACCACAAATTAACACTTGCTGCTAGAAGTTCAAACTGAATGGGATTTAACTCTTTTAAGATGGGAAATGGAACCCTAGCTTGCCTTACCAGAAAAACACTGCTTTTGAGAAAGGGTCACTCTGGTAGTCTACTATGTTTCCTATAGGGCCAGAAAAGTGAGCTGGCTCAGAACAAAAGAAATGTGCTTCCTACACACACGGGCCATATCTAGTTCAACTCAGCATAGCAAACTGACTAAAACAGGAGATCCGCTTCAGTCCAATACACTGTCCTTGCTGGAAACAGACCCGAGTGCTATTTGCACTCTGTATGGCAAGAGGAGCTCAAGAGTGGTTGTACTTACACCAAACTAACACTTGCAGCTAGAACATCAACTTGGAAGGAATTCAACTCCATGTAGGTAGGGGAGTGGAACACTAGCTTGTCTTACAAGAAAAACACTCTGCTTTAGAGATAGGGGCACTCTGGTACCATACTGTTTTTCCTATAGGGCCAGACCAGTGAGCTGTCTCAGAACAAAAGAACTGTGATTCCTCTACACACAGGCCATATTCAGTTCAACTCAGCATAATAAACTGTACAAAATAGGAGCTCCTATTCAGTCCAATACACTGTACTTGCTGGGAAGAGTCACAAGTGCTATTTGCACTGTGTTGGCAAGAGGAGCACAAGAAAGGTTGTACTTACCCAAATTAATTCTTGCAGGTAGACTTTCAAACTGAATATGACTCAACTCTGTGTAGGAAGGGGAGTGGAAACCTAGCTTGCTTTTCAAGAAAAACACTCCGCTTTTGAGAAAGGGGAACTCTTGTATTCTATTGTGTTTCCTATAGGGCAAGAACAGTGAGCAGACTCAGAACTAAAGAACTGTGCTTCCTACAGACATGGGGCATACCTAGTTCAACTCAGCATTGGAAACTGACTAGAATAGGAGCTTCAATTCAGTCACATATACTTCGCTTGCTGGGAACAGACGCGAGTGCTATTTGAACTGTGTATGGCCAGGAGAGAACAAAAGTGGCTGTACTTACCCCATACTAAGTCTTGCTTCTAGAAGTTGAAAGTGAATGGTGTTCAACTCCGTTTATGAAGGGCAATTGAACCATAGCTTGCTATAAGAAAAACTCTCTGCTTTTGAGTAAGGGGCACTCTTGTCCTCTACTGTGTTTCCTACCAGGCCATAACAGTTAGCTGGCTCACAACAAAATAACTGTGCTTCCTATACACACGAGGCATATCTAGTTCAACTCAGTGTAGGAAACTAAGTAAAACAGAGGCTCCTCTTCAGTCCAATACACTGTACATGCTGGGAAAAGTCGTGAGTTCTATTTGCACATTGTCTTGCCAGGGGAACACAAAGTGGCTGTTCTTAGACCAAAATAACACTTGCTGCTAGAACTTGAAACTGAAAGGGATTCAAGTCCACTTGGGAAGGGGAATTGAACCCTAGGTTGCCTTACAAAAAAACACTCTGCTTATGGGAAATGGGCTCTCTTGTACTCTACTGTGTTTCGTAAAGGGCCAGAACAGTGAGCTAACTAAAATCAAAAGAATTGTGCATCCCCCACACATGGGGCATATCTAGTTCTACTGAGGATAGGAACCTAGGTTAATCAGGAGCTCCTCTTCAGTCCAATACACTGCACTTGCTGGGAACAGGTGCAAGTCCTATTTGCACTGTGTATAGCCAGGGGAGCACAATAGTTGCTGTTTTACTACAAATTAACACTTGCTGCTGGATCTTGAAACCGAAGTGATTCAACTCCTTTTAGGAAGGGGAATTGAACCCTAGCTTGCCTTATAAGAAAGACACCCAGCTCTTTAGAAACAGGCACTCTTTTACTCTACTGTCTTTCCTATAGGGCCAGAACCATGAGCTGGATTAGAACACACGACTCTGCTCGCTACACACACGGGGCATACCTAGTTCAACTCAGCCTTGGAAACTGACTAGAATAGGAGCTTCTCTTCAGTCCAATACACTCTACTTGCTGGTAACAGATGTGAGTGCTATTTGCACTGTTAATGGCAAGGAGAGCACAAGAGTGGCTGTTCTTACACTATATTAACACTTGCTGCTAGAACGTGAAACTGAATGTGATTCAACTCCATTTAGAAAGGTTAATTGAACCCTAGCTTGCCTTATAAGAATGACACTCATCTCTTTAAAACAGGCACTCTTGTACTCTACTGTCTTTCCTATAGGGCCAGAACAGTGAGCTGGCTCATAACAATGGAACTGTGCTTCTAAAATACACGAGGCATACCAACATAAACTCAGCATTGGACACTGACTAGGTAGGAGCTTCTCTTCAGTACAATACACTGTACTTGCTGAGAACAGATGTGAGTGCTATTTGCTTTTTGTATGGCCAGGAGAGCACAACAGTGGCTGTTCTTACCCTATATTAACACTTGCTGCTAGAACTTGAATCTGAAGGTGATTCAACACTGCTTAAAGCGGGAATGAACCCTAGCTTGCCTTACAAGAAAAACACTCTGCTTTTGAGAAAGGGGCACTCTTGTACTCTCCTGTGTTTCCTGTATGGCCAGAACAGTGAGCTGGCTCAGAACAAAAGAACTTTGCTTCCAACATGCACAAGGCATACCTAGTTCAACCCAGCATTGGAAACTGAGTAGAATATGAGCTTCTCTTCAGTCAAATACACTTTACTTTTGGTAACAGACGTGAGTGCTATTTGCACTGTGTATGGCCAAGAGAGAACAAGAGTGGCTATTCTTACCCTATATTAAAACTTGCTGCTAGAACGTGAAAATGAATGTGATTCAACTTGGTTTAATAATGGCAATTGAACCCTAGCTTGCCTTACAAGAAAAACACTCTACTTTTGAGAAACGGGCACAGTATTACTCTACTGTGTTTTCTTTTTTTTTTTTTTTTTTTTGGTTTTTCGAGACAGGGTTTCTCTGCGTAGCTTTGCGCCTTTCCTGGAGCTCACTTGGTAGCCCAGGCTGGCCTCGAACTCACAGAGATCCGCCTGGCTCTGCCTCCCGAGTGCTGGGATTAAAGGCGTGTGCCACCACCGCCCGGCTCTACTGTGTTTTCTATATGGCCAGAATAGTGAGCTGGCACATAACAAAAGAACTTTGCTTCCAACACATACGAGGCATACCTAGTTCAACTCAGCATTGGAAACTGACTAGAATAGGAGCTTCTCTTCAATCCAATACACTGTAGTTGCTGGTAACAGACACGAGTGCTATTTGCACTGTGTATGGCCAGAAGAGCAAAAGAGTGGCTGTTCTTACCCGAAATTAACACTTGCTGCTAGAACTTGAAACTGAATGTGATTCAACTCCATTTAGAACGGTTAATTGAACCCTAGCTTGCCTTACAAGACAAACTCTGCTTTTGAGAAACAAGCACTCTTGTACTCTATTGTGTTTCCTATAGGGCCAGAACAAAAGAACTGTGATCCTCACACAAACGGGGCATATCTAGTTCAAATCAGTATTGGAAACTAAGTAAAACAGGATCTCCTCTTCAGTCCAATACACTGTACCTGCTGGGAACTGACACGAGTTCTATTTGCACTGTATATGTCCAGGAGAGAACAAGAGTGGCTGTTCGTAAACTATATTAATACTAGCTGCTAGAACTTGAAACTGGAGGTGATTGAACTCCATTTAGGAAAGTTAATTGAACCCTAGCTTGCCTAACAAGAAAAACACTCTGCTTTTGAGAAAGGGGCATTGTTGTACTCTACTGTGTTTCCTATAGGGCCAGAACCGTGAGCTGTCTCAGAAAAAAAAAAAAAAAAAAACTTTGCTTCCTACACAAACGGGGCATATTTTGTTCAACTCAGCATTGGAACCTGACTAGAATAAGAGCTTCTCTTAATTCCAATACACTATACTTGCTGGGAACAGATGTGAGTGCTATTTGCACTGTGTGGCCAGGAGAGCACAAGAGTGGCTGTTCTAACCATAAATTAACACTTGCTGCTAGAACATGAAACTGAATGTGATTCAACTCCGTTTTTAAATGGCAGTTGAATCCTAGCTTCCCTTAGAAGAAAAACACTCTGCTTTTGAGAAACAGGCACTCTTGTACTGTTCTGTGTTTCCTATAGGGCCAGAACAGTTGTCTGGCTCAGAACAAAAGAACTGTGCTTCCAACACACACGAGAAATACCTAGTTCAACTCAGCATTGGAAACTGACTATAATAGGAGCTTCTACTCAGTCCAATACACTGAACTTGCTGGGAACAGTCGTGAGTGCAATTTGAACTCTTTATGGCCAGGTTAGCTCAAGAGTGTCTGTTCTTACACCAAATTAACACTTGCTGCTAGAACTTGAAACTGAATAGGTTTCCACTCCATTTAGGAAGTGTAATTGAACCATACCTAGCCTTAAAAGAAAAACACTCTGTTTTTGAGAAAGGGTCAATTTTGTACTCTACTATGAATCTTTTAGGGCCAGTACAGGGAACTGATTAGAACAAAAGAATTGTGCTTCCAAAACACTCAGGGCATATATATTTCATCTCAGCATAGGAAACTAACTAAAACAGGAGGTCCTCTTCATTCCAATACACTGTACATGCTGGGAACAGTCAGGAGTGCTATTTGCACTGTGTATGGTGAGGGGAGCAAAAGAGTACTTGTTCTTACACCCAATTGACTGTTGCTTTTAGAACTTGAAACTGAATGTAATTCAACACTGTTTAGGAAGGGGAATTGGACCCTAGCTTGTCTTACATGAAAAATACTCTGCTTTTGAGAAAGCAGAACTCATGTACTCTACTGTGTTCTATAGGGTCAGAACAGTGACCTAGCTCAGAAAAAAAAAGAACAGTGCTTTCAACACACGGGGCACACCTAGTTCAACTCTTAATTGGAAACTGACTAGAATAGGAACTTCTCTTCATTCCTGTACATTGTACTGCTTTTGAAATGATGCATTCTTGTACTCTACTGTGTTTCCTCTTGGGCCAGAACAGTGAGCTGGTTCAGAATAAAAGAACTGTTCTTCCTACACACACGGGGCATATCTAGTTCAACTCAAAATAAGAAACTAATTAAACAGGAGCTAGTCTTCAGTCCAATACCCTGTACTAGCTGGGAGCAGTCGCGAGTGCTATTTGCACTGTGTTGGTCAGGGGAGCACAAGAGTGTCTGTTGTTAACCCAAAATAAGACTTTAATGTTGAACTTGAAATTATATGTGATTCAACTCCGTTTAGGAAGGGGAATTGAACACTAGCTTGCATTACAAGAAAAACACTCTGCTTTTAAGAAAAGGGCACTCTTGTACCCTACAGTGTTTCCTATAGGGCCAAAAGACTGAGCTGGCTCTGAAAAAGAACTGTGCTTCCAACACACACGGGGCATACCAAGTACAACTTAGCATTGGAAACACTACAATGGAAGCTTTTCTTCAGTCTAATACACTGTACTTGCTGGGAACAGACGCAAGTGCTATTTGCACTGTGTATGGCCAGGAGAGCACAAGAGTGGCTGTACTTACCCAATACTATCCCTTGCTGCTAGAACGTGAAACTGAATGGGATTCAACTCCGTTTAGGAAGTGGAATTGAACCATAGCTTTCCTTACAAGAAAAACACTCTGCTTTTGAGAAAAGGGCACTCTTGTAATCTATGTCTTCCTATAGGGCCAGTACAGTGAGCTGGCTCAGAAAAAAAGAACTGTGTTTCCTACATACACGGGGCATATCTAGTTCAACTCAGCATAGGGAACTAACTAAAACAGGTACGCCTTATTCCTATACACTGTTCTTGTTGTGAGCCATCATGAGTGCTATTTGCCTTGTGTTTGGCCAGGGCAGCACAAGACTGGCTGTTCTCACCCAAAATAAAGACTTTATGCTAGAACTTCATACTGAATGGGATTCAACTCCGTTTAGAAAGGGGAATAGAACACTAGTTTCCCTTACAAGAAAAACACTCTGTTTTTGAGAAAGGGACACTCTTGTACTCTTTTGTGTTTCCTATAGGGCCAGAACAGTGAGCAGGCTCAGAACAATAGTACTGTTTTTCCTACACACAGAGGGAATATCTAGTTCAACTCAGCATTGGAAACTGACTTGAATAGGAGCTTTCCTTCAGTCCAATACACTGTACTTGCTGGGAAGAGTTGCGAGTGCCTTTTGCACTGTCTATGTCCAGGGGAGCACAAGAGAGCCTGTTTTACACCAAATTAATACTTGCTGCTAAAACTTGAAACTGAATGGGATTCAACTCCGTTTAAAAAGTGGAACAGAACCTTAGTTTCCCTTACAAGAAAAACACTCTGTTTTTGAGAAAGTGGCACTCTTGGACTCTTTTGTGTTTCCTATATGGCCAGAACAGTGAGCTGGCTCATAAAAAAAGAACTATGCTTCCTACACGCACGGGTCATATCTAGTTAAACTCAGGATACAAAACTAAGTAAAACAGGAGCTTCTCTTCAGTCCGATACACTGTACTTGCTGGGAACACGTGTCAGTGCTATCTGTACTATGTATGGACAGGAGAGCACATGAGTGGCTGTACTTACCCCATACTAAGTCTTGTTGCTAGTATTTGAAACAGAATGGGATTCAACTCCATTTAGTAAGGGGAATTGAAACCCAGCTTGCCTTAAAAGAACAACACTCTGCTTTTGAAATGGGGCACTCTTGTACTCTACTGTGTTTCCTCTAGGGCCATAACAGTGAGCTGGCTCAGAACAAAAAAAAACTGTGCTTCATACACACAAGGGGCATATCTAGTTAAACTAAGGATAGGAAATTAAGTAAAACAGGAGCTCCTCTTCAGTCCAATACACTGTTCTTGCTGGGAAGAGTTGTGAATGCTATTTGAATTTTGTATGTCCTTTGGAGCACAAGAGTGGCTGTTCTTACCCCAAATTAAGCCTTGCTGCTAAAACTTGAAATTGAATGGGATTCAAATCTGTTTCAGAGGGGGAATTGAACCATAGCTTACCTTACAAGAAAAACTCTCTGCTTTTAATAAAGGGGCACTCTTGTACTCTACTGTGTATCCTATAACAATAGAAGAGTTTGCTGGCTCAGAACAAAAGAACTGTGCTCTCATCACACACAAAGAATACCTACTTCAACTCAGCGATGGAAACTGACTAGAATAGGAGATTTTCTTCAGTACAATAAACTGTACTTTCTGGGAACAGACTCCAGTGCTATTTCACCATGTATGGCCAGGGGAGACAAAGTGTTGCGGTTCTTACCCCAAATTAAGACTTGCTGCTAGAACTTGACAATGAATGGGATTCAACTAAGTTTAGGAAGGGCAAATGAGCCATAGCCTGCCTTGCAAGAAACACTCTCTCCTTTGGAGAAAGAGGCACTCTTGTACTCTACTGTTTTTCCTGTAGGACCAGAACAGTGAGCTGACTCAGAACAAAAGAACTGTGCTTCCTACACAAACGGGGCATATCTAGTTCAACTCAGTATTGGAAACTAACTACAACAGGAGCTCCTCTTTAGTCCAATACATTGTTCTAGCTGGGATCTGTCGCAAGTGCTATTTGTACTGTGTATGGTCAGGGGAGGACAAGAGAGGCTTTTCTTACATCCAGATTAAGACTTGCTGCTACAATTTGAAACTGAATGGGATTCAACTTTGTTTAGAAAGGGGAATTGAACCCTAGCTTGCCTAACAAGAAAAACTCTCTGCTTTTGAAATGGGACACTCTTGTACTCTACTGTGTTTCCTACAGGGCCAGAACAGTGAGCTGACTCAGAAAAAAGGAACTGTGTTTCCGACACACTAGGGCATATCTAGTTCAACTCAGCATAGGAAACTAACTAAAATAGGAGCTACTCTTCAGTCAAATACAATGTTCTTTTGGGAGCCATGGCAAGTGCTATTTGCATTGTGCATGGCCAGGGGAGCTAAAGAGTGGTGTTCTTTCCCCAAATAAAGACTTGCTTGTAGAACTTGAAACTGAAAGGGTTTGAACTCAGTTTAGAAAAGGGAATAGAACACTAGTTTGCCTTAGAAGAAAAACACTCTGTTTTTGAGAAAGTGGAACTATTGTACTATACTGTGTTTCCTATAGGGCCAGAAAAGTGAGATGGATCAGAACAAAACAACTGTGCTTCCCACACTCACAGGGCATATCTAGTTCATCTCAGCATAGGAAACTAACTGAACAGGAGATCCTCTTCGTCCAATACACTGTACAAGCTGGGAACAGACATGAGTGCTATTTGCACTGTGTATGCCCAGGATAGAAAAAGAGTGGCTCTTCTTACCCCAAAGTAACACTTACTGCTAGAACTTGAAATTGAATGTGTTCAACTCCGTTTAGGAAGCAGAAATGAACCCTAGCTTGCCCTTCAAGAAAACACTCTGCTTTTTAGAAGAGGGCACTCTTGTACCCTACTGTGATTCCTGTAGGGCCAGAACAGTGAGCTTGCTCAGAACAAAGAACTGTGCTTCCAACACACACAGGGCATACCTAGTTCAACTCAGCATTGGAAACTGACTAGAATAGTATTTTCTCTTAGGTCCAATAGACCGTACTTGCTGGGAATAGACTTGAGTGCTATTTGCACTGTGTATGGCCAGAGAGCAAAGAGTGGCTGTACTTAACCCTGCTAACTCTTTTGCAAGAACTTGAAACTGAATGGGATTCAACTAAGTTTAGGAAGGGCAGTTGAGTCATAGCCTGCCTTTCAAGAAAAACTCTCTACTTTGAAGAAAGGGGTACTATTCTACTCTACTGTGTTTCCTATAGAGGCAGAACAGTGAACTGACTCAGAAAAAATTAACTGTGTTTCCTATGCACACGAGGCATATCTAGTTCAACTCAGCATAGGAAACAAACTAAAACAGGAGCTTCTCTTCAGTCAAATACAGTGTTCTTGCTTGGAGACATTGCAAGTGCTACTTACATTGTCTATGGCCAGGGCAGCACAATAGTGGCTGTTCTTACCAAAAATTAAGACTTGCAAATAGATCTTGAAACTGAATGGGATCCAACTCCATTTAGGAAAGTTAATTGAACCCTACCTTGCCTTACAAGAAAAACTCTCTGCTTTTCAGAAAGGGGCACTCTGGTACTCTTCTGTGTTTCCTATAGGGCCAGAAGAGTGAGCTGGCTCAGAACAAAAGAACTTTGCTTCCTACACACACAGGGCATACCTAGTTCATCTGACCATATGAAACTAACTAAAACAGGAGGTCCTCTTCAGTCCAAAAAACTGAACATGCTGGGAACAGATGAGATTTCTATTTGCACTGTTTATGGCCAGGATAGCACAGGAGTGGCTGTTCTTACCCCAAATTAACACTTGCTGCTAGAACTTCAAACTGAATGGGATTCAACTTCGATTAGGAAGGGGAATTTAACCCTAGCTTGCCATAGAATGAAAACACTCTGCTTTTGAGAAAGGGTCACTCTTGTACTCTACTGTGTTTACCATAGGGCCAGAAGAGTGAGCTGACTCAGAACAAAAGAACTGTGCTCCTAAAACACACAGGGCATACCTAGTTCAACTCAGCATTGGAAAATGACTAGAATAGGAGCTTATCTTCAGTACAATATAGTGAACATGATGGGAACAGAAATGAGTGCTATGTGCACTGTTTATGGCGAGGAGAGCACAAGAGTGACTGTACTTACCCCATACTAACTCTTGCTGCTAGAACTTAAAACTGAATGGAATTCAACTCTGTTTAGGAAGGAAATTGAGCCATAGCATGCCTTACAAGAAAAAAACTCTGCTTTTGAGAAAGGGGCACTCTTGTTCTCTTTATGTTTTCCATAGGGCCAGAACAGTGAGTTGGCTCAGAACAAAAGATCTTGCTTCCTACACAAACAGGGCATATGTAGTTCAACTCAATATTGGAAACTAAGTAAAAGAGGAGCTCTTCTTTAGTCCAATACACTGAACTTGCTGGGAACAGTCGCTAGTGCTATTTGCACTGCCTATGTCCAGGGGAGCACAAGAATGGCTTATCTTATCCCAAATTAACACTTGCTGCTAGAACTTGATACTGAATGTGATTCAACTCAGTTTAGGAAGGGGAAATGAACCATAGCTTGCCTTACTAGAACAACACTCTGCTTTTGCAAAGAAGGCAGTCTTGTACTCTACTGTGTTTCCTATAGGGCCAGAACAGTGAGCTGGATCAGAACAAAATAAGTGTATTAGACTGTGTTCACTCCTGTGTTCTCCTGGCAATACACAGTGCAAAGAGCACTGCTCCCAGCAAGTACAGTAATTGGACTGAAGAGGAGCTCCTGTTATACTTAGTTGTAAGGCAAGCTGGCATTCAATCCCCCTACCTAAACGTAGTTGATTCACATTCAATTTCATGTTCTAGCATCAATTGTTATTTTGGGGTAAGAACAGCCACTCTTTTGCTTCTCTGGCCATACACCATGCTAAGAGCACTTGTGACTATTCCCAGCATGTACAGTGTATTGGACTGAAGAGGAGCTCCTGTTTTACTTAGTTTCCAATAGTGAGTTGAACTAGATATGCCCCGTGTATGTAGGAAGCAGAGTTCTTTTGTTCTGAGCCAGCTTACTGTTCTGGCCCTATAGGAAAAACAGTAGAGTATAAGAGTGCCCGTTTCTCAAAAGCAGAGTGTTTTTCTTGTAAGGCCAGCTAGGGTTTTATTCCCCTTCTTAAAAGGAGTTGAATCCTATTCAGTTTCAATTTCTAGCCGCAAGTGTTAATTTAGGGTAAGAACAGCCACTCTTGTGCTCCCCTGGCCATACACAGTGCAAATAGCATTCACGATGGCTCCCAGCAAAAACAGTGTATTGGACTAAAGAGGAACTCCTGTTTTACTTAGTTTCCTATGCTGAGTTTAACTAGATATGCCTCGTGTGTGTAGGAAGCACACTTCTTTTGTTCTTAGCTAGCTCACTGTTCTGGCCCTACAGCAAACTGAGTACAGTAGAAGAGTTCCCCTTTCTCAAAAGCAAAGTGTTTTTCTTCTAAGGTAAGCTAGGGTTCAATTTCACTTCCAGAACAGAGTTGAATCCTGTTCATTTTCAAGTTCTAGCAGCAAGTGTTAATTTGGGGTAGGAATAGCCACTCTTGTGCTCTCCTGGCCATACACAGTGAAATAGCACTCGTGTCTGTTCCTAGCATGTACAGTGTATTGGACTGAATAGGACCTTCTGTTTTAGTTAATTTCCTATGCTGAGATGAACTAGATATGCCCCGTGTATATGGGAACCACAGTTCTTTGGTTCTGAGCCAGCTCACTGTTCTGGCCCTATAGGAAATAAAGTAAAGTACAAGAATGCCTCTTTCTCAAAAGCAGAGTGTTTTTCTTGTAAGGCAAGCTTGGGTTCATTTCCCCTTCCTAAATGGAGTTGAATCACATTCAGTTTCAAGTTCTAGCAGCAAGTCTTAATTTGGGATAATAACAGCCACTCTTGTGCTCTCCTGGCCATACACAGTGAAATAGCACTCGCGACTGTTCCCAGCAAGTACAGTGTATTGGACTGAAGAGGAGCTCCTTTTTTACTTAGTTTCTAATATTGAGTTGAACTAGATTTGCCCCGTGTGTTTAGGAAGCACGGTTCTTTTGTTCTTAGCCAACTCACTGCTGTGGCCCTATAGGATACACAGTAGAGTACAAGGGTTGTCCTTTCTCAAAATCTAAGTGTTTTTCTCAGAAGGAAGCTAGGCTTCAGTTCCACTTCAGGAACAGAGTTGAATCACATTCAGTTTCAAGTTCTAGCAGCAAGTGTTAATTTGGGGTAAGTACAGCCACTCTTGTGCTCTCCTGGCCATACACAGTGCAAATAGCACTCGAGTCTGTTCCCATCATGTACAGTGTATTAGACTGAAGAGGACCTCCTGTTTTACTTAGTTTCCAATACTGAGTTGAACTAGATATGCCCCGTGTGTGTATCAAGCACAGTTCTTTTGCTCTGAGCCAACTAACTCTTCTGGCCCTATAGGAAACACAAAAGTGTACAACAGTGCCCCTTTCTCAAAAGCAGAGTGTTTTTCTTGTAAGGCAAACTGTGGCTCAATTGCCCTTCCTAAACGCAGTTGAATTCTTTTAAGTTTCAAGTTCTAGAAGCAAGAGTTAGTATGGGGTAAGTACAGCTACTCTTGTGCTCTCCTGGCCATACACAGTGCAAATAGCTCTGGTGTCTGTTCCCATCAAGTACAGTGTATTGGACTGAGGAGAATTCCTATTCTAGTCAGTTTCCAATGCTGTGTTTTACTAGGTATGCTCCATGTGTTGGAAGCACAGTTCTTTTGTTCTGAGCCAGCTCACTGTTCTGGCCCTAAAGGAAACAAAGTAGAGTACAAGAGTGCCTCTTTCTCAAAAGCAGAGTGTTTTTCTTTTAAGGCAAGCTAGGGTTCAATTCCCCTTCCTAAACGGAGTTGAATCCCATTCAGTTTCAATTTCTAGCAGCAAGTGTTAATTTGGGGTAAGAATAGCTGCTTTTGTGCTTTCCTGGCCATACACTGTGCAAATAGCACGCATGACTGTTCCCAGCAAGTCCAGTTTATTGGACTGAAG